>NC_143030.1:47419064-48019898 GCF_057628025.1 Oncorhynchus mykiss | reverse complement strand
CTAGTAAGTTATTGATAAACCTTAGCATAGCAAAAGGTGCGACTGTCACTCCGGTCAATCAGACCATGTTGGTGTTGGTCCAATGTCACTGTACCGTAGGCTGACTTTTCACCATTGATGAACAGCCTTTCCGTTGCTCCTCTTTGAAGAAACGTATACAAAACTTCAGACAGGAAAGTAACCTATTTTTTCAATTATTTGAAATTGATTCTCTCTCTGTCTCGCTCTCTCTCTGCACTGCGGTCACCAGCTGGCTTGTGCTAACAGCAGCCCTCTCCCACTCGGTCTCCAGCTGAGAGCCATTTCACAATTTATTTGCATGTAATTATGGGCTATGAGGTTCCAATATTAGCACTGTCAAGAACAATTTGACCTGACATTCTTCACTGGGCCAACTCCCCGCTGTTTTTAGCAAACAAAACTCCCCCCTCCGTCCCCCTCTCTCGCTTCCTCCCTCGCCTCAGTAAGTTCCCTCTTCCCACCATCCGGTAGCAGCACCGGCTCTCGCGGGCTGGTCGGAGAAAAAAAAACACACTCTGGCGAAATCATTAAAGGCTGCCGTTTAATTTGGTGGAGGCGGCGGAGTGGAGAGGCGAGAGGCGGGGGAGGGAGCAAAAGGGGGAAGGAGAAGTGGAGAGGGGTGCAATGGAGGAAAGCTTACCTTGTTCCTGGCGTTCCTGAATCTATCCCGGTTCCATCGCTGTCATATTACCCGGAGAGGGAGAGCGGATTGCTGCTACGCCTCCTCTGCGATGTGAGCCCCATAGAAAGCATTAACCTTTGGTTAGTGAGGGGCCTTGTAACACTTTGGAGTGGTTAGGAAGCGCTGACGGGTTTCTCCTGTACCACGGCTTCACTCTACTAAGCCAAGGCACACACATACAGAGCAGTTAGCAGTGCAGGCGAGAAATATCCACGTTCAAAATAAAATAAAAACATGGCAAACCAAAGCAAAGGATGAATATTGACGACGCTACAGTATCACACTGATGTGGTTTTAGTGGTAGCTCATTTACATAATAAAAACATATGGGCATTCTCGGTATGAGTGAGCCTAGAATGTTAATATTTGTTGCTTACTGCATACATTTTTATTAAAGAGTACATACTAAATAGTATGTAGTAATTAGTCCACAGTATGTAGTTTTAGTACGTTGTAGGCAAGACTGATTCCGGCCACGGCCCATGTCACAGTGTGTGGTAGGAAGTGTGTTGCAGATCACTGAGGGTTAAAGGAGCCATATGGCCAGTGTTTCCCATAGCTAAACGTGTTGTGGTAAAATGACAGCTTGTTTGGTTACACGTTAATCGCTGTCATCTGCGCCTGGCTTGTCCCTGCCCAGTTCCTGTCACTGTCAATCAAACGCCTAATTTGAATCAATTAATGACTTCCAACGGAGCACCCTTCCTCCCTCCATTTCTCCCTCTATCGCTATCTCCTCCTCCCTTTCCCAGCCCCAGTCTCAGCCCAAGCCTCAGCCTCAGCTCCAGCCTCAGCTCTACCCTCAGCCCCAGCCCCAGCCTCAGCCTCAGCCCCAGCCCTAGCCTCAGCCCTAGCCTCAGCTCCAGCCTCAGCCCCAGCTCAGCCCCAGCCTCAGCTCCAGCCTTAGCCCCAACCTCAGCCCCAGCCTCAGCTCCAGCCTCAGCCTCAGCCTCAGCTCAAGCCTCAGCTCCACCCTCAGACCCATCCCCAGCCTCAGCCCCAACCTCAGCCCCAGTCTCATCTCCAGCCTCAGCCCCAGCCTAAGCGCCAGCCTCAGCCCCAACCTTAGCCCCAGCCCCAGCCTAAGCTCCAGCCTCAGTTCCAACCTAAGCCCCAGGCTCAGCCTCAGCTCCAGCCTCAGCCTCAGCTCCAGCCTCAGCCCCAGCTCCAGCCTCAGCCCCAGCCTCAGCCTCAGGACCAGCCCCAGCCTCAGTCCCAGCCTCAGTCCCAGCCTCAGTCCCAGCCCCAGCCCCAGCCTCAGGTCCAGATCCAGCCTCAGCCCCATCCCCAGCCTCAGCCCCAGCCCCAGCCTCATCCTCAGCCCCAGCCTCAGTCCCAGCCCCAGCCTCAGCCTCATCCTCAGCCCCAGCCCCATCCTCAGTCCCAGCCCCATCCTCAGCCCCATCCTCAGGTCCAGATCCAGCCTCAGTCCCATCCCCAGCCTCAGCCTCAGCCTCATCCTCAGCCCCAGCCTCAGTCCCAGCCCCAGCCCCAGCCTCAGCCTCAGCCTCAGCCTCATCCTCAGCCCCAGCTCCATCCTCAGCCCCAGCCTCAGCCTCATCCTCAGCCCCAGCCCCAGCCTCAGCCCAGCCTCAGCCTCATCCTCAGCCCCAGCCTCAGCCCCAACCCCAGCCCCAACCTCAGCCCCAGCCCCAGCCTCAGTCCCAGCCTCATCCTCAGCTCCAGCCTCAGCTCTACCCTCAGCCCCAGTCCCAGCCTCAGCCTCAGCCTCAGCCCCAACCTCAGCCCCAGCCTCAGCTCCAGCCTCAGCCCCAGCTCAGCCCGAGCCTCAGCTCCAGCCTTAGCCCCAACCTCAGCCCCAGCCTCAGCTCCAGCCTCAGCCTCAGCCTCAGCTCAAGCATCAGCTCCACTCTCAGACCCAGCCCCAGCCTCAGCCCCAACCTCAGCCCCTGCCTCAGCTCCAGCCTCAGCCCCAGCCTAAGCTCCAGCCTCAGCCCCAACCGTAGCCCCAGACCCAGCCTAAGCTCCAGCCTCAGCCCCAACCTCAGCCCCAGCCTCAGCCTCAGCTCCAGCCTCAGCCTCAGCTCCAGCCTCAGCCCCAGCTCCAGCCTCAGCCCCAGCTCCAGCCTCAGTCCCAGCCTCAGTCCCAGCCTCAGCCCCAGCCCCAGGTCCAGATCCAGCCTCAGCTCCATCCCCAGCCTCAGCCCCAGCCCCAGCCTCAGCCTCATCCTCAGCCCCAGCCTCAGTCCCAGCCCCAGTCTCAGCCTCATCCTCAGCCCCAGCCCCATCCTCAGTCCCAGCCCCATCCTCAGCCCCAGCCTCAGGTCCAGATCCAGCCTCAGTCCCATCCCCAGCCTCAGCCCCAGCCCCAGCCTCAGCCTCATCCTCAGCCTCAGCCCCAGCCCCAGCCTCAGGTCCAGATCCAGCCTCAGCCCCATCCCCAGCCTCAGCCCCAGCCCCAGCCTCAGCCTCAGCCCCAGCCCCAGCCTCAGCCTCATCCTCAGCCCCAGCCTCAGTCCCAGCCCCAGCCTCAGCCTCATCCTCAGCCTCAGCCTCATCCTCAGCCCCAGCCCCATCCTCAGTCCCAGCCCCATCCTCAGCCCCAGCCTCAGCCTCAGCCTCAGCCCCAGCCTCAGTCCCAGCCTCAGCCTCATCCTCAGCCCCAGCCCCAGCCTCAGCCCAGCCTCAGCCTCATCCTCAGCCCCAGCCTCAGCCCCAACCTCAGCCCCAGCCCCAGCCTCAGTCCCAGCCTCAGCCCCAGTCTCAGCTCCAGCTCTAGCTCCTACCCTTCAAAATTCTTCCCATCGTTTGTTGTATTTTTGGCCGACGCCGCTTTTCACTTTCAATTAATGTGCTGTGGCCAATTAAGGCACTGACATGCGACCGGGTGCCCCAATCAGCACTGTCATCTGCTCCCTGCCACCCTGCCACCACCCTTGGGTCTGACAGAGCGATGGATAGAGAGATGGATGGAGAGAGAGAAAGAACTAGAGAGAGCACAAGAAGGGGGAAATTGTGAGAGAGGCAGGATAGAGAGGACATAAAGAAATGGAGAGAGATAGACAGAGAGAGGGAGAGTGAGTTAGAGAGGGAGATAAAGAGTGAGAGATAGAGGGAGAGAGGTCCCGTCCTGTTGGCTGCTCAGAGATGCTAATTACCCAGCTCTGTCTCCACGGTGACAAAACCTGCTAATTGTATTTATACATTGGCTTTTACTTTGAAATAGACACTTAGTGACTAGACCCAGACTACCCACCTTGATGGGGGACTGGGCTACAGTATTAGAATAGGGGTGTTAACTTGTAACTGGGTTGCAGTATATATTAGAGTTGTGCAGTTTTTGGAGACACCCATTTTATTATTTTCTATCTTTCATGCCACGGACCTCTTCTTTGCAGATTTTACATTTCAATATTTTAATAGAATTTCCAACTGTACGGTGCTGAAAATGTTATATTTTTTCAGTGCGCGAACAGACTTTCACCTGGTGGCCGTGGCTGATTCTCCTAAATAGCAAATAGTAGCTACTTCATTTACATTACAATTGAATACAGCAATGTAATCTGAGGTCACTATTATCTGTCTCTTGAATTGGCATGCGATTACATCAGATATGCCAAAATGATCTATTTTTCAATAGCAGCATTGCTCGACGAATACATTTGTTTTTCATTTGGGGTTGATTTGTTTGCGTACAACTCAGGCTTCATGACATTGAAATCTTCTTTTTTTCAATGATGGGGGAGTTGGGATTTCAGGATTATTGCCTTTGACAATGAACCCATCTGCTTGCCGTAGAATGGCATAAGCTGATCTTGTAATTACTGATGATTGCATCAGATATTCACAATTCAATACTGTCATGCTTCTTAATTAGCTGTTTTCATCTCTGCTTCATATAGTTGCACCGGTCGCTGACTTCATTTCCATATAGGCGACATACTCTACATTTATGCTACGTTAATGAGATATCAACCTACATTGAAAAGCCTTCAACAAGTAACTCAGTATGAGGGTTGGCAATGGGAGTCATTCTGTGGCCATACAGATAACCTGGTGACATTTGGAGGGCTCAACCTTTGTTCAACCTACAACCAACATATCAACATTGTAAAAGGCTACAACCTACACTGAGAAGCCTTCGACAAAGAACTCAAACCATCATAAGCTGGTATCACGGTTGGAGATCTGGTGGTGAGTGGGAGATGTCATTCTGTAGACTTGAACCTGGTGACATTTGGAGTTGTCCGTCTTTGTTCCACCTACAACTAACATAATATCAACCTACATTGAAAAGCCTGGCAAAAGACTCTAGCTAACCCCCATAAGCTGGCATCAGGGTTGAAGATCTAATGTCGAGTGGGAGACATTCTGTGGCTTTCAGATAACCTGGTGACATTTGGAAGGCTCAATCCTTCCCACTCTGCGCCCGAACCCTCTACCTGCCGACCACTGAGGGGCATGAAGGCACCATTCGGGGGTGTTTGAGTCAGGGTGAGAGGAGAGGCTTATCCAGTCTCCTCCAGAATGTGTGTGTGTGTGTGTGTGTGTGTGTGTGTGTGTGTGTGTGTGTGTGTGTGTGTGCATGCTGGTGTGTATTTGGAGCATGGAGTGGGCTGATGGCACTGAGGTTGGCTACAGACAGACAGAAGGTCCTATCAGCTCGGCAGGCAGGCAGGCCCGCAGGCCTACACAGCAGTCCTACAGGGGCCTTTGTTACTCATCCCTCCTCCATCCATCCCTTTCTCTCTCTATCTTTCTCGCCCCTCTTTCCTCCTACACCACTCACCACTCCTTTCCATCATCAGACCTGTGCTGTGAGAGGGAGAGGGAGAGGGGAGGAGGGAGGGAAAGAGAGGGAGGGAAAGAGAGGGAAAGAGGGAGGAAGAGATATGGGCCAGGTGGAGTGGTTTTTGGTTGTGTGGGGATGTCGTGGTCTTTAGTGCACAGTGTGATCTATACTCCCACGTGTGGTTTATTAAGACAGCGTTTCGTACCTTGCCAGTTTACAGTGTCTCTCTGTAGGTGGACTCCTGCTATGAAGCCTTACTCTGGGTAATGTAGTCTGTCGTATTGTTTTGAAGAGGGGAACTTTATTCACAATGACAAAGATAAATATTCACGATATTGCAGTACAGGTAATGAACACGTTCAAATGCCAGAGGATTGCAGGCAGAGTAGAAAGAGATACTAATTGTTGAATTATTATCAATCAACCTTGAAATGTGTACATGCAGTATTTAGACATTCCGTCGTATAAGTTATGAGGACACGGCTTGACAGCGCATCATACTGAAACCAGCATCGTGTTCATTCCAGATGAAATAGGACATCTCATTACAATGCAAATAGTATGTATCAGTTCCAGTCGTGTGAGACTACCACTCTATTTTGGGGGGCTATTAGAAAGAGAAGGCCATTAAATTGGTTCTGTCTCCGCCTCCGTAGCATTTCCACTTCGCTCCAGCTGAGAAAAAAACTGCCGCAACCGGGTCTGTCTGTTTCGGTGCCGGAAACCCAACAAACAGCGAGCTCTCGTCGAACAGTCACACAGAGACAAAAAATATAATTTAACAGTTCAGGAAATTAGGATTGCATGAAAGGCGGCTTTTTTGTGTTGCAAACGTGCTATTTATTTATCTGAAAGGATGCACATTGTATCAATTTACACTTCTCCGTTTACACGGCCGGAGGCTAGGGGGCTCAGAAGTTGAGAGAATTAATTACTTGTTTTATTATTATTTATAAAGTAATCTATCTGGTGTGTGTGTGTGTGTGTGTGTGTGTGAGAGACAGACAGACAGAGAGTGGGAGGCAGGGAATGCCCTGAGGCAGTGTCCTTTAAACTAGGTCCTGGCTTACATTATCTCCCCTTCCAGAACTGGCACAGACAGCAGACAAATGAAAACTGAGCTAGTAAAGGGGATGTTTCCCAAAATGAGAGAGGGTGAGCGAGGGGGGGGGAGGAGGAGGAGGATGAAGGGGTAAGTAAGGGGGAGGGAAATAGAAGTGAGAAGGGTGAGGAGGGTTGAGAGGGTTGGAGAGCCACGGAGAGGAGCACATTGTTAAGAGAAGAGGGAAAGTTAAGTGTGTTTTTCGACCAGGGGGTATTTTTGCACCACTTCAGAGAAGCTTTGTCCCCCTCTCCCCCCTCCCTTCCTTTCTCTCTCCCCTTCTATCTCTCTCTCCCCTTCTCCCTCTCTCTGGCCTGATCGTGGTCTTTGAGTTGGAGAGTAGAGAGCCTGGGGATATTGTTTGTCAGCCTGGGTTGATTGGCAAACGTTCCCTGCTTCCTCCCAGCAGTCCTATCAGATACTAAGAGGTTACACTCAAACATGTGGAAAGAATATAGATTTTTACTTAGTGACGGTGGTAGTGGAAGTGCAGGAAATAATAGATTACAACGGCAACCCATGGCCGAGGTCTGGACCTCACTGTGCCTACACTCCCCTCCACCAACCATCTCTGTCTCCACACACACACACACACACACACACACACACACACACACACACACACACACACACACACACACACACACACACACACACACACACACACACACACACACATACACACACGCATGGAATGAACACAGGCAGTGTGGCTAGGGTCACAGCAGATCGTGTCGCTACACTGTGTGGCTTCCACAACTGTAGAGAGAGCCAGTCACTCACATCCCAGAGACAGCCTTCCGTTGACTGCAGTGCTGGAAGAGGCTGGAGAGACCGAGCCGACAATATCTCACAACATCTCTCCATGAGTCTCACATAAAGGCTTCGGTTATAGCTCTTGCTGCACTCTCCAAATATTCCCCTACGAGATTTAATTGACGTCAATAAGGTTATGCTAAATATGAAGATTTGAATAATTTGGGCTTTCAGCGCCACAATGGGCTCACCATGGTGACAGAACGCTTACCCGCTGCCCTGAATAGAGGTGTCAGGCCCCCTTACCTCATCCCCCTTGTCCCCCACACGGAGGCTTTGACACCTCCCGGGTCGCCTCTACCCCACGTAGGGCTCTAAATCGCCTTCCTGGGGAGACTCAAGCCCCTTAAACGCTCCTCAGACACACACTAATGCCCTCACCGGGCGCTGGGGGAAATTCTGTCAAATGAAGGAGAAAATAACGGCCTGGGTCGGGCAGAAGAATGAGGATTGAGGATTACAGGTACTTTACTAAAATAGTTCTTAACGTTTCGTTACGATGTGTCCATCTTGAAAAACGAATATAATGTAAAATGGAGAATTTCATACTTTGCCATCATTAATGACTTTTTCCTCTCTCCAGAAAGACTAAAAACTACGAGATAAAACATGTATATCGGCCTATAAATACACTATAACACCATTAAAAGAATTACCCCTTTTTTAAAAGGAGGGTGACCTGACTGTTGAGGAAGTGTGCGTGGAATGTGGCGTGAATTCTAATTGGAACCACTAGATTTAGCATGGAGCTGATAGCATTGCGTTTAATTTAAGGGACAGATAAGAGAAGAGTGGAGGAGAATGGAACCGCAATGAAGCGCCTGTTAAGTCCCTGTCTCTGCCCTCCAGCCGCTTGCCTATCCTAGACCCCCTCGCAGAGTCCCCTGTCCCCTACTCAGTTCCCTACACCCTACTCAGTTCCCTACACCCTACTCAGTTCCCTACACCCTACTCAGCACATAATGTATTGAGAACCATGTGCTTCTTAGAGATTGGGAGAGCGCTTCTATTGGAATTTTAGTACTTCAGCATAACATTTGTTTACAGGTTTCCTCATGGTTCTCTTTGAAGTCATGTTCTCAGAACATTAAGAAAACGTTCCATAAAAACTACAAGAACACATTAGTAACGTTCATAGAACGTTCTAAGAATGTAATTTAAAAACATGCATTCCGTCCTCTATCTTGCATGATTAATGCCTAAGAAAATACATTTCCTTGTCCTATCTGTGCTTGGAGTTCAAAAAAGTTAACCCAGCCTCACGGGTGGCGCAGTGGTTAAGGGCGCTGTACTGCAGCGCCAGCTGTGCCATCATAGTCCCTGGGTTCGCGCCCAGGCTCTGTCGTAACCGGCCGCGACCGGGAGGTCCGTGGGGCGACGCACAATTGGCCTAGCGTCGTCCGGGTTAGGGAGGGCTTGTTCGGTAGGGATGTCCTTGTCTCATCGCGCACCAGCGACTCCTGTGGCGGGCCGGGCGCAGTGTGTGTTAACCAAGGTTGCCAGGTGCATGGTGTATCCTCCGACACATTGGTGCGGCTGGCTTCCGGGTTGGATGTGCGCTGTGTTAAGAAGCAGTGCGGCTGGTTGGGTTGTGTATCGGAGGACGCATGACTTTCAACCTTCATCTCTCCCGAGCCCGTACGGGAGTTGTAGCGATGAGACAAGATAGTAGCTACTACAACAATTGAATACCACGAAATTGGGGAGAAAAAGGGGTAAAAAAAAAAGTTAACCCAAGCTAAGCTAGCAGTGTTATTAAAAGTGTTATTGTTTTCAGAGCGATATTTAATTACCTTCAAATAACCTAGAATTTCCCTTCTCAGAACAGGAAAACTTTCAGGGAACCATAGTAAAACATTCTCAGAACCTCCCTGCAATCTAAAAATGTATGTTCCCAGAATAGGTGAAATGTTCACTTCTTTTTCTCAGAACGTTTAGAAAACGTTCTGTTTTACCGGTCAGGAAACACATGGCTTCGTTCCCAGAACCAATGACATGGTAAAAATCTGTCGTTCTGCACCTGAGCAAGGCAGTTAACCCACTGTTCCCCGGGCACCGAAGACGTGGAAGTCGATTGTGGCAGCCCCCCGCACCTCTCTGATTCAGAGGGGTTGGGTTAAATGCGGGAGACACATTTCAGTTGAATGCATTCAGTTGTACAACTGGCTAGGTATCCCCCTTTCCATTTCCCTTTCTAATGGAAAACCAAAAATATACGTTCCCACAACATCCAATGAATCAAATGTGCTAGCTGGGTATGTAGTGTACCCTTGTCCCCTTACACCCTACATGTAGTGCAACCTTGTTCCCTACACCTACGGTGTGTACCATTGTCTCTTATGTCTCTTATGTTATGTACCCCTCTCCCCTACACCATATGCACTTGTTTGTGCACACGTAAATGCATGAAAGTGTGAGTGTCTGTGTGTGCACTTTGAAGGGCTGATACATCTGTCCTGGTCTTGGTACAGTAGCTGGTGAACTCACCCTCCTTCAGGGACCTCCTGTGGCCCTTATTTAAAACAGACAGGTTCTGGGTTGGGCTGAGGCTGCATGTGGGCTTGATTGTGTGGCCCGCTCTATTACTGGCTAATTGGTTTAGCAGCAGGAGTGTAAAGGAGCCAAAGGGCACTAGAGCGTAGCAGAGACTCAACAGGAACCTGATGTTGTAGCTAGAGGAGGCTCAGAGTGTGTGTGTGTGTTTATTTTGTATTGTGTGCCTTTCCCTCCATTTATCCATGCACTTCTCCCCATTCCCATCTTAGCTTGTCGACATACTCTAATGTCAAGTTTAGTTCAAACAGCTGGGTTGTTATGTGTGTGTGTGTGTGTGTGTGTGTGTGTGTGTGTGTGTGTGTGTGTGTGTGTGTGTGTGTGTGTGTGTGTGTGTGTGTGTGTTCTACCCCTCATCATGTTTGGCACATTGAAAACAAATATTCTGATCTCCAGTACACTTGTTTGGTTCTACTGAACTGTACATTCTTATTACACCAGAGTGTTTCATAATCCCGATCCCCAATAAACAGGTCGTTTCTCTCAGCCCGCTGACCCTTGCATTCTTACTTTCATTGTGATGATCACCATGTTCCTTATATACTATACTACTTTTATAGGGTGCCGTTTCAGAATGTCTTTTCATGACACCAAACCAGGCAGCACTGGAAGTTTGGCATGTCATCACCTACAGTGTGTTATCTGTGCCGATCAAAGCTGAAGGAAGACATAGCTGCTGTGTCTGTCTGCTGAAGTCTCCAGAGGCGTCTAATGGAGACTCCTTAGGATCTTATTTAAACAGTGTGAATCATTCATGAGCTCTGGGAGACAGAGCTGCTCTGGGAGAGCTGCAGGGGCTACTACAGATTAGGAGGGCTCCCCAAGCGCTTGTTGTGGAGCAGGCCCCGGGACGAGAGGTGTCTGCCTCTGCCAAGAACACCCCCCCATCTTTATCTTCATCTCTACATCTCTTTCTCTGCCCACCCTCCACTTGCTAGTGTCAAAAGGAACACTGCTTGCCCCAACGTTAGTTCAGTCATCCACTTAATAACTCCCAATATTATAGACTGAGCAACTCTCTATATTTTGTCAAGTTTGTTATGCAATAGTTGAACCCTTTGCCTATATATACTGTACCATTGATCCACAGCACACTGACTGAGCTTCTCCTCTCCCCCCTCCCCCCTCCCCCTTCCCTCCATCCCCACAGGTGATGAGCATCCTGAGTAACCCCAGCGGTGTGCCCTCACAGTCCCAGCATGACTTCTCCATCTCGCCCCTCCACGGCAGCCTGGAGTCGTCCAACTCCATCTCGGCCAGCTGCAGCCAGCGCTCCTCAGATCAGTCCATCAAGACGGTGGACAGCATGGCCTCCTCCCAGTCCTACTGCCCTCCCACCTACAGCACCAGCAGCTACAGTGTGGACCCTGTTACGGCCGGCTACCAGTACAGCCAATACGGACAGAGTGAGTCGTGGGTTACTAGGGGTAACGACATGCAGGGGCTTTAGGATACGTGTCGTTTGAGAGACACCGTCACCTCTTCTGTTGTAGCGCAAGACATGAAGTGCCTGACAGCTATAGTCTTGTGCCATTTAAAATGGCTAGGTGTGTATCAAATCAAATCAAATTATATTGGTCACATGCACATGGCTAGCAGATGTTATTGCGAGTGTGGCGAAATGCTTGTGCTTCTAGTTCTGACAGTGCAGTAATATCTAACAAGTAATCAAAAAAATTCCACAACAACTACCCAATACACACAAATCTAAGTAAAGGGATGGAATAAGAATATATACATATAAATATATGGTTGAGCGATGACCGAGCGGCATAGGAAAGATGCAATAGATGGTATAAAATACAGTATATACATATGAGATGAGTAATGCAATACATGTGTGTGTGCGTTTGTGTACGCCTCCGTGGGTACACACCCATCTAATGGAAGAGGTTTGGAGTGTGTGTGTGTGTTTGATTAGCTTTTATTTAAGATGTGTAGCCTGGGTGACAGGAGAAAAGAGCTTCCCTTCGAGGGTGAACAAGCATTTACCCCCTTTCTGATATTCTCTATTTTTGTTATCAGATAAAGGGAACCAGAGCTTACAAATAACACAAACATTTATTTAATTAACAAATCAAATCAAATGTATTTATATAGCCCTTCTTACATCAGCTGATGTATCAAAGTGCTGTACAGAAACGCAGCCTAAAACCCCAAACAGCAAGCAATGCAGGTGTAGAAGCACGGTGGCTAGGAAAAACTCCCTAGAAAGGCCAAAACCTAGGAAGAAACCTAGAGAGGAACCAGGCTATGAGGGGTGGCCAGTCCTCAAAGTTATGCAACATCCATTTTCCTTATGTGAAAAAGTAATTGCCCCCTTTACACTCAATAACTAGTTGTGCCACCTTTAGCTGCAATGACTACAACCAAACGCTTCCTGTAGTTGTTGATCAGTCTCTCATGTCGCTGTAGACTTGATTGTGTGTTTTGGATCATTGTCTTGCTGCATGACCCAGCTGCGCTTCAGCTTCAGCTCACAGACGGATGGCCTGACATTCTCCTGTAGAATTCTCTGATACAGAGCAGGATTCATGGTTCCTTCTATTAAGGCAAGTCGTCCAGGTCCTGAGGCAGCAAAGCATCCCCAAACCATCACACTACCACCACTATGCTTGACTGTTGGTATGAGGTTCTTACTGTGGAATGCGGTGCTTGGTTTTTGCCAGGCATAATTACTTTTTCACACAGGGGAATTGCATAACTTTGTTAATTAAATAAAATACGTATACCATTTTAGTGTTGTTTGTAAACTCGGGTTCCTTTTATCTAATATTAGGTATTAGGTTTTGGTTGAAGATCTGACAACCCCCGCCCCACACACATACACATACAGATACACAAACGCACACACCACACACACACACACACGCACACACATTCCCTCCCCAGCTGTCAGGGTGACGGGCAGGTCGGCAGACGTCCTCCCCGCCCACAGGTGTGCCTCTCCTACCGTTACACCTCTACTCCTGACAGCTTCCTTTCTCTACTTACCGTCAGCCCCGTCAACACCCCCGACAGCAGTCTGGCACGGTCTACAGTAAGACGCACACAAGCGCACACAGACACACACAGACACACACACAGACTGTGCCCCTCTCCTGTCACACCCTCTCCACTTCCTCCTCTTTTGACAAAAGAAGGGGTTCAAATCACCTGCAGCGGGGAGGAGCATCAGAAAGAGCGACAGACTAGACATGTTTATAAAAAAGAAGGGAAGACGGGCCAATAAGCCCTAATGCCAGCATGCTAATATCCACCTTCAGCAGCCTGTCTGTGCCATGTCTAAGGCTGTATAAGCTGGCCTCCGGTTGGCTCCTTTGTTCGGCGATGACACATTTTCTCCTAATATCAGTCATTTGAATTGGACACAATCTCAAAAGAGCCAATTGAGGCACGCACATAGGAGACAGACAGATAGAGACGCAGACATCAATGCAGACGTGCACACAGCAAAGACAGACAGACAGAGCTACACACAATCTATTTCTACCTGCACGTTCCATAACGTTGTTCCCTTACGTGGCCCATCACTAGGATGGAGGGTTAAATGGAGGGCTTCCTTAGTCTTGCCCCCTTGTTCCTTCCTAGTTCTCCTGTCCTCTGCTTGTCCCCCCTGACGCCCAGCCCTGCGGCCCATTGGCTACACCTCTGCCCCAACCAATCAGCCTCTCCTAATGTCTTTTTAGCTTGTGTGGGGAAATTGAAACAGTGTGAGGTGTGAGCTAGATCAATACCCAGCCCCTGGGTTGTCATGGGGGAATGTAGGTAGTTGGGGTTTGACCCCATGACCCAGTGTCTGCCCGCAGGTGAGAGTATACACGTGTTCCTGATAAAGTTCTATTCTAGTATTCGGTCAGTCAATTCAGGAGATCAGAGATCCGTCCAGTCACAGCCCTGCCTGGTTGGATGACTGGCCGAACCCTGGGGGCCGGGTTAGTTAGTTAGTCACACCGTGGCCGTGTTGAACAGGATGTGTGTTTTGAATGGGACACACACATGCACACACACACAAATGTTTGTGTCTGTAACACGCATACACACGCACGTACACACGAATGGGTAGTGACTATAGAGAAACCATTTGCAGGCGGGGAACCAAAGGAAGCCCCAGGTTACTGCTAAATACGGCACATGTGCCAAATGTATTTGTAAAAATCTCTATAAAATCAAACATTATTGATTGCTTGATTTGATTGTATTCATTCATTATGATGGTGTCTTTTCACAGTAGGCTAAGTACGTGTGTATTTGTCCTGTGCTTCCATCTGCAGCTGCTGTGGACTACCTGGCGAAGAACGTGAGCCTGTCCAGCCAGCGGAGGATGAAGCTGGGAGACCACTCAGCCGTCCTGGGACTACTCCAGGTGGAGACGGGACAGGCCTACTAGATTAGTCGCACTACAGTCCCCCATCTCCCCCACACTAGCCCCTTGACCTGCTACCGGCGCCTCTCCCTCACCCCTATCTCTCTCATCGCCACCTCCATCACCAACGGGAGAGCCAGAAGTGTGTGTGTGTGTGTGTGTGTGTGTGTGCAGACGTGTTTCTGTTTTTGTGTGTGTTTGTGGGAGAGAGACAAGACAGAAGATCAAAGCACTTGTAGTCTCGAAGAGAGAAATGGACTGAAATTGAAGCAGCCATTCCAGGAGGAGGAGCAGGGAGCTGTAGCTGCAGTCTCTTTCCACTGTTCAACCATTTCACAATTCCTCCTCTCATCCTCAACCAAGAGACCCTTACAGGGCTATGGAGAGCTAGAGGGGAATGAGCTCCTACTGTCTTGGGCCCCATATTGAAATGGCCTGCCCGACCTACGCTACCAAGAGTTAGCACATGCAGGCCGAACAAGTGTAGCTTATCTTTCATTCCCAAGTTTTTGGACCAGGTCATTTGTTACGGTACTTAGCTACTGGTGTTATAATTCTATTTGTCATTATAACTGTGGCTGTTCCTATTGCTGTTCAAAATTATAATTATTGTTACAATGTTGTTTACTTTCCATTTTGTCAAAGATTTCATTGGCGTTTGCTGGTATTATTTGAACAGATGATTTAGAGGAGCTTACAGAGAAAGAAGGAAGGGGGGTGAAAGAGAGAGAGAGAAAGAGAGGGAGGAGGGGCTTACAGAGAAAGAAGGGAGGGGGGAGAAAGAGCGAGAGAAAGAGAGGGAGGAGGGGCTTACAGAGAAAGAAGGGAGGGGGGAGAAAGAGAGGGAGAAAGTTGAGAAGGTCTGATAGCAGCTTGCTACTGAAGCCTCTCATGTCATGGATTTTGACCTTCCCACTCTAATCTCGTGCCCGACATTTCTAAAGGAACTTAAAGGCTACTCTGTGGGACGTTGAGCTCCTCAGAATCATCTGGGAATGAACGGCCAATGGGAAACTCCTAATTCCAGAGGTCCGCTTCACCCAGCCTCCCCCAGGCATTGATTGGCTACAGGGACCAGAGGATTGTTTTGAGGGGAAGAAAATGTTCAATGTTCAAGGACATCCATGTGTTTAGCTAACGCTAGGTCAATCATTACTTGCCATTACCATTTCGAGGTTGTTTGGAGGTCTTTTCATGGGTAGTGGCGGTTTTAGTGTGTCATACTTAATGTATGTGTGTCTTACAAAATTATGACCAATATATTTGCATTATTTCTCTCTAAAACAAGAGTGGTGCAGCATTCCAAAATCACAAAGTACTTGAACTATGGAAATTCATTCTACTTTTTATTTTACATTATTTTGTTTGAAAACCATTCCGAGATATGACAATTTGTATTGAATATTTGTGCCCTACAAACTGTTTTATTATCAGTATCTCACATTATTGCATCCCAGAAAATGACTCTAAGTTCTTAAAAGGTATAGTATTCACATCAGTCTGATATAATATGAAATAGCCCCCCAATACATAACAGATGTAAAATAAAACGTAAATATGAAAACTGTAGAATCTGATCGCATTGGAACCAACCATATTCTGGTTAAGTTAAAAAAAACAGTGAACATTTCATTAAAAATCTGATTGTGTATGGGTTGTTTATATGAAAACATGTTTTGTACTAAAACATATCAATGATGATTATGAGTTGAGATGGTTGAGAAGACATTGATGGTTGAGTGAATGCTGCATCTCTTGAAGTCTTACAATGTATATTTGTGTTACATTCCTGAATATTTGTTTGTTTCATTTGCTCCTTTTACTATGTTGTATTGATGTAAAAAAAAAAATTAAAAAAAAAAAATACAGATTGTATTTTAGCTTTTGCTCTTAAAAATGATTGATGAACATGAACCATACCACTCAATTCACCAATTTCTGTAACTGGAAAATATGGATGTTAACCAATATCCACTGATCAAGAGAACAGCTGAGACATTTTCACATGAAAAAGTGTATCAGAGCAGGAATATTGAATTGGAACTCAGACCTGAGAGAAAAAAAGTAATTATTCACGTTTACATTCCTATTGGAAGTTGATTCTTCCCCCATTTTAACAGACGTTCCCCTCCTGTTGGGACCAATGGATTGTTCCTGTCAACCCTCACAGACAACATCTTACGTTCCCCCACTTACCTATCTCTTCCTGCGGCATAACATGAGGCGCGGACACTGGCCCTTGAACTTGCTGTGGGGTAACATGGCCTCCTCATATGCTCATTTTGGACACACACATACCTGAATGACTTTCCAGGACCTTAAAGGGATACTTCGAGATTTTGGCAATGAGGCCCTTTGTTTACTTCCCCAGAGTCAGATGAAATTGTGGACACCTTTTTTTAATGTTTCTGTGTCCAATATGAAGGAAGTTAGAGGTAGTATTTGTGAACCATTGCTAACTAGCGTTAGCACAATGACTGGGAGTCTATGGGTATCTGCTAGCATGACTTCCAGCCATTGCACTAACGCTACAAAGCAATTGCCCTAGAGCAATTTAGCAACTTCCTTCAAACAGCACACAGAGACATAAAAAGGGTATCCACGAGTTCATCTGACTCCTGGGAAGTAGATCATTGCCAAAATCCTTGAAGTATCACACCCTCTCATCCAAACCAGTCCAATCAGTATTTTCAGGAAACCCACACAGACTTTACGGCTGCTGTGCCAATCAGTGCTCCCCACAACCCTTCCAATTTGTGTATTTTCTACGAAAAGAAACAGAGGAAAAAAAAAACACGTCCCTGACCTCCCCCTCTACACCAGTTGCCCCCGCCTCCCGCCTACCTGTAGTTTTTTTTTTACTCTTGCTTTATTCTATTTCTGTTCAGCATGTGTGTATATTACCATGGCATAATTTATTCTACTGTATGAAGTATTAGAGTAGTGGGAAACTTGTATTGGCATTTACTACCCTCAGCCTGTTGGTGTGTTGACTGTAACACTGGCGTAACTGTTATCAATTAAAGCTCTAAAACTGGACCAAGACCACTGCTTGGTCGACTCTTTTATTTCACTGTCCTTTATACTTATTTAGTACTTTATACAGTACCTAAGTACCATACATTTGTATAAGTACTGCTGTATATTTCATACGGGATCTGCTTCTGGTTTACTGTGATCAAATAGTGTTGACCTCTGCTTCTCAAATATACAGTTATTTTCCCAATGACAATCAAATCTTTAAATCGTAATAGGCAGAATAGAAGAGCAATTTAATGCAGGCGTTTTACATTCAGAAATTCACATTAGCTCATAGGACAAAATACCCGATCGTAATATCCCCTTTCTACTACATTCCAGAAAGCTTTGATGTCAAGTACATCTATAAAGTAACAGTGATCAGTGATTTAAGATCCCAAGAATCCCCATTTGTACAATCCAGAGTTGAATGAGCCAGTGTTACCAGGGGCATCACTACAGCGGGGACTTTCTTCGTGACCTCACAGAGGAGGCAGTATGGGGATGTTAGGCCCTCGGGGCATTGGGGCCCTCGTTATGTGTCGGTCCCCAGTAAGACTAGCTGTCGCCATTGGTGTCGGCTAATGGGGAGCCTAGCAAATCAAATCAAATCAAATTCGCAGACCCGGGCCCATATAGACAAAGCATCTTAGAGTAGGAAATTGGGGCTGAGAATGGAAACATTTTACTCCTATTGTTATGGGTCAAAATAAAACCTTATGCACGAGCCTCTTTAGTTTAGATTTAGGAGAGCTGTCCAAACCAGTTGAGAGTTACCAGGAGGTGTCTTGATAATAGAAACAGGCCGTGTGTTTTGTGTCACATGCAATTGCTTTGGAGTTGTTAAAATAATGTTTTGCACTTGTGAAAATCATTTCACGTGGCCTATTTCACATGATATGCCTAAATGACTTAGAACCACTAGCTAGGCTAATCAGTATCACACGTTTTTCTTTCAATTATTTATTTAACACACATCATGTTATTTCAAGTGATCCTTTTGGAGCCCAATATCACATCATCATCATCATGTTAAGAAAAATGGGTTTTGACTTGATGCCTACTGTGCCAAAGCAATTTAGAGTTATTAAACTGGAGTGACGAGTGTAATATAACGGTAATATTATAAAAAATTCCACTTTTAACAACTATCAGAATTTGTTAAAAAAAAAAGTTAAGCATGCCAACACATTGATCGTATCAGGCGAAAATGATATCAAACATTTTACCATTGCAACTTTTGATTGTTGTCTAAAGCTTGCTATAGAGTCCACAGCTGGCGATGACTCATCATAATTGGTTATTCCCCATCACTCACATGGAAAAATAATATAGTGTATACTATGGTAGGAATACTATAGTGTTCACTGTAGTGTTTTTGGAGAACTTTACTGTAGTATTCCCTAAAGTGTTTCTGCAGTCTTCAGCCCACAAAAACACTACAGCGAATACTGTAGTATTTACACTTGACTATAGTATAAATACTGTAGTCTGAAAAAGAATAGAATATAGCATAGCAATAACTGTAGTGTTTTTGCAAACTATAGTATACTGTAGTATTTACTGTAGTGTTTTTGGGGACGTTTTTCTTGAGGATACCTACTGGAGAAATACTAAAAGATCAAATGTTCCATATCCTGTAGGTAGAACTTGGTTCTGAACAGAGTTAAGCACTTTTGCTCTTTCCTAAAACCACAGGGAACACAATGTATTGTCTAAATATTGGCATGTAGGTTTCTCACTGATGGGTGGCACAAATTGGGATATGGGGGAGGGGGATTGGCAGGATATATGCAAATTAAATAATGTGGTATTTACTAGAGTTTCTTTGGACTGTAGTGCTTTTGCAGACATACAGTGTTTTTTTTGTGTGGATAATCCTGTAGTATGTACTATAGTATTCTCTAGTACAGTTCAAAATTCTATACAAAGCACTATACATGATCGAGGGATACTACAGTGTGTAGAATAGTATTTTACAGTATACCACAGAATTCTACAGTAAGTACTGTAGCATTCTATAGTAAACTGTAGTATTTTTTATGTGGGCATATGCAACAATGTCAATGAGCATCATCACTATCTTTCCTTTGAGGTAGCTCAAACTGTCGTGATTACCAGCTGAGATAACATTTTATGAATTGATTTTCTCCTGTCTGAGCAGTGTCTTGACATAATCCTAAAACCCACTCTGAGCTGGGAGTTTTTTTTTATGTCTTAGAAAAGGATTCCAAGGACCTTTCCTGAGATGCTTTGTGGATACTGCCCCTGACCACAGAGACTATTTCTGGGCAGCATGTCTTGGGTACATTGATTCATTTAGCAGACGCTCTCATCCAGAGAAACTTACAGCAGTGAGGACATACATTTTCTCATACTGGTCCCCTGTGGGAATCAAACCCACAACCCTGGTGTTGCAAGCACCATGCTCAATCAATTGAGCCAAACATGTACAGTACAGTACAGTATAGTGTCTATAGTGTCTATGCGTGTGGTGTTGTGTGTGTGTTTGTTTGTATTGAATGTCTCTTCTCAATTTCTGTACTGAAAATATTACAAGTGATCACACTTAAAAGCGCACTCTGCCACTTTAACTTATGGTCAACCTTGCTGCCCACGGCCTGTACTTGTTTTGGTAAATGATGTGTGTTTTCTGTGCAAATTCTAGGCCAAATGTGTTTGCAGTAACTTCGGTTGTAGCTGCTTGGGAAATTAAAGTTACAGATTCTACCTTTAGAAAAACATGAACCTATTTGCCTTTTTATCTTCTAATTTATTAAAGTGAGGTACTGTACATGACTGACACTTGGGAAAGAGGAGCATGTAACCGCCCATTACATCAGTTCCCATCCACCTTGAGGAGAACCCCTGGCTAAAATATTCAAATCCAGTCAATAATGTAAAACCTGGCTATAGAGTGAGGGCTTTGCACCAGGGGGGCTCAGCTCACTGGTTCCCCACTCTCTGTGACCCAGCCCTTCTATCCTAACACACTACTGTACCTCGTGACTAATAATGGGTTAGAGTTGGCCCTCAGAGCAGCCAGGCTGCATCCAGGACCTTGATTGGTTCACCCCACCCCTGGGTAGGCTGATTTAACCAGCCACTGAATGCATTCTATTTAATGAAGACATGCCCATAATGGAAAACTGGATCAAGTCATCACAGTTTACTTTATAGCCCCTAGGGAACATTTGATGCAGTTTCGCTGATACATTGATACAGTCAGCAAATCTAGGTTCTTCAATGAAACGTCACGAAAGCGTGATGACCACACACGCGCCCATCATTGGGGAAAACATTGGAGGAGTCTCAACAGGGCCGCCCATCAAATGTAGAAAAAAATATTTAAATGTTACGTTACATGCTATATTCCATGTTACAAGTGGAAATGTATAGTAAAGATTTTATTTTATTTATTATGATTAATTACTGCATGTATTGTATTGGCGTTCTGGTCTGAGAAGACAAAAAATATTGGTGCTTTGAATTCTAATTATACAGAGATAACATATTGAAAACACTTGGCAAGGGAGTAATCTATTAAAGCAATTAACCTGGCAGCCGAGAATACAAGGTCCCGCACTTTCTCAGTAATGAGTATTTTGGGTCAGTTCAACGTTATCATTACGACAGAAGGAAAAACCGCCAGGAGGTATGGAATGATTAAAACCTGTTTGAAGAAGTTTCGAGGGCCGCTCTCCCGCTCTCCCGCCCCCTGGCCTTTCCTCTCCTTCCCTCTCTCCTCTGCTCCCTACTCCCACCAGCCCCCTGGGGTATTGTGTCGTTCTGAGTCTGCTGTGTCAAACACTTGAAAATGTCACAATGAAAGCACTTACAAAGCCTAACATCTCCCTAAATCCTATAATTATTCCAGGATACATTAGGTACCTGAGCCGCGGCTCTCAGATGGGCGCTGAGAGGGATTCCACTGGATTCCGACATTCCCACAATCAGCTTACAGAGACAGATCGTCATGATTGGCTAATAACCTGGAATGGTAAGTAGTGCGCTTAAGTCAGGAGAGATTGTTGGGGAGAAGAATGTATCCTTTTTAACTAACACTGTCATTCCTGGGCCGCCTTTTATTTCGGTGACAGATTTTATTCTAGCTGACTACAAAAGGGTACGAGGCAACATTTTCAGAACTAGCCCCCCCCCTTCCACCCACCCTTCTTTCATTTCAAGTTCCTCTTAAAAACTCCATCTTTCATGTGCTAGGCCTATATCACCAATCCCCTGAATGTACGATTACAGTCCTCAATATCAACCTCTGGTGTTATGCACCCTACCCTCTCCCCCTCCCTGCCCTCTCCTAGAACCCCGCGCTCTAATCCCCACACTCCAGCATCACTCTCAGTATTAAGCTGGGAGGAAACTGGAGGTCTTTACTAACCCCGCTGCTCTCCGAAGACACTCAATCAGCCTCGTTGACGAAAAGAGCCCAGTCGACACATTTGAACCAAAAGTCTTTAGCCTCGTCTGTAAACTCTCCCTTTCAACGCCAGACGAAGTGTCAATACCACCTCCCTCATCGCCCGCCATCTCACCAAGGGGAAAAAAGGAGGCAAAGAAAGAACGCCCTTGGGATTTTAACTTGAAAGAGCCTTAAGTTGTTGAATGCAGAAAAGTCCAAATATGAGATGAGATAAAAATGCAGAGGTCTTGTATTTATTTACATAAGTAAAGATCAGTTGAGTTTTCAGACTAATTCGTATTAACGCAGAGCACGAAAAATGAGTTGAGACAGTGGCAAACCCAAATAAAGAAGAAACCCCACCACATATTTAGTCAGGGAATACGTACATAAACCCTTTTTTAAAAGAAGGGAGCTCCTAACAGGCGTGAAGCCTGTGCATAGACTAATACACAGAGACAATTTTTCTAGATAATAGCCTATCACGCAGGATACAATTTAAATAAAAAAATGTCATTTTCACCTTGAAATGAACAAATGATTACAATTTCTATACAAATTAAGGCATCCAGGCTGTGCCTCAGTACTGTGCTGGGGCCATGAAACTTGACATAATTACCATGAAATACATTTTCAAATATTTGTATTTTGTCCATCGTTTTAGAACATGCCCGTCTCTGCCTTCTGCAAGCTTGTGATCTCACCTTCTGGGGATGATACAAAAAAAAGAGAGAAGAAAATCATCTAAGATGAAAACCCCCTTCAACAGATGAGATAACAATTTGAAAAAGGGGAGAGAGAAAAAAACAAACAGTAAATTGCAGCGGTTGAGCCTGGCACCCCCTGCAGTTATCTCTTAGAGCCAAATGATGGCTTCTTATCGTGGGAATCATATCTAATGGTTATCTGCTCAGATGCTTCTCTTCTCAACCCCCCCCTTCCCCTACTCTCTTGCCTCTTCTCTCAATCCACACCAAAGTAGTTGTTTATACCTGATTATAAATCTGCCTGAGTAGAAAAGATGTTAACTTGTGCGTTTCCGATTGAGAGTCAGAATAAATTGGGAGCTATATGAAAGGAGAGGCGTTTAATTTCAAGGAGAGGCGTTTAATTTCTTGGCGGGTAGAGGAGCCGTGGGGGGTTCTGGGTGATGCATACTGCTGTTTGTTCAAATGACAATTTCATTTAACAGTATAACTAAAATGTTTGCTATTGCTTCTCCACTGATGAGGCAGGTATTATCACATGTTAAGACATGATAAAGTGACATGCCCATCCCTTAGCTGTGGTTGACACCACACATGCACCTACAGGTCCCTACACCTTCCTCCTCAATATATGTTGTCTGTCAGATTCCGGGACCTGAGAGACAGACGTACATCAGATCTCAGCACTTGACCCCATAATACCGGAGGTCAGTGCCACACCGCTGGCGATTTCACACCCGAGATGAGAAGGAAATGAACAGTGAGGCCCTCTGAAGCAGTGGCTTGTGGGGAAAGTGGCCATGCTGCAGGCTTGGCTTCCTTACAGCTGCGCTCCCCTTTTCACTGTGGGGCCACAGGTACAATGGAGAGCTGCAGAGACAGAAAGGAAGAAAGAGAGAGAGAGAGCAAGAGAGAGCGAGAGAGAGAGATCGCTTTGCCTCAGCCCGGCCCCCCGTGGCCCTCCCTCTACCCCCCCCCACCACGGGTTAGCGGGCACAGCTGGAGAGCAGCTCCTTATGCATTCATGAGCCGACGTTGCGGCTAAATAAAAAGCTTCATTACAACGCTAAAGTGTTACTAATTACATGTACCTGCCACCCGGCAACCTCTGAAAATCTAATGTGACACACTCGATTGGAAAATCTATTCCACCGCCCTGCGCCCCTCTGCTCCGTGGAAATGTCCCCAACCTCCACCCCACCCATTTTAGCTCTCCTGATATTTACTATTCTGTTGCCATTATGTCCAACCAAGCCCTTTGCGCTGTCTGTCACGACCCTAATATTAGCTGAAAATTGGACTTTGCAAACGTAACAGGGGAGGAGGTGAGGGGGACTGGGGGAGGAGAAGCCCAGTAGGGGGGCCCAGCCACATCAACCCCCTTCTGAGAGGAGGCAGAGAGGAGGAGAATCTCAAGTCCACTGGTGTTTACTTTCACTGACAGTGTCTGTCTGTGCAGCATTAAGCTAGCTATTAACTGAAGGTGTTTCAACACAGCACAGATGTGAGGTCAAGTAGCACTGTTAATCAATTCATTGAAATGAATTGAATAAGGGTTCGGGAAGACAGACAGATTAATCAAATAGATTTTTGAACAACAAAAATATGAACAACAATTGCTGTGCTATTCTTGGCTTTCATACTCACACTGATTTCGGTAATAGCTGCTTTTTTTATACTTACAATGTCTTCGATGTGATTGTCTTACCGCACCGACTGTAGGGCGTTCTGGACAAGAGCGTCTGCTAAATTACTTTAATGTAAATGTCTACTTCCTTAAACCCTTTAAGGGGGAAGGGTACTAAGCTTAAATATGGAATTGTTTTAAGATGGTCATACAATGGGGGCTATAATACCACTTTAGGTACTGTAGCCCATAGAAATGCATAGAATAACACATTCATAAATTGCAAAAAATGCATCATAAAGATGAAGGTTTTGAAGTGTCTTTGTTATATCTAGGAGATATAAGAAAGCTCAGGAAATATATATATATTTTGGACACATATTTATTATCCCCTTATTTTTGTTGGCACAAAACACCTCCATACTTCCATTTGCATTACCTCCAGACCAGTCCTGTGACACTTGTGGGGGTCAAAGAGCAAAATGGAGAACATCCTTTCCATAGAGTTTTTAGGTTAAACCGTTCTGACGCTACAGATGTTTTTTTGACAAGAACGATTTTCGGGATCTCATTGTCTGACAAATACTGCTGTAGCTCGGCCACCTTCCACCACCAGATGAGAAAGGCCAACATAGGCGGATGCGGGAGATTGAAAAGCAGCTTGAAATAGCTAGCTTAAACTGATGGATTTTTATAGGATTTTTTTATTATGTTACTTAGATTGACACATGGGTCCGTCAATAGCGTAAGGACAGACACTGGGAGATGAGAAGCAATTACAGGGAGTGAACATTTAATGGATAACAGACAAGAAACAAACAAAGACAGCATCTGGACAGGGGAAAACATAACGGCATCAATGCTGACACGGAAACAAACTGAGGAACAGACAGATATAAAGGGGCAATAAACAAAGTAATGGAGTTCAAGTGAGTCCAATATTGCGCAGATGCGCGTAATGATGGTGGCAAGTGTGCGTAATGATAGGCCGCCTGGCGCCCTCGAGTGCCAGGGAGGGAGAGCAGGAGCAGGAGTGACAAATAGACTCTTATTAATTCTCAACTCAGAAGGCACTGGTGTCTTCTCAACTTCAATCGGTTTGGAAATTAGGAAGTGCTACGTTATTAAATTAAATACACATTTTTGTGTCATGAAGTAATAAAAAAAAGATACAGTATTTACTGCCATCTTTTTGGTTTCGGATATTCTCTCATTGATAAAGACAGGTGAGTGTCACTTAAAGTGACGCTTGATTTATATTGTAGTTGACAAGACGAATAAGAGTACAAAATATTATTTGGTTAGCTGTTTAGATTACCTTATTTTCCAGGTCTCTTACCAGAGTGTCTCTTATCATGTGCACCTCATCCTTTGATGGGCCTTGGTGTGGATGGCAAAGTAGCTGTGCATCGTAGAGATTATCTCATTGGTGCTCACCAAGACCTGGTTGGCGAAACCTTTGCTTCTCCCCCTTGCAGAGGTAGTGCAGCACATAGCATGCCAAGACCACGGTTTTCATGAAGGTGTAGTGGATGTCGGAGTGTTTTTGTTAGCGGATCATTCGAGACGAATGATCCCTTGAGGTGCCCAAATGTGTGCTCCATAACTACTCGGATAGGTTCTGCCTGGAGAAGCCCTTCACCAACCACAGGAGGAGAGGATATGCAGGATCTCCTGCGATCAGGAGAGGTACTTACACTCCTTCTACATCAACCTCAGCCTGGGTTCACGTCTGAGGGTATTTGTACAGGTTGGATGTGGCCAAGACAACAACCCTGATTAGGTATTTGTTATCCACAACCACATGTAGGATGTTGGATGGCCAGCCCTTTCTGTTAACCAAATCCTGGTATCCCTCTAATGGGGGAAGAATTGGGATATGAGTCCCGTCCAGTGCTCTGTAGACCTGTGGCACACCATGTGTCAGGTAGTTGTGACGCGTTATCTCCTGTGCCTCTATATCTCCAGTCAGCTTGATATGGCTCCTCATCCTCCTTTTGATGGCTGTACAGACAGTCTTGCTGACTCAAAACAACTCTACAATCATCCGATATTTGGCACATGTGGCAGCTTGTCGAGTGCAATGGCAATGCACTTACTGGTGGGCACAGGAGCACAAGGGCTAGGCAACATCGGTCCAATAAATGGTCCTATGCTCTCAGACAAATGCTTAAATGTTGGTGGGGACATTATAAAATGTTGAAACCAAAGGCTCTCCGTGAAATGCCCCTGGACAACCACCTCCCGGAACTGCCTAACGCGCTGCTGTTGCCAAGGGTTTGGCGCAGTGGCACAGTGGAGGGGATTTGCAATTGTTTATGTTCCTGATAGGTCAATATTTAATTGAGGGCAGGAGCTGAGAACTTGAAGCAGCTGTCTGGTATTAGACTCATTTGACACGGTAACAACACGAGATCAATAGGGGCCTCATTTATAATCGTTTCATACATTTCACACAAAATTTCTGCTTTCGCCATTTCTAAAAATTCTGAGCATATACAAAAATATTTAGATTTATAAACTTGGCGCATGCCATAGATACGCATGTTTCCCGTAAAGCATGTGTGAACAAGCATTAATACTCCACCTGGTAAACCATTCACCTTTTATGGTTACAATAACACCCTTTATTTGCTGTATTATTTGAAACTATTGAAACTAAGGCCATGGAATGCAGTTTCTATAAGAAAGAGCAATAACAATTTTCATCACATTTCTGTAGAGGTGTGGGCAGAATGTTTTGATACTTTGCAGTGACTTTCAGTGACGTGTATTCATGGATGTGAAGGGAAGCCAGGCTCCCCCACCCCAAAATAAAAAAATGTATAAAATAATTGATAATTCGTCTCTCAGTGTTTATTATTTTCCTTTAATTCGCAAGAGGCTGAATGTATCTTAAAAAAAAGAAAGCATCCAAGCAAGCAAAACAGCACCCCCCCCCCCTGTCTCTGTATGTGTAGGCCATCTCTATGATGCTGTCTGGTCAAAAAGAGTATGACATTGTTGCCGCCATAGCATTGAATGCAAGGGAAGCCAGCGAGAATTTGGCCTCCCTTGATAAAAAAAGTATAAAATAATAGCCAATCAGTGTTGAGCTAAACTGAGTGAGCTCAACTGTGAATGGTCCTGTAGCACCCCCCAAAAAAGGGTCAAGGGAAGCCAGTTTGGATTTGGCTTCACTCCAATAAAATTGAGAGCAAACATCATTGACAGAAACAACATGAATTGTTGCATCTTATTTTGTTATTGTCCTCCGGTGGCTAGCTAGCTACCAAAAATTGTCCCTTTCCTAAATTAGCCATGCATGGAGATAGGGATCTGGACTTGTGGTTTTACTTAATTATTCTGTACTGGCCAATGATTATAACCACGATTCTGATCCAACCATAAATTCATACATTGTGTCCCTGACCTGAGAGGATAGAAGTTAGATCTAGATGTAGAAGGCTAATGTTAACTAGCTTAACGTTGCCCATGAAAGGAAGTTAGGCTAGAGAGCAAGCATTTTAGCCAGGTAGCCTAGGACAACAAAAATAAAAGCCTGTTCTGCATGACGGAGTCATAGACCGTTTCTTTCAAAATTAAAGAGTGGAGGATGGCTTTGGCGTTTCTTTACAAGTAGAGTGAGTCAACATGTTTTATCTATGCAAATGCACCCCAATTTGATGTTGTTGAAATGATGAAGTTGAAATGCTGCTGGAATAGTGGAGGCAGCTCCTGTTTTCTTTTTGCAACTTGAGATAACTCTAAATCAATAGTTGTTTAGTAGTCGGAAAATGTCAGAAACATTAACTTGCTTGACCATACAGTAGGTCATGTAACTGTTTGTTACATGCAATATGCTTTGTGGACTTCACAGGACAGGGGTTGCTCTCTGGTTTTTGTGTGGTCGAATTTATTCTGGCGCTGTGTCTTCTTATTTTCTCGGCCTTAGCCTATATATCAGCAAGGCATATGAACTAACAGATAATAGAGCAAACAACGCAATTTTGACAATACATTCAATGCCTTCGGAAAGATTGATGAGTAAAAAAAATATATTATAATCAATTTTAGAATAGGGGTGTAAAGTAACAAAATGTGGAAAAAGTCAAGGGGTCTGAATACTTTCCAAAGGCACTGTAAGTTGCTACATGGCTTTATTTTCTAGCTTGGCTTCCCCAAGTATTTTACCCACGCACTGCTACTGGTGACTTTTTCAAACTAAACTGTGTGTCTGTCTGCGCATTCTGCAAGATTGATTGTATATTCAAAACAATTTAAAACTAGGCTAAATGCTACAATGCTAAAATTTTTCAATTTTTAGTTTATCAATAGATTATTGGGTTTCTGTGTCCTGCCTTGGTATAAGTGCCCCTATTGCACAGCAATTCTGCAGGACTACCAGCGAATTCTGAAGTATTGTTAAGAAATAAATCACAGCATCAAAGGCCTTACATGGCCTACTTCAGTGGTTCCCAACCTTTTTCGATTACTGTACCACCAACTGAATTTTGCTCTGCCCAGATTACCCCTGAAGTACCCCCTCGTGTGCATTTTTCCCAGTAAGCCTATGGTCTCACCAGTTTTCTCAAGTACCCCCTATGGATAGGCCAAGGACCCCCAGAGGTCCTAGTACTCCTGATTGGGAACCACTGGTTTACTTCAATGTAGAATATCAACTGTTCACGACTTTTAATGCAGAATAAATTCCTCACCTTTTCTGGCCATGATGTGAAGTAGCCGTACAACAAATTACCATGCGCATCTATCATTTAATTGGAACTTGTAGCCTAATAAATAGGTAGGCTACTGTATATGGAGGCTATTTCAAGTTTTGCAATCCCATAGGTAGTTAATAATATACAGTCAAACTTCTCAGTGATAGCCCCCCTTTTTTTCAATTTTTGCCTCAATGATATACCCAAATCTAACTTCCTGTAGCTCAGGCCCTGAAGCAAGGATATGCATATTCTTGGTACCATTTGAAAGGAAACACTTTGAAGTTTGGAAATGTGAATTGAATGTAGGAGAATATAACAAAATAGAAGAAAATACAAAGAAAAAACCAACTGGTGTTTTTTTACCACCATCTTTGAAATGCAAGAGAAAGGTCACAGTTATAGCCATCACTCTGATTGTAATTCCAATAGTGTTCACAAGATGGCAGCAGTGTATGTGCAAAGTTTCAGATGGATAACTTGAAGTGTGACTCAAGACTTTTAGTGTGAAGTCCCCAGGTACATTTGGGCAAATCGTGAAGGAGACATTCGCATACATATTAAATTTTTCTGCAAGAATATTGTCAAATCTCTATACTTGGACTTTGTTTTAGCTTTCCTAGTATTAGTAACCATATTATAAGTTCAACATTTGTAAAACAACCCATTTTCATAACTTCTTCTCTGAATATCCTTATAATTTTTGTCTAAAATGAAAAGGCATGCTGTCATACAAGGTTAGTAGCTACAGTTTACGACATATACATGGTTTACAAGCCCAGCTCATTGGCTATCTAGCTAGCTTCGTTTGACCCCGATTGGTGCTTTTTTGACAAAGATACAGTCGTTAAAGTGATGGCCGCCCGCGTCATCGGCGTGCCATGAATGCGTTGCTCTCTGACCAAATATGGTGTCCTATAGGATATACTACACCAATATTGAAATAGTGAAGTCTTGTTACCTTTTAGGATCTCTGAGGAATAGATACGAATGTGATTGGACTCTTTGAAACAACGTTTAGGGTGAGATTTTCACAGATTCCTTTCAAATTGAACGAGTGGAAATTCAAAATCGATCGTGCATGCTATGTAGACCTTTTTAGGATATGAAAAAGGATTTTATCTAAGAAAACAACACTTCATGTTATCTCTAGGACCCTTTGGATGATAAATCATAGCAAGATTTCAGAATGTTAGTACACACTTCACCTTCAGAGGCGAATGTATTAAACCTATTGCAGTGAAAAAACTGTTTTGTCATTGGGTGCTTTCCTCAAACAATAGCATGGCATTTTTTCGCAGTAATAGCTACTGTAAATTGGACGGTGCAGTTATATTAACAAGAATTTAAGCTTTCAGCCGATATAAGACACATTTATGTACCGACATTTGTTGTTTCTCTACAATCTGCGATCTTGACATAACGCGCTGTATGATTTACAAAAAAATTCAACACAAATGTTTACTCTTCTCTCAAATGGAAAATGGCTGCATTCTTGTTCATGTTTTTCTGTTGTTTTTATTTTATATTATTTTTAATAATATCCCCATTTGCACAAAATACTTACTTGCCAGCTTGCAATACAATATTTCATTGACTACCAGATGTGTGGACACATGGTTTAAAGTTTGTGAAGAGTTGAGCACATTCTCATGTCAAGTACATTCTTTATAAAATAACTTTTGCATAAAAACTGGCGCATGCACATTTTGGGATATAGTTTGTACATACACAGGGTTTAAAAATGAGGCCCCTGATCTGATGATTTATTATTTTGGCTCTTTGGGTTGCAAGCAAGATTGTTTTAAAGTAACTGTCCAGTGTTTCCAGATTTGTATTAAATATGACCTATAATGAATTACAATATCAGTTAAATAGTTTTCCTTCCAAAAAATAGTAAATAAGTATGTTAAAAAACAAACTTTTCTGTGTTGGAATGGTGTGGGCTTACGCCAACAATAGAATGGTGTGGGCATATACCGGTCATTCAAAATATTCATGCCAGTAGATGGCTGATTGGCCAGCTCAGCCAATGAGGCAGGATGACATCATTCTCCATGAGGAAACAGCAAGCATTTTTTAAATGTCTGTTTGATACAAGTTTGAGGTGGGGTTGTTGAAGTGTTTTTTTCTACAGTTTATTCTTTGGCCACACGAGTATAAAATGAGTCAATAACATTATTTGGGTGTGAGTTAAAATAATGTTAACTTTTAAAAATGAGATTTTCACTGGACATTTACTTTAACACGCAGTGCATATAATGTCCCATTAGTAGCATTTTAAGAAATCCAGCACTACTGTATCTATCGTGCAGCTTTGTGTTACATTCTGTCCGTTTGTTGGAATCAACCTACTGAGATTAAATTAAGCTGTTATTGTTGCAAACACTTGTGTAGCAGTCTGCTATCTAGTAGCATGCCAAGCTTCATTGATAGAGAGCGTGGTAGCTTTGTTAGCCAGCATTGCTAGCAGGCATCCATTCAGGAGCCTATGGTTTATGTGATGACTTGCCTGTTAATTGTATAATAAATGTTGTGTTATAACAGGCCTACATGTCGTGTTAGGCCTATGCAACCTTGTCATTTGTTTATTTATCATGTCTGCTTGTTTGACTGATAAATTCATATGATGTCAAACCTAATGTTCTGCATTTTTCTAAATGTTACATCAGTGTTTTGAGCCCACTTTGGTATTCATTGAGCTCCATTATTGCCGTTGTTTGGCAAACACTAATAACCCTATAAGGTCCGGGCTTCAAAATTCTGCCATTCAGCTATCTGACACATCATTAATTATTAATGTAATAATAGGTAGCTGTGGTCCACCTGTGAGCATCTGCCAAAAGAAAATCACTACTCCTCCACTAAATCAAATCAAATGTTATTTGTCACATGCCACGTAATCAACAGGTGCAGACTAACAGTGAAATGCTTACTTACGGGTCCTTTTCCAACAATGCTGAGTTGTTGGTGAGTTTTCCCCCCATTATTTTCTGCATATCCTCTGAAGCTCTGTCAAGTTGGATGGGGAGTATCGCTGCACAGCTATTTTCACGTGTTCAATCGGGTTCAAGACCAGGCTCTGGCTGGGCCACTTAAGGACATTCAGTGACTTGTCCCGAAGCCACTCTTGCATTGTTTTAGCTGTGTGCTTAGTGTCGTTGTCCTGTTGGAAGGTGAACTTTCGCCCAGTCTGAGGTCCTGAGAGCTCTGGAGCAGGTTTCCATCAAGGATCTCTCTGTACTTTGCTCCGTTCATCTTTGCCTCGATCCTAACCAGTCTCCCAGTCCTTGCCGCTGAAAAACATCCCCACAGCATGATGCTGCCACCACCATGCTTCACCATAGGGACGGTGCAAGGTTTCCTCCAGACGTGATGCTTGGCCCTCTGGCCAAAGAGTTTCTTGTTTCTCGATGTCTGAGTCCTTTCGTTGCCTTTTGGGGAAACTCCAAGTGGGCTGTCATGTGCCTTTTACTGAGGAGTGGCTACCGTCTGGTCACTCGACCATAAAGGCCTGATTGGTGGAGTGCTGCAGATATGGTTGTCCTTCTGGAAGGTTTGCCCATCTCCACAGAGGAACTCTGGAGTTCTGTCAGAGTGACAATCAGGTTCTTGGTCACCTCTCTGACCAAGACCCTTCTCCCCCGATTGCTCAGTTTGGTCGGGCGGCCAGCTCTAGGAAGAGTCTTGGTGTTTCCAAACTTCTTCCACTTAAGAATGAAGGAGCCCACTATGTTCTTGGGGACCTTCAATGATGCAGAAGTTTTTTGGTACTCTTCCCCAGATCTGTGCCTCAATACAATAATGTCTCGGATCTCTACGGACAATTCCTTCAACCTTAAGGCTTGATTTTTGTGCTGACATGCACTGTCAACCTTATATATACAGGTGTGTGCCTTTCCAAATCATGTCCAATCAATTGAATTTACCACAGGTGGACTCCAATCATCTTATAGAAACATCTCAATGATGATCAATGGAAACAGGATGCACCTGAGCTCAATTTCAAGTCTCATAGCAAAGGGTCTGAATACTTATGTAAATAAGGTATTTCTGTTTTTATTTGTTATTCATTTTCCCAGATGTCTAAAAACCTGTTTTGCTTTGTCATTATGGGGTATTATGTGTAGATCGATGAGGAAAATGTTTTATTTAATACATTTTAGAATAAGGCTGTAACGTAACAAAATGTGGAAAAAGTCATGGGGTCTGAATACTTTTCGAATGCATTGTACAGTATATGTAGTACCAGCACCGAGTCGATGTGCAGGGGTACAAAGTAATTGAGGTAGCTACATGTATGTACAAATAGGTAAGGGGTAAGGTGGTAAGGGGTAAGAGGTAAGGTGACTAGGCAACAGGATAGATAATAAACAGTAGCAGCAGCATATGTGGTGAGTGTGAAAGTTTGTGTGCGAGTGTGTGTGTTTGGGTGTATGTAGTGTGTGGGTATGTGTGTGTCGGGGTGACAGTGTAAGTATGTGTGAGTGTGTGGGTAGACTCCAGTGTGTGTGCGTACAGTCAGTGCAAGAACGTTAGTGCAAGAATTGGTGAATGCAGGTAGTCCGGATAGCCATTTTTGTTTTGCTATTTAGCGGTCTTTCTTAGCAGTCTAATGGCTTAGGGGTAGAAGCTGTTCAGGGTCCTGTTGGTCCTAGACTTGGTGCCTTGGCACCGCTGCCGTGCGCTAGCAGAAAGAACAGTCTTTGGCTTGGTTGTTTGGAGTCTTTGACCGCCTGATCCTCTACTCTCTGGGATGGGGGATGTATTTAATGAATTTAATTCTGAGGAACCATATTGTGTGTTACACCAGCAGTGTCTTAGACATGTGGACCCATGGTATCTTCATCTTCGGCAGCTAAGGGACAGCTGTACACAAATGACCATAACAATTTACTCTCTGCTGAGTCCGACTTGTAGTGTTTCTATCTATTCATTAGTGAGGAGTTGGGGGATGGGGACTGGGATGAAACACACACACACACACACACACACACACACACAAACACAAACACAAACACAAACACAAACAATGATTATCTCGAGAGATTCCCTTGCGTCTTGTAAAACCTATAAGCCATGTAAAGATGAGAAACCCATAGATCTAATTCCCATCTTTTCTAATTCAATTTCTGGTCTTCCCTTTGATTCACACTCATGTTTTCTCTCTCTTTGCTGCGGCCCACTCAAACATTTGTCAATTGTTTTGTTTACACAAAGTTGTGAGCACATGCACAGATGAAGAATGCGCACATTGAGAAAAGGACATTGTTCATTATTTTGCAAACATGGCTCTATTTGTAAAGGACTTTCAACAAAGATTTCTCATGTCTAACACTGAGATGTGAGTACAGTCGCTAACCCCATCTCTCTGGCTTATTGAGTGATGCGACAGACAGGCAAACTCCAAAACACAAAACACACCATGGTGCACACAGGTTACATGCCACAACCGCTCCTCTGCTTTTAGTGCATTGCTGCTCCTCTGTCCTAAGTCCCTTTACACTCGGGTGGTAAAGCACCGGGGCTTTAGCTAGCTATTGTCACTCTCCTGCACGGATCAGGGTGAGCTCTAACTGGCTGCCACACTGATGTGTGAGCAGGCAAAGTCAATCTCCACTTTAGCCACCATCGGAGACGGATTGCGGATGCTCCCGATTAACGTGTGACAATGGGACCTGGGGAAGAGGATCCTGGTGCATGGCTTGCAAGTCTGCTGCCGAGTGTTCATTGAACCAGGCGGCTCTGCTACTGCCTACAGGCCAGAGCCTTTGATGTACACACAATGACAGGGTGCAACAATGACCGACCGACCGACAGACAGAGAGACAGACAGATGTTTCAATAACACACTTTTGATTCTCCTATAGCTTGTCTCAGTATTCATTGTCTAGCATCAAGATATTCAGCAGAACTGACATAGTTCCCTTCTTTAGCACCTGCGCTAAAGATATTCAGCCCCTCGGAAAATCTGCATAGGAACTAAATCCTTCTCCCATTGTCCTTGTGAGCTGCCTGTAGAACAGGGAATATCTCCACTCTAACCCACCTGCCTTTGGATGGGAGGCAATTACAGTAGGATTTAATGTACGGGTTAGCCCGGGATTACAAAGCTTTATAACACTGTTGGAGCAACAATGGAGCGACCCTACCCCATATCGTGGTTGCGTATGTATGGGCTTCTTGGCGAAATGAGGAAACTAGCTACACGGCCCTCAATTTAATTTGAAGGATCAGACGCTCGGCTGATAATGGAGTCAGATCCCATACGATACTGCAAGATGTTTTAGACGTCTGCAGGATTACAGGCTTTGGTGACTCAATTTCAAACAAAAAAAAAAAGGACAAAGCGCTCAGCTGAGAGGCTGTCTGACATGAAAAAGCGTGAATGAAAGAATCAAATTAAGAGGAGAAACAGCAGCTATGCTAATGATTTGTTCCCTATCTATAATGTAACCTAGATCACGGACACCATAGCACATAGCCTACTGCAGCTTTTGGAAAGCAACTGTTGACATTGGATTGTCCGTGGTTTGGGACACTCTGAATTATGTTTTTTTTTATATCCTTGAAACCTATTTGAGATGATTTAAGTTTACGTCCTTTAGGAAATAGGGTATGAATGTTGATTTTCTCTACTCTTAACGAAAGACTGTTAATACAAACGGACACATCTCTTAAAGGGCCAATCTGCAGTTCACCAAGAACAAAGCGGTCACCTGCCGCTGTTTTAGTAAACATTTATAAGTTAAATTCTTCAAGGATCAATGGGTATATTTTATTCATTGAAAAGTCAATCAAATGTATGTACCAATTACAGATTGCCCCTTTAAAACGGTCTACGTTTGTTTAGGCTTTATTTAACCAGGTAAGTCATTGATGACACATTCTCTTTTACAATAAGGCCCTGGCTGCACATATTCATTTGCCTACCAGTGTGCTTGCTAGACTAGAGAGTACATAACAAAACAGTTGCCATTGAGCCTCTGGACAGACCTGCCTGTCCTATATACCCTCATCTGGGCGGGACAGCTCACAGAACTTCTCATGAATCATCGGTTAAGAGATCTCATGCCTTCATCCCAAATGGCTCCTTAAGCCTCCTGGCCCCGCTCCTCTCTCCCAGCGCTCAGTTACCCCCAAAATATGATCAGAATCGGGCCGCTTCAGGTTTCAGCCGGCCATGACTTTGGTTTGGGGAGGGGGCACTAGCAGTAGCAATACCTCAATCGGGGGCGGGGAAGAGGATAGGAGCACCACTTTCCCAGGGTTCTGACAACCAGAACAGCTGAGATTCCTCCCCCCCACACCATCCCACCAGCAGCCCACCCCCCTGCTGTCCCTTTGCCCAGGGATGTCTCACTGCTGGTCCCACACAGATGTGTGAGGGAGAGTGTGGTTGTGATGTGGTGCCAAGCGGCGAGGCATGTGTAATGAGAACGAGAGGGACCAAACGTAGCTGGGTCCTGGGTAATGTTTTTCCTCCCATGGACGGCGAGAGTACAGGAGCAGCTGTGCTTTTTCCATTCCACTCCCTCTCTTTTTCTCTCCATCCCTCTCCTTATTTATTTTCTCTGTCACTCACTCTCTTTCTTCTCCCTCTCTTTCTCTTTCTCTCCCTCTCCTGCTCCCCCTCCCGCTCCCCCTCCCGCTCTCTCTCTCTCTCTCTCTCTCTCTCTCTCTCTCTCTCTCTCTCTGTCTGTGGTTGCCCTAGACTAGAGTAAGAGCCAGTCACTGAGGAGGGCCAGCTGGAGTGGACGAACTGGCATGGTGGGGGTGTGCTGGGGATGTTCTGTACACAGACTAGCACACATGACAGCTTGCTGGCACGTAGGCATGCACACACAGGTCCCAAGCACGCACCAGCACATACAGTAAGCCAATCCACTGCCTCAGACATAAAAAAACAGGTCCTCCATATTGCAGAACTGACTAATGTCTTCCTCATCACGTCAAGTCACTTCCTTTATTGGCACTATCATGTGAATCAGGCTTCCATGTTAGTGTCCAAGGCCTGTCTATGCTGTCGCAACATTACTATAATTCACAGTATGTTGTATGTCATTATTACATGCCCACCTGAAATCATATGGCTCATAATTTGAGTAATGTGAATAAATCATGTAATAAATCCTATGATCATATTCCAATCCCCTGGGCTAAGAATACAAGGCCTGTTCAGTGGTCTGAACTGTGTGGCCATCAGGATCTGCTGCAGGAAGAGGTTCGTTAGTGGCTTAAGTAGATTTAATGTCCTGATGGTGTGGGTGGATGGGCTGGTGTGTGTGTGTGTGAGTCTGTGTGTGTGGCTAACAAAATGTACTGTTTGACGGTTATTCGTTGGTCTAAATGGTAGGTTATGCAATGTGGCACAAGTCCCCATTCATGTTGGCATGCGCTCTCTTTTTAACATGACAGTAAATGTGGAGAATATGGGTCCCATGCTTACACACAGAAGACACATCTGTGAGTAAAGAAGCTGGACATGTGAACTGGATATGTGTCCTATTTGGGGTCCAAGATAAAGATAGAGAGACAGACGGACAAACCGAGAAAGACAGACAGACGTGACACTGTATGCATATGTGCATTACTGGACTGATCGCAAGGACCCAGTCAAATAAAAACTGTAAACTCTAAAGACAGAAACGCTTTCTTTCTATCCTGTGATGGGTGCGAGGCAAATGGTTGAACGTGGGGTTAACGTGGGTGGCAGTTTTACTTGTTCTCATGTTTTCCAGAGATCTTCAAGTGAGGGGGAGAAACTGAGAGCAGGTGTCAGGCAGATTCCATGCTCTCCTGCAAAACATTGTGAATGTCAGAGAGGAAAGCACGGGTTGAAAAAGGTCAACATCTGTTCATATCGCCATACCAACGCAGCTGGTGGGCAGCTGCACTTCCTACAGACACTGCCATGTGTGTGTGAGTGTGAGAGTGAGTACCCACAGCTCAAATGGTTTCACACTGACTCTACCTCTGGAGATTTGATTCTTAGAAGAGGTTTGACCTCCGTTTGTCAGGAATATGGGTATGCTTGTTGGTAGTATGGACCTTTCCAGCCATGTAGTCGGGTTGCCTCCCTGTACATTTCCAATGGAATTGCAATAAAAATGGGCTTTATATTTGGGAGGCTAAGCTTCGGCCTGCTGAATAGAAGAGAATAGAAAGATAAAACACCACAGGCCTGAACCCCATGTTTCAAAGGAGTGTGTGTGTGTGTGTGTGTGTGTGTGTGTGTGTGTGTGTGTGTGTGTGTGCACGCGCATATGCGTGCGTGAACATGTGTGATGTTAAAGGGAAGTAGGATTACATTTCCCTTTCACCATATTGCACAACAAAACCCCCAAAATGTTAAATGTTTTTAATGACATTTTGTATAATGTTGTGTGAAAAAATCTCGCTCACATGGGCCCCCAGTTTCTCAAATTTTCCCAATTACAACTTCAACAACACTTCATGCCCTCTCCCATGGGCGGTGTCAAGAAAGCAAGTTGTCGTACACCCAGAAGGGGACAAAGTAGTTCATGACAGAGTGACAAACACGTTTTCCTGGGGGCGGGGGGAGACATCTCTTACACAAGAGACTGGGCTTACACAAGCACCCAGTGTACTGCCGCAGAGCCCCCCCCCCCCCCCCCCCTCTCTCTCCAATCTAGTGGATCCTCTTAACATCCCACCCCTCACCCCAGCCCCTCACCCCTCATTCCTATATCAGTAGAGGCCTACAACAGCGCTCTATGGTGGCATGTTGCTGATCGCCGACCCTTGCTGCATGCCCAACAACTACAGGGAGCACGCTGCTTTTAAGTAGAGTAGGGGAGTGGGGGCGAGGGGAGGTGCCATTTCCTCTGTTGGATTTGGCTAATAAAGATGGACACGTAAGCCTGTTGACGGCTCGCGGTTCAAAAAGCCTCTTCGTGAAAGCCAGTGCCACATTCCCTATCTGTCTCAGAAGGGCTTTTTTTTTCTATTGAAGTTGTCGCTGAAGGCACTGCAGGGTTGTTTTTTTTTCCATTCTGAGAAGCAGCACTGTGATTACCTCTCTTTAAGTCATTAGAACACAGAGCCCTGGGATCTTTTGTTGCAGCTCTGACTCACAACCAGACGTGTTCGAACAGTAGGCAGGTGGAGTGGAGGGAATACATTGGCAGGGGGAGGCCAGAGCTGCATCCATTCACTCTAAATTATTGGTGCATGTTTTCCCCCCCACCTGGTCCATCCTGATCCCCACAGCTGTTTCCTGCTACCTGATCCCACATAGTGGCTCGTAGATGTGTGACTAACACGTTTGTGACTGACAGGTCGCTGTCAGTCAGAGCACCTGCAAAACAACACCCTCTCTTTGGGAAACTCTATGGAGACCCACTGACATTGTGCTTCAGTACACGACGCATGAGGCCAGTGATAGTATCATTTATTTATGTTCCGACAGTGCAAAGAAAAGCATTAAGAACAGTTTGGAATTTGTTTTGTCACAGAGCTAATTTGATTTACAGTTAAAAAGTAGACAGAATAGAAAAAGATATTCACATACACACACGCACTGTGTGTCCAAAATGTACTGCCCACCAAAATGTACTGAAAATCAAATGTCCGTCATTTCTATCCCATGTGTGATCGAAGCTGTGATCATTGAATCACAGTAAATGTCCTCATTGTTCATGCACGTTGGGAAAAACCTTTTGGCATGGCGAATCCAAGCCTGACATTGATCTGTATTGATGTCATCGCATGCCTCATCCATGGCTGGAAGAAGGATGGCACGCTCATGAAGATGGCAATCATACACATGTAGTGTATTGTACTTGTGTATTGTTGTGGTTCTGTGTGGCTCAGCTAATAAGAGCATTGCACCAGAGTTGTGAGTTCAATTCCCACTGGGGTCACATGGACAAATAAATAATGGACTCACTGTTGTCACTGGATGAAAGCATCTGCTACAACTATGTAAATGGCAGGTATTAGAGTACTGTATTGGCCAATGCATTTTTTGTGGAGCAGTGTGAATCCCCCCCCCCCCCATTTTTTACATTACATACAGTACATCTCTGAATAGATTTTTGTAAATCAGAATAGTCATCATCATAATATTACTTTATATGTTTCAACTTAACCGTTTACCAAATGGTTAAGTTATTATCAATTAAGAGTAGTCAGATTAATTAACAGTAAAATGTATTTTAACAAATGAAAGGACAATCATTTCAAAAGTAATGTGAGCATTGCATTGTGAAAAACAAAAACTTTCAATGAATTGCGATATGTATTGCAATATGAAACATGTATTTATAGATGAAAAGTTTGAGGACAAAGTTACTTTATGATTGTGTGTGTTGTACTTAGTCAATTGAAAATGTTCTTAGAGTTTTAAAACAGCCTTTTTCATGATCTGTTTTGAGTTTTGTACCAAGCGGTGTGAAAATGTACCAAATGCTTGCGAAAGTTGCACCAAAGCGATTTAAAAAAGGTCATTTGTTCATCCTGACCTAGGAGTGAAAGGATGGTGGGAGTTGCCTCTATGATTCACTAGCAACATTTGACGTGTTTTTTTGGGTTGTTTGTTGATAAGGCTGCCCTCTATTGACAGTACCCAGTACTGCTGTGATTAACCATATACAGAGGAGATTCCTGTCTTACTTTGAATGATTTTGTGTTAAGTATCAAACATTTTTGGAACATCAAGAGATGTCATTGACGTGACCTGGGTGAATGGGGCGTCACTAAGTGATTCAACTTGTAGAATATAGGCTTATAATTGATAGGTCTACATCAAGGAAAGTGTTCACTCTTTCATAGTACACTATACACAAAAGAAACAGGCAAGAAGCTTGTCACATTGACTCAGATTATTGTCGAGACGATCAGAATGGTCTCAACCGGTGTGACTCACAACCGATGCTGGGCGGCTGCAAATTCAACAGGTTTCGCGGGATTCTTTGAGGGGATTAAAATGAGGGGGAATAGCACTTCATGTCTCGGATTGTGGAGTGAATCAGTGGAGTGATGAAGACTGGTGGAGGAAGAATAGGAGGAAGACCCTGCATGTGTTATTCATCATGGCCTGGGATGAGGATATTGGCCGTGTGGGACCCCATGTGAGCACAGATTGGAATGTAGGTGTCACCACAGCTGTGCAGAGGTATGCTGAGAAGTGGATGCCTCCCTACATGCCGACAACATGCCTGAGATGGCTGCTGGATTCCTCTGTGCACCCCCCCATCCCTGAACCACACACACCTCCCCACCCCCTGAAAGCATAGCCCACAACTCTCTCACACACATAAACACACAGACGTGCAGCAACACACAGACACACTGACACAAAAAAAATTACACATCCACCCACCCATACACACACACACACACCATGCCTCCCCACTGCAGACCACTTACATCTGCTGACTAGTGGGAAGACAATGAGGACATTAATATGACCCATAGTCCTTTGCTGCGGTGTCTGTAACATGTTTCACTTGTCAATTGGCTGAAACATCAATTTCCACCCTTTTTAAAGGGCCGAATATCCGTTCAAAATTTAAACAAACCGAATCAGCGTGACTCTTCCGAGTTTTTCTAGGATCTTCACAGCTCTTCCCTGGCATCGATGTAAAATTGTGTGACCTCATAATTAGCTTTGCTCAGAAGACGGTGGTCAGCCTTTTGGCAGTTCGCCATTTTCTTCTCATTTCCAGTTCATCTGCATTCATTTGAATAAAAATAACTGAGACTGAGGACTTTCTGGATTCTACTCAAAACACACCTATTACATTTGAGTTAAAAACATGACATTTGGGTTAGAGAAATAAGACGCCATATGTGCTTCTGGCAAACAGAACGGTGGTGAAACCTTGGATATCGCCGGTTTAACCTTCAAACTGAAAGCACAGATTCAAAGTACAGATTCAAATCCTTATTTGTGGAATATTGTACTATTTATCAAACAGTACTATGTCTCAGTTTAAGTATTCATTTACAGAGAATGCATGTTATAAGTGTTTATTTTAAGTGTTCGGTTAAAGCTAGAATCCTTAGTTGCAACATAATTTTTTTTTTACTTAGAAATGAATGACATATACCCATTGATTCTTGGAGTAAAGCAATCTTATATTTTGGGTTATCATGGGGTAGTTGAACCAAGCTCATGAGGCATTTATACCTTATATTCTTCAATGTTTGTAAACAATGTAAATGTAAACAAACACTGTATAGCCTCAAAACATGGTTAAAGCTACAATTTTGATATCATGGATGGTCAGTCCTCGCATCCATTGCTCTGTCTATACATTTGATTTTGGTTAGAATTCTCCAGGCCCATCATCTTTACCAAATCAGAGGCAGGGTGATCCACTTGATTTTGTTTCTAGCTTATATTCTTTCGACACAACGTTACAGTGCACTTATTTATAAGGTTTTATTTATTTAACTAGACAAGTCAGTTAAGAACAAATTGTTGTTTTCAATGATTGCCTAGGAACAGTGGGTTAACTGCCTTGTTCAAGGTCAGAACGACAGATGTTTGTTTACCTTGTCAGATCGGGGATTCAATCTTGCATCCTTCCGGTAATCACTAGGCTACCTGCCACCCGAAAGTATCTGTATGGATACCGAAAATAATACTTTGGCACATAATTGTATGACATTATGTAAAAAGAAGAGTTGACAAGGTTTGGCAAGGGTTTTGTGACTGGCATTGTCCTGACATTTACCAACGTTTTGTGAGATTTGATTTATCTCATGTTTTTCAACAAGTTCCAATTAAATTAAACAATAATACATAGGTAAACTAAATGTATTTATTTAAAGTAAAGCAAATAAATGACCTCGTGACAATATTTTTCTTTATAGAATTGTGAAAAATTGTGACCTAGAGGTCATATCAAATGAGTTATTCAAACTGGAAAAAAACAAAAATTTGTGTTCATATTTCCCCCCAGTACAATTTCAGGATTTCACTCATCTTAAAGTGATTCATATTCTAACTTGATTGCATGTGAATATGGTCAGTCAAAAACTGCCGCTGTTGCGATATCGCTTAACGACGGTCACAATTACTGCTGGCCATTTGACTATGAGACTTAATTAGAAATTGAAAGAGAACTCGGTACAAGGAAGCACTTTGGAATTACCCTTTGATGCCAGGCATTTAGTACAAAAGCTCCGAGTTCACACACAGTTCCACGGAGCATGTCCTATCTGCAGAGAGAAGCTGAGGAAAAGAAAGAACTAAGAAAGAAGAGAAAGCAGTCTTTGGATTCTGACTCACAGCAAACTTCTTCTCTGAGGCTGTGTGTGAAGGATAGATTATAGGAAGGAAAAGATGCAGATGAAGAAACATCTGTCTCTTTCTTCCACTGTGTTTTCCTCTCCAGCCTCCCCCGATGAAAAGTGCCTTCCCTCTTTTCCTCAGCAGCACATTTGTTTTCCATTCATGATTATCCAGTGGTGGAACGCCAGGCCTGCTTTTCATGGCGAAAAAAGCGGTGAGGGGACATGATCCCAAGTTGATTAATTTCTTATATCTCCGGGTGATATGGCGCAGAAATAATGGATTGCGGGAGCGGCCACTGTTGGATCTCCATTGTGATGCCAAAATGTCACCTTTCTGATGTGACAGTGGCAGAGATATTAAAGGTTCCATATTTGTTATTTCGTCCTATCGCACTGCAATGGAGAAGGGCCATTTGTCAAGGTTTATTTCACTCTGGAGAATCATACACTCTCTGTCTTATCTGCTCTGGACAGTAAACCCAACACTTCACTACATTGACAATGTGAAATCGTGAAAATAAAATAATACATTTACCATATCTTTGTAATATGGTCATTTCCTGTCTGAATGAAACACATAGCACAGCTAACAGAAAAATCTATACGTTTCTCTGTATATATGTGGAACAGTGTTGCTTCTGGTCCTTCTCCTCGCGCCAACAGTCACACTAAAAGCATTGTTACCTATCGGCCTAAGAAAGCCACACTAAAAGCATTGTTACCTATCGGCCTAAGAAAGCCACACTAAAAGCATTGTTACCTATCGGCCTAAGAAAGCCACACTAAAAGCATTGTTACCTATCGGCCTAAGAAAGCCACACTAAAAGCATTGTTACCTATCGGCCTAAGAAAGCCGGGTCCTTTCAGAGCAAGGGAAACAACGACTTCAAGGTCGAGTGAGCGAGTGACGTCACCGATTGAAACGCTACTAGCACGCACCGCTAACTCACTAGCCATTTCACAACTGGTTACATATGCACGTTTATCATTTTAAATCAGAACGACAATGGTTTAACATTGAGTAGCCATCCCACCACACTTTTTCAATCATACATTTTTCTTCCCCCCGTCCCAACTCTTTTGAACATGTATTTCCATCTTCAGTGTTTTCTGACAGGAGGGCTCTGTCAAAGAGTCTCAACATGCCACACTTTGCCTGGTCTCATACATTTGTAAAAGAAGCAAACATAAAAGAATAAAAGTGGTTAGCTAGTGTTAATAGTCTCTTTAGCAGGGACTTAAGGGGAGAATGCATAGTGGGGTGGATGAATATAGGGGGATCCTGAGGTTAACTCTACTAAGTACGGCAACACAAAGTGAAGCCCAAAGTGATAATAACAGAAAAATGCAGTACAACTTGACATTACACAGAATTTACTGAGCTGTCGAGCCTTTGGCTTGTACTGTCAATTCCACCGGTTTGAATTAGCGGTGAATATAATTGTGAAATGTATTAGGGTTGTTCTCTTTGTTGCGGGTCCATTCTTTATCCTTAAGGACTCGAAACAAACTGTCATGGCGAGACAAGACAGAGAAATCAACTGCAGGATACTAGATTTACTGTCTACAGGAACTGTATTCCCTCTCCTATAATATGGTATAAATCTTTCAAACATTGTACTTCCATCCAAAATAACAACTTATGGCTTTACTATTTAAAAACGGCAAAGCTACAACACACGTACCAATGCAAACGTTTGAGTTTTTATTAAAGGTACATACCAGAAGTTTATTTGGTAATTGTTTACCTTACACTTTGGCATTAGGTTTAGAGTGTATCTCTAATTGTAGATGAAGTAGCAATATCGCTGTAATATTATACAATAGTTCTCAGCTAGGTGAAACAGTCCTTGTCAGTACATGATGCTCTCCCACTTTGATTTTCCTCAGTGGTTACAAATGGTCATGTTCATTTGTCACTGTACCCACAACAGCATAAAAACACAGGATTTTTCAGCCTAATGAAGTGTGAACGAACATGTAAACTTAGCCAAGTTTTAACAGATAAGGCTTTCTATCCACGCCTACACACACACACACACACACACACACTCACACACACACAGCCGTGCGAATCCCAGCCACCGTGACCAGCAGTCAAAGCGCAAACAGATTTTGAGGGGGATAAAAAAAAAAGTTAGAAAGAAATGGCTTCAATATCTGGTGTGTAAATCTCGGCATGAGAGAGATGGGGGGACTTAAGGGGTAAGGGAGTTGAGGGAGTTTTGCAGATGGGGGGAATGGAGGGGGAGAACATAGCAAATTGATGGCCTCCATATGTTCATGGGTGCTGGGCTCGTCCAGTGAATGACAATACCCTGAGCCGACTACAAGGTAAGGAGGATAAGGTAGCTTATGACGGCTACCGTGTGAAAGATTGTGTGACTCAGTCTGTCACGCTTCTGTTGCCATCCACTGTACTGGGAGCTCCTCTCTATCTGGGAGGTTTTTAGGGGCCCCACGGGGAAGGGGCTGGGGCTTTAGCCATTCTGTCTGTACCCACTTATGGTGTTTCATCATCAGTCCAGAACTGACTAGCAAAAATTTTGCAAAACAAAAATGGCCACCGTTGTGTACTTCTTTGATTGCCAGCTTCCATAGAGCTGTTTAACTCAATGAGCACACGAGTTTGATTATTAGCTAATTATCCTTCCGTTAGCCTATCTCTCTCATTATTGATTTAATGATACGTGTCTTGTCAGTTTTGATAATTGTTACTGTGTTGATTTTCGGCAAAGAGTGTTTAAGTTGGAATCAATCACCGTGTGAAATCTGAGAATCCAGTAATTATTTATTTCCTGAAAATACTTGGTGTGTAGGTGTCTGGCACAGCATACTGCACATTTGAGTCATTCTCATTTGAAATGGCTCGCACAAGGGCCCAACAACCTGGCCTTATGATCCAAGTATCTACCCACTGGGCACAGATGTCAATTCAATGTCTATTCCACGTTGGTTCAACGTAATTTCCTTAGTCACTGTCATAGCCAGCTACCACCCGGTACTCTACCCTGCACCTTAGAGACTGCTGACCATTGTACATAGTCATTGAACATTGGTCACTTCAACAATGTTTACATATTGTTTTACCCACTCTATATGTATATACTGTATTTTCGTCATAGCTCATCCTATAGAACTACTGCTATACACACCTTTTCTATTCACATACTGTCCATACCGTCTTTACACACCAATATATGTATATATATTTGAATACACTATATGTGTAAATAGACAGTACCGGTCAAAAGTTTGGACACACCTACTCATTCAAGGGTTTTTCTTTATTGTTAATATTTTCTACATTGTAGAATAATAGTGAAGACATCAAAACTATGAAATAACACATACGGAATCATGTAGTAACCAAAAAAGTGTTAAACAAATGAAAATATATTTTAGATTTTAGATTCTTCAAAGTAGCCACCCTTTGCCTTGATGACAGCTTTGCACACTCTTGGCATTCTCTCAACCAGCTTCACCTGGAATGCTTTTCCAACAGTCTTGAAGGAGTTCCCACATATGCTGAGCACTTGTTGGCTGCTTTTCCTTCACTCTGCGGTCCAACTCATCCCAAACCATCTCAATTGGGTTGAGGTAGGGTGGTTGTGGAGGCTAGGTCAAATAGCCCTTACACAGCCTGGAGATGTGTTGGGTCATTGCCCTGTTGAAAAACAAATGATAGTCCCACTAAGCGCAAATCAGATGGGATGGCGTATTGCTGCAGAATGCTGTGGTAGCCATGCTGGTTAAGTTTGTCTTGAATTCTAAATAAATCACCCACAGTGTCACCAGAAAAGCACCCCCGGATCATCACACCTCCTCCTCCATGCTTCACGTTGGGAACCACATATGCAGAGGTTATACGTTCACCTACTCTGCATCTCACAAAGACACAGCGGTTGGAACCAAAAATGTCAAATTTGGACTCAAACCAAACAACAGATTTCCACCGGTCTAATGTCCATTGATCATGTTTCTTGGCCCAAGCAAGCGTCTTCTTCTTTAGTAGTGGTTTCTTAGCAGCAATTCGACCATGAAGGCCTGATTCACACAGTCTCTTTTGAACAGTTGATGTTGAGATGTGTCTGTTACTTGAACTCCGTGAAGCATTTATTCGGGCTGCAATTTCTGAGGCTGGTAACTCGAATAAACTTATTCTCTGCATCAGAGGTAATTCTGGGTCTTCCTTTCCTGTGGCGGTCCTCATGAGAGCCAGTTTCATAGCGCTTGATGATTTTTGAAACTGCACTTGAAGAAACTTTCAAAGTTCTTGAAATGCTCCGTATTGACTGAATTTCATGTCTTAGAGTAATGATGGACTGTCGTTTCCCTTTGCTTATTTGAGATGTTCTTGTCATAATATGGACTTGGTATTTTACCAAATAGGGCTATCTTCTGTATACCACCCCTATCTTGTCACAACACAACTGATTGGCTCAAATGCACAATAAAATTTTAACAAGGCGCACCCGTTAATTGAAATGCATTCCAGGTGACTACCTCATGAAGCTGGTTGAGAGAATGCCAAGAGTGTGCAAAGCTGTCATCAAGGCAAAGGGTGGCTACTTTGAAGAATCTCAAATATAAAATATATTTTGAATTGTTTAACATTGGTTACTACATGATTCCATGTCTTATTTCGTAGTTTGATGTCTTCACTATTATTCTACAATGTAGAAAATTGTAGAAATAAAATAAAGAAAACCCCTTGAATGAGTAGATTTGTCCAAACTTTGGACTGGCACTGTATGTATATTCCAGGTCTCTGACATTGCTCGTTCTGATATTTCTTATTTTCTTTATTTATTTTATTAGACTTTTTTTTTTTTAAATGTAACCTTTATTTAACTAGGCAAGTCAGTTAAGAACAAATTCTTATTTATAATGACGGCCTACCCCGGCCAAACCCTATCCCAGACGACGCTGGGCCAATTGTTATCCTCCTTATGGGACTCTCAATCACAGCCGGTTCTGATACAGCCTGGAATCGGACCAAAGAGTCTGTAGTGATGCCTCTAGCAATGAGATGCAGTGCAGACCGCTCCGCCACTCGGGAGCCCAAAACATTCCAATTAATTTGTTTTATTGCTAGGTATTACTGCACTGTTGGAGCTAGACACAAGCATTGCACTGCACCTGCGATAACATCTGCAAATCTGTGTACTCGACCAATAAACTTTTATTTGATTCAACCAGTGTGTGCCCAGTGGGTCTCTCTCTCTCTCTCTCTCTCTCTCTCTCTCTCTCTCTCTCTCTCGCTCTCGCTCTCGCTCTCTTTCTCTCTCCCTCTCTCTCTCAATCAGCCATTTGAAACCATATCCTTCATTTCCCCTACTTAGTCCAGTGTATGGTAATGGAAACAAGCACCAGACAAACACACTGGCCTCCCAGTGTAATACAGACATCACTCTCTGTGTGTGAGCAGACGGAGTGGAGGAGAGGCACTCCAGAAATGGGACTCACAGCATTAATCCCTGTGTCTTTATTACGTTCCCACTCAACACACTGGTCAGCTGGCCCCTGCTCCAGGAACAGTGGGCAGTAGTCTCTCTCTCTGTGTGTTTTATATTATTAGAAGAAAGAAATGGATGACTTGATTTAGTTGTGCAATATCTTGAACATTATAATCATGATGGTTAGTCACCGTACAGCTTATTTCCCTTCAACAGTATAAGCAGAGCCAAATAGATAGTTAGATACAGTTCAAACATAATGATTCATAAGTACTACTATTGGAGACTCAGGCTTTGCCCTTTACCTCGGCTGTAATAGAGCTAGCACCATCTTGTGGCACTTGAGAAGCTAAAGAAAATTCCATGCCATTTGTTGGAAACCTACATAATGCTAAGACAGCTAGAAACAGGGGTTTCGTGTGCGACAACAGTGACTTCAAGTTGAATTACAACAGTGTAACTGAAATATGTTCTGTTGTTCTGCCAAGTGTAGATCAAGCCACCTGACACTTGTTCTCTGCCTGTTTCTCTGGACGACTGTTGTCATTACAGCTGGTGGAGATTCAGCATGATTTACAACCCCTCAGTGAAGTGTTTTAGCGGGGTCTAAGGGTGCATCTCAATAGTCAAACATTTCTCCCGATTCTCTGCCCCTCTCCTTTAACTGCAATAATCTGGAGAGACAATATATGAATCCAAAGATTTTATATGTCCAGTGTTTTCAGATCAGCTTGGATAAAGGGAAGGAAACAGGACCTACTTTTGACTTTTGAGATGTACCTTAGGTACCTGTTCGTGAAACGACATGAGTGGAATACGTGGTCAGAATGTAGGCCTATATCTGGTGCAGTATGGGAGACATAGTATGCCATTGCACAAGTATGGCTGTCTGTTGCCTTGACAAACATAAAGACAGCATTGACTGCTTTTATGACTATTGGACAACATCTTGAAAGATATAGACTCCAAAACAGTTTTATTAACAGCTTGCAAGATAGTCACTGTAAAGAGATGTAATGTTCCTCAACAAAGTTGAGAAGATGCGCTGGGTCTGCTATCACCACGTTTTTCTTTTTATTGTTTGCCGGTGTAAACCTAAATTGGATTCTAACCGGAATTCAAGGGGAAGAAATAGGGAATTAATCATAAAAAGAGGTGGAAGAGTAAGCAAAAGAATAGCCGGGACAGTAATTAGTCTATAAAAGCGCTTTGTTTGTTCCCTCCTTGTTGTTGGAAAGGCTTTTCCCCCTGCTTTACAAGACAACAAAGAGGGCCTAGAAAAGAAAGTTGGATCTTCAGGAGGATGCTCTCACCATGGCAGATTTAACTTTACCGCGCAGCACAGATGGCTCAGCGGGCGAATTTGCATCGTCAGCGTTTCCCCCGCCTAATCCCCATTCTTGCGAGGTTACCTGGTTTACAAGCAAGTTTAATAAGCATTCCCTCAGTATGTTCATATGCACACTATAAGCTCCTTTTGTGCGGAATCAAATAAATAAATAAATAGAAAGAGGGAAAGAGGGTGCCTGTGTAGAGAGAATAGCTGGGGTAGCTGCTGCTGTGTTGAGCTGAACCGTACCCAGCTGCATATTTGGGTAATCATCTTGACTGCCTGGTGGATTTGCTCACAGATGTAGGAAATAGGCTGGCTCGAGCAGCTAAAATCTTTGTTTAATCCGTTGTTTCATTGGGCACTTTTAAGAAACACAAATACAGAATATCTCAATGCAGCATAATGCACAGCAGTGCATTAAAACAGGACGAGTAGAGCGCCTGGTTATTCAATCTCTCCCAGATTTACACTAGGAATGTGATTCTCAGTTTTCCACATGACTGTTTGGAAGTGGGAAGGTCTTTGTCTGCGGAGATACATGTGCCGAGATCTTTGCTTTGGCGTTTGAGGACTGGTTTGACCCTTCTCCCGTTTACATAATCCTGTGAGACATTGATAACCATTGTGTCTACTACATGGATAAGATGTGCAAACCTGCTCTTTAAATCAGTTATTTCAGTCAAGTCAAATTCTTTTCCACAATAGAAAAATTAGACAAACTGTGAACATTTGCACAGTGCAGATTTGAATGGCCTACAAAATCATGTATTGTCCTATATCGCCCCCTGGTGTTAATCTAATGGCAAAGCAGTGAATGATTTATGATGTTCTCATTCTGCAAATTGTTCAACCCCCACTCATTCCGTATGCGTTTCAGTTGTCAATATAGTGATACATACATCATTTTGGTAAAAAGGTAGGGAAGAACAGGGTAAGGTAACAGATGAGTTACCCATACTATCTAGATAACCAGAGACAAAATGAATAATGCAACTTTGGTCAGCCAACTTTTACAATCAAACCAATGGATGGTATTGGGACCATTCCAAGAAGGAAAGTCATTTTTTATTTAACTAGGCAAGTCAGTTAAGAACAAATTCTTATTTACAATGACGGCCTACCCTGACCAAACCCTAACCCGGATGATGCTGGGCCAATTGTGTGCTGCTCTATGAGGCAGCATCCCGGAGTCGCCTCTTCACTGTTGACATTGAGACTGGTGTTTTGCGTGTACTATTTAATGAAGCTGCCAGTTGAGGACTTGTGAGGCATCTGTTTCTCAAACTAGAGACTCTAATGTACTTGTCCTCTTGCTCAGTTGTGCACCGGGGCCTCCCAATCCACATTTTATTCTGGTTAGAGACAGTTTGCGCTGTTCTGTGACTGGAGTACAGCATTGTGCGGGATCTTCAGTTTCTTGGCAATTTCTCGCACGGAATAGCCTTAATTTCTCAGAACAAGAATAGACTGAGGAGTTTCAGAAGAAAGTTATTTGTTTCTAGCCATTTGGAGCCTGTAATTGAACCCACAAATGCTGATGCTCCAGATACTCAACTAGTCTAAAGAAGGTCAGTTTTATTGCTTCTTTAATCAGAACGACAGTTTTCAACTTGTTATGAGAATTTCGTTATCAATGTTCATAAACTTCAATGAATCTACTCAGTCTGCAACCGAGAGTTTGTAAGGTTCTGGTTTAAATGAAACAGACAGATTTCCCAGCTTACAACAGTCAAAACGTTTATTCACGAGAGCACTCTGAAGTCCATTATACAAACCCAGTCTTTATAACACACACAAACAAGTTCAAATCTTAAACTACGCCTTGCTCAGACAGTCTGTGTTTTTCCACTACACAGATACATTGTTTAATCTGCAACATGCTTCACAATTTTCTGCAAGCCTAACGGTTTCTCCCCTCCACGGGTGGAGACAGAATGTCCTGTAAGGAACACAGTATTACAACTTGTCTGTCGATAGCTCCTCTTATCATTTGTTTCCCACTTGCACCCTGCTTACATACTAAAAAGGAACAAAAGGTCCTTGTTCTAATTCTGACTAAAACTACACACATCATCAGATTATAGTTTTATGATTCTAATACATTTCATACAATTATATGGTTTCAGGGTAGAATTATTTAATCATTATCTTTTAAACATATAAATTATTTTATCAAACTGCAAAAGGGTTTTCTAATGATCAATTATCCTTTTAAAATGATAAACTTGGATTAGCTAACACAACGTGCCATTGGAACACAGGAGTGATGGTTGCCTATGTAAATATTCCATTAAAAATCTTTCCATGTACAACATTAACAATGTCTACACTGTATTTCTGGTCAATTTGATGTTATTTTAATGGACAAAAAATGGCTTTTCTTTCAAAAACGAGGACATTTCTAAGTGACCCCAAACTTTTGAACGGTAGTGTATATTGTCCTGCTAATAGCCCATCCTAGAAACGTTGTTTGCAAAATTCACAGCCTGCTACTCTTGTGAAAAACACAGTTAATAATAATAATAATAATAATAACACTTTTCCCCCCTTCCACTTGTTAAAGGTTCCATATATTATATTATATATATATTTATATTTTATAAATTAGTATATTTTAGTTTAACCACAATGTTTGTTGTATTATATGTTATGTCTTTTCTGGTGGATTAAACTGAAATTGCAACCAACTTTCTATGGCTTCTTTAAAAAATAACTATATTTTGGAGATATTTTCGTTTTCAAATAACCGAAAGTGAGCGAGAAAAAGGTCATTCCTGAACATGAGGTGAGACAGTCTTACTAATTTGTAAATAAAGCCAGTTTGGTAATTTAGAATGATTTATTTCTGTTTTTAGAGGGAGAGAAACCAAAAGCCTACCGTCGCCTCATAAAAACTTTTTTTGTAAGAACATAGTACATGGAATTGATTTTAGGAAATGTAGCTTAATTAATTAGATTATAATTATGGCGTTTCTATTCCAAGAAAAACTAAAAACTAAACCCTCAGGGGTTTATGGAGCTCTACAACGTGACCTTTATTTAACTAGGCAAGTCAGCTAAAAACAAATTCTTATTTAGAATGACGGCCCACACCGGCCAAACCTGGACGACACTCTGTCAATTGTGCGCCACCCTAAGGGACTCCCAATCACCGCCGGTTGTGATACAGCCAGCCTAACTAAGAGATACATTTGACGATACAAACAGCCCATAACTCGCTTGTTACTCACCCTCTTCAATGAGTCATTCTCCGCCTGACTTGTGACTCCCCGCCAATACCGCCTGGCTCTGGACCAATGTATCAGCTGTCGCCCGTATCTCTGCCCTCAGATAATGTTTCTCTTTTTGCTTTTACGGGTGGAGTTTGGAGCGGGGTGAGGAGTACTGGAAAAGTATGACTTTCAGGTTACAATAGGCCATAAGTATACAGCAGATCGATTGTCCTCACTTTGATTATGCTGTGATAACATGCTGTAGCACCATGACCAGGATCTCTATTCATTTAAGTGAGCAGATTAGTGCTTTCAGGAGGAATGGAAAATCTACTGGAGACATTTCAAAAACACTGGTAGACTTGGGGATTTTGGTCAGGGACAGTGCTATTTGCAAACACTATTATCAGATGCCTGTGTTATGCCAAACGCAAAATCCCTGGAAAATGAACAGGTACAGTACTACAATACTGTAAAGTAGGCCTAATAATGTTAAAAAATAATGCTTAAATAAATCAACTGCTAGTATTTACTGTATGCTGCACATTTTTACATGGTATTCCATTTCCAGAAAGTCTATTCAAGCGATCGACTCACTAATGGATGAAGATGCCCTCGGCAAAGGCCATCAAAAATTGCTACAGAAAAAAGGAAGAAGATCAAGCAAGCTGAGTCCCAAGCATCCCCTCAAACTCCGTGTGTGGGGGGCAATTTCCCGCCAGGGACCAGGCCCATATTTGATTTTTGATGGTAAGTTTAGCTATTTACTAATCAAAGGGTACATGTAACCTTCATTTAACTAGGCAAGTCAGTTAAGAACAAATTCTTAATTACAATGATGTTCTACCCCGGCAAGACCCAGATGACGCTGGGCCAATTGTGTGCTGCCCTATGGGACTCCCAATCACAGCCGGATGTGATACCTGGATTCAAACCAGGGACTATAGTGATATCACGTTTCAGGTAAGACCCAACTGCAGACTGTGTTGAAGTAACAATGTTTATTACAGCAACTGGGGCAGGCAAACAACAGGTCAAGGCAGGCAGGGGTCGATAATCAAGACTATTGGCAAAGGCACAGGACGGCAGGCAGGCTCAGGGTCAGGTTAGGCAGATGTTGGTAATCCAGAGCAGGGGCAAAGGCACAGAACGGCAGGCATAATTAGGGTCAGGGACAGGCAGAGTGGTCCAGCAGGCGGGCTCAGAGTCAGGACAGGCAAAGGTCAAAACCAGGAGAGCGAGAAAAAAAGAGACTGAAAAGCAGGAACTGAGACAAAACGCTGGTTGACTTGACAAACAAGATGAACTGGCAACAGAGAACAGAGGTATAAGTACACAGGGGATAATGGGGAAGATGGGTGACACCTGGAGGTGGATGGAGACAAGCACAAGGACAGGTAAAACAGATCAGGGTGTGACAAGTGATGTGTCTTGTTTTGAGATGTAGTGCCATAGACTGCTGCGCCACTCGGGAGCCATGACCAATATATATATATATATATATATATATATATATATATATATATATATATATATATATATATATATATATATATATATATATATTTCTCATTCTTGGACTGGAAACATTTGCAGAGTTCACGATCTCAAGTCATTGCTTAAAAAATAACGATATTTTGGAGATGATTTTGTTTTCAAATAACGTAAAATGAGAGAGAAAAAGGCCATTCTTGAACATGGGGTGAAACATTCTTACTAATTTGTAAATAAAGCCAGTTTGTTATTTTGAATGATTTATTTCTGTTTTTAGAGGGAGATAAACCAAAAGCCCACTGTCGCCTCATGGGTCTCCTGGGCGCGACCAGCACGGGTATCGAACAAAGGTCTGTAGCATCGCAGTTTGCGCTGAAGTGTCTTAGACCCCTGCGCCACTCAGGAGGTCTCATCCACAAAGTTTTTATTGTTGATCAATTGCCTTGCACAATGTATCTACTGTCCCGTAAATAGCCCATAATGGCGCTGTACAACATGACCGGTCGGGAGTAGGCTACAGTACTACAGTAAGAGCAAAACAATCCTAACATTTCCACACCCTAATTGTAGTCTAACCAATACCAAAACGGATATTCAGTGAAAATAAAAATCTCATTGATTTATTAAGACCAGTCTCCATGCTTGTTTCAGAGCAGCACTGTCTTGACCTCTGAATGCTGTCTTTTCCCCCTTCCATTTGCCTCTAAAGTTAATTTTGAAAGAATATTTTCCAGTAAGCATAATCAGTGCTCTAACTCCTCCTTGCGCTGGTCTGGAGCAATGAAGCAGTGACGCAGGGCACCGTACTAAACCACAAATTACCTCTAAGTCCCGCAGCATAATCTCAAAAATTTAGTTGAGCAACCACTGTGTCTGTATCTCCGTATCACGATCACTGTATCACTGTATCACAATGTCTGTATCTCTGCATCTTGTCTGTATCTCTGTATCGTGTCTGTATCGTGTCTGTATATATGTAATGTATATGTATTGTAACAGGCTAAAGGGTGTGGGTTTTCCACGTCACCAAGTTCAATACCAAAACACCAGTAGCACAAATAGAATGCAAATGGGAGTTTATTAGGGATTTCGGTACACGGGGAAAGAAGGGGGAAATCACTATTCACCTCACTGTCCACAAGCCGTTCTCATTGCCCATTCCGTTTTCCAGGGGTAATCCTCACACTCGGGTCCTCAGCAAATCTGGCCCAGTACACAAGGGGGAGGGGGGAGGGTAGTCCGACAGTCCAGGTCACAACGGATCTTGTTCTCGCTTCTCCCACTCTTCATAATGGTCTTGGTTCTCTCCTACTCTGCCCCTTTGTGCACGCTGCTTCCTCCTTTATCCCCAAGCACTCCCTGGCTTAACAAACCACAGCCTTGCCTCGTTGGGGCAGGAAGTCCATATAATATTGAATTTGTTTGACACCACATCCAAATATCAACATTTGAAGGACATCTATACAATTGGATAGTTTCATCTGAGCCACTTGCTTAATCCTATTCTTTAACTTGTATTTTTTGTTTAGTTGGAGACGTGAATCCAACATATCGTTTGTTATTAACTTGTCAACAAGTTAAAAGGTTATTTAGTGTCTCGCAAAAGTTATATTGAATTGTGTTTGGTTGTCAACGCAACCAAATATTTGAAGGCAATGTATATTTTGTGCCACTGACTTAGTCCGGCTTTAATTCCACTTTGTCTACAAATTAATAACTGATACTGTATGTTGGATTCACGTATCCATCTCAACCAAGAATCAAGGTTTAGGAATAGGATTAAATCAAGGCAAAAGTTATTTCAAGGCCTCCCGGGTGGCGCAGTGGTCTAAGGCCACCAGAGACCCTGGGTTCAAGCCCAGGCTCTGTCGCAGCCGGTCGCGACCGGGAGGTCCATGGGGCGACGCACAATTGGCCTACTGTCATCTGGATTAGGGAGGGTTTGGCCGGCAGGGATATCCTTGTCTCATCGCGCACTAGCGACTCCTGTGGCGGGCCGAGCGCAGTGCACGCTGACCAGGTCGCTAGGCGTACGGTGTTTCCTCCGACACATTGGTGCGGCTGGCTTCTGAGTTGGATGCGCGCTGTGTTAAGAAGCTGTGTAACTTGGTTTGGTTGTGTTTCGGAGGACGCATGTCTCTTGACCTTCGTCTCTCCTGAGCCCATACGGGAGTTGTAGAGATGAGAAAAGACAGTAATGACTAACATTGGATACCACGAAAAAGGGGGTAAAAAAAAGTTATTTCAAGTTTTATTAGACACAATTTTGTCCTATTCTTTAACTTCAATATTTGGTTGAGATGGAGATGTGAATCCAGTTTATCAATTATTAGAAACTGGAATTAAAGCCAGACCAAGTCAGTGGCACAGATGGAACTATCCAAGCAGAAGATACAGAAGATCTCCTTCAAATGTTGATATTTGTTTGCATTGACAACCAAACACAATTCAATATCCAGTTTGTCTACAAATTTATAATCGCTATGTAGGATTCACGTCTCCATCTCAAACAAAAAATCTAAGTTAAAGAATAGGTCTAAATCTAATCTAATTCCACTTTAAATTCACTTTAAATAAAGTTTGTTTTGATTTAGTACTATTCTTTAACTTAGATTTTTGGTTGAGATGGAGACGTGAATCCAGCATAATAATGATTAACAAGAAGACTACATTTTAAATCAACCAAAGCTTGAAACACAGGGGATAATGGGGAAAATGGGCGATACCTGGTGAAAACAAGAACAAGACAGGTGACAGTATAGACCTAAACATACTAAGCAAAAATATAAATGCAACATGTGTTGATAAAGTGTTGGTCCCAGGTTTCATGAGCTGAAATAAAATATCCCAAAAATGTTCAATACACACAAAAAGCTTACTTTTCTCAAATTTTGTGCACAACATCTCTGTTAGTAATCCATCCACCGGACAGGTGTGGCATATCCAGACGTTGATTAAACAGCATGATCATTACACAGGTACACTGCATTACCAAGAGTATGTGGACACCAGATTGTGAAGTGTGATTCATCACTCAAGAGAACGTGTTTCCACTGCTCCAGAGTCCAATGGCGGCAAGCTTTACACCACTTCATCGACACTTGGCATCGCGCATGGTGATCTTAGGCTTGTGTGTGGCTGCTCGGCAATGGAAACCCATTTCATAAAACACCAGAAGAACAGTTCTTGTGCTAACGTTGCTTCCAGAGGCGGTTTAGAACTCGGTAGTGAATGTTGCAACCATGGACAGGTGATTTTTACACTACACGCTTCAGGACTTGGCAGTCCTGTTCTGTGAGCTTGTGTGTCCTACCACTTTGTGGCTGAACCGTTGTTGCTCCTAGATGTTTCCACTTCACAATAACAGCACGTACAGTTGACTAGGGCAGCTTTAGCAGGGCAGAAATTTTACGAACTGACTTCATATGATGTTGCCACGCTAAAATATGATGTTGCCATGTTGCCACGCTAAAAATCATAGAGCTCTTCAGTAAGGCCATTCTACTGCCAATGTTTGTCTATGGAGATTGCATGGCTGTGTGCTCGATTTTATATACCTGTTGCAGGTGCGACCGAAATAGCCAAATCCACTAATTTTGTATATCTAGTGTTTCTATGACCAACATATGCATATTTGTATTCCCAGTCATGTGAAATCCATTGATTAGGGCCTAATTTATTTATTTCAATTGACTGATTTCCTTAAATGACCTGTAAATCAGTAAAATCTTAGAAATACTGCACGTTGCATTTATATTTTTGTTCAGTATAGTCTCATTGATGGTATACGACTTATAAAGTATCGTTACATTTCATTTGCTGTGTTAAACCTACACCTTTGGAATGAATAGCTGTTGATGAATAACTCTCCACTTGGAAGTTTTGCCCAGCCTATTGTTTTTTGCTGATAGTGGATATGACGTTGAAGCTCTGACATGGTTTCAAAAGTACAAATTCAACATATTTTATACAAGGTTTGTCAATGTTGAAAATTGGTTACAATGATGACATAATCCTGTGGTTGAAATTTCAACCTCAAAACAACAGTCCACGTAGATTCCACGTCACAATATGTTGACAAATTAGGTTGAAACAACGTTGATTCAACCAGTTTGTGCCCAGTGGGTAGTGTATTTCTCCTCTAGAGGACACCATCTCATTACAATAACTTTGACCCTGGGAGGATTACACTTTTAATTGGTTTACATAGATATAAACAGTGAAAAAAATATCAAGGAGAAAAATCTTATTAGGGCTGTAAAATAGGCTGTAGGCTATGCTACTCAGTGGCTCGCTAGGGATATCTATACCTTCTACCTGCCGCCATTCATTATAGGCTATCATCAAGCTGAGGCTATTGAAGGTTGTAGCCAAAGACAGTGCTGTAGCATAATCTGCATTAGGCCTTCCTTTTCACAGCCATTGGCTCGTAGGATTATGCAACTTTTATTGACTAACCTGTCATTCGGAGATTACATTTGTAGCGTGTGTAGTAGGCCTAGATGACACCAAAGGGAGCCTGGGAAATAGACACATTTCTGAAAACAACTGCTTGAAAAACATACAGCAACGGTGACGTAGGAATCTTACAGGAACATGAATATCAATTACAATTTCAACTGTAGGATCAAATGGCGCGTGGTTTAGGTTGATTATATATGGCCCAATGATGGACCAGGCTGGCACAAATCATCGGTGGTAAAATATGAGGATTGGGCGCGAGACATGATTGGGAACTCGCTGTCATCTATTGACAACAATTTTACAAAGCAATAAGCCATTTGACTTAGAAATGCAAGAAAAAGAGGCACACACCTGTTTTTTCTTGTAGTTGGATGCAAGTGCTGAAGAAGGCTTAGCATTTGGCAGGCAAATGTCAGTCAGTTCACCAAGCTTGTAGCTATGGCAACCTAATTGTGTTGGCTACATTTCCCTGATAGCATATATATCTCAAAACAGAATGCAAAGCAAATCGCTATTCATGTCTCATAGATTAATAAAGTATGGTTACATTTCATTTGCTCTGTTGAACCTACCCTTTGGAATGACTTTGATGGAGAGTGGTACTTAGTAATGTATTCAGTAATGTATTGTATTTTCCCTAAACATAACACTTTGTATTTAGGACAAAAAGTGAATTGCTTTACCAAATTTTTTACAGTTTTACTTTAATGCCTTGTGTCAAACAGGATGCATGTTTTGGAATATTTGTACGCTGTACAGGCTTCCTTCTTTTCAGGCTTCCTTCTTTTAAATTAGGTTAGTATTGTTGTTGATCCAACCTCAGTTTTCTCCTATCACAGCCATTAAACTCTGTAACTGTTTAAAAGTTACCAATCCCTGAGCGGTTTCCTTCCTCTCCGGCAACTGAGTTAGGACCGACGCCTGTATCTTTGTAGTGACTGGGTGTATTGATACACCATCCAAAGTGTCATTAAAAACGTCACCATTCCCAAAGGGATGTTCAATGTCTGCTTTTTAAATGTTTACCCATCTACCAATAAGAGCCCTTCTTAATAAATGTTTTTGTTTTTTGTTTGTTATTTATTACAAAAAAACACAAGGAAGGGGTAACATTAAAGTATTAGAACATGAAGGACAAACAATACAGCATCAAGACACTATCAAACATGTATCAGTCTTTCCGCAACAGAGCCATCCTTAAGAGCCCTTCTTTGCGAGGCATTGGAAAACCTCTCTGGTTTTTGTGGTTGAATCTGTTTGAAATTCCATGCTCCACTGAGGGACCTTACATATAATTGTATGTATGGGATACAGAGATGAGTTAGTCATTCAAAAACCCTGTTAAACACTATTGCACATAAAGTGAGTCCAAGCAACTTATTATGTGACTTATTATGTGACATTAAGCAAATGTTTACTCCTGAACTTATTTAGGCTTGCCAAGAAAGGAGTTAAATACTTATTGACTCAAGACATTTCAGCTTTTCATTTTTAATTCATTTGTCAAAAATAAAAAATAAACATTTCCACTTTGACATCATGGGGTTTTGTGTGAAAGCCAGTGACCAAAAATCTCAATGTAATCAATAAATTCAGGCTGTGTAAAAACTTTCTGAAGGCCCTGTTGGCCTAAATAGCAGCATTGATGATTGATACATTATAGTCGCATTTAATTTGCTCTGTTAAACCTACCCTTTGGAATGACTTCGGTAGTAACAGTGAATCTATTTAGTTTTTAAGTGATATCTCAACAATCGTTCTCACTATAGCACATTGGTAATAGTGAGAAACAAATATCATAGCTAGGCTGGGCTTAGTAAAAACCTTGGTTAGGAGACCAAAGGGTATCTGTAGATAGATCAATTCTCCAGTAGGAGGTGCTGCTCAGGCTTTCGTATATATTATAGCTTGCTGGCCTTACGGAGTCAATGGGAACATTCCCCGAGCTGTTTATGAGGGATATCACACCTGGCACAAATGATTGTCTCGTTCTGTTTTTCCTGCTGAGGGGTGCCCTATACCTGCGCCCAGAGGGAAGTAATTCAAAGTCCAGGTACAGGGGGTGACTTGGGTCTAAAATGATTTTGTGAGCCTTACGGAGGGCCCTGACCTTAAAGATCTCATCCAGGCCTGTCTGTTTGACTCCAAGTACCTTGCTTGCTGTGGTAATAATCCTTCTCAGCATGTTTCTCTGGCTGACAGTGGCATTGCCAAACCATCAAACAATACAAAAAGTTAAAATACTCTCAATAAAGGATTTGTAAAACAGAGTCAGTATAGTACAGTCTATATTAAAAGAACCCAACTTTTTTAGAAAGTACAGTCTCTGTTGGCTCTTTTTGTAGATCAGGTCTGTACATTTACTCCACTGAAGCTTATTGTCCAAAAGGACACCCAGATATTTATATTCCTCTACAATTACTATATTCTGACCTCTGATAGATGTTGTAGAGGTAGGTGTTGTACTCTTCCTGAAGTCTATGCACATCTCTTTGGTCTTGTTGGTATTGAGGACAAAGTGTGATTCCTCACACCACTCTACAAAGTCATCTAGGACCGGGCCATGATGTTCCTCATCATCATGCAACAGGCTGATCAAGGCAGTGTCATCAGCGAACTTAACGAGGTGTCTGTCAGTATGGGAACGAGTCAAGGAATGTAATCAGTATTTACGATTGAGCTGGTGATGTGAGGCTCTGGTTTGCCCAGTCGAGGTCGCCATTGTCCTTTGTAGATTCTGCCAGGTCGTCGTGGATGAGATGTTCATCTGCGTCGGTCAATGTTCTTACTAGATTTGTTACCTTTCCAGCTGCAGTCTGTTAGGCTGTAGTCTAGGACTCACTTCTTCTTGAGTGATCAATAGTTCAGAGGTCATACCATTTCATGCGTGGTGCAAGCTCTCATGTTTTCTGGCCTGTAGAGTTGAAATTAGACTTAGCTCTTTTTTAACTTGAGGACAAGTCATCATGGTATTTGGAACTGAGGTGACTTTTCATCACGGGGCTTTTATTCTAGAGTGGAAAAGGGGTTGGTTCATCATTTCCAACCAATGCCTGTTCACTTGGGTGTGATGACCGACTGGGCACAAGTTACCATAAAACAGACAATTTTCATTTTATAAGACTAATTCACATTGTTATCTTTTCAAAAGTATTCTTAAACTTGGTTAAACATGTTATCCAACATTCAGATGCAAGCCTCATAACTGAGGAACCTGTATAAACAGAGTTAGGGTAATGTGGCTGTATTGTCATGAGGTCACTGTCACGGCCGATGCTGGAAGAAGACCAAGGTGCAGCGTGGTGAGCGTACATTTTCCATTTTTATTTAAAATGTCGCCAACAAAACAACAAACGAAAGAAACAACCGTCAAGCTTATAGGGTATTAGTGCCACAAACAAAGTTAACTTCCCACAAAGAAAGGAGGGAAAAGGGCTACCTAAATATGGTTCCCAATCAGAGACAAGGATAGATTGAGAACCATACCCGGCCAAAACATAGAAATACAAAATCATAGAAAAACCAAACATAGAATGCCCAACCCACATCACACCCTGACCTCACCAAATAGAGAAATAAAATGTCTCTGGAGAGTGTGACAGTTACAAACATGAGACAAAACGGACAGGGTCATATCTCCACCGATCGTTTCCACATTCTCTAAATTAGGAATAATGTTTAATTCTCCAATTCGGGGAGGTAGAAGTATTTGGCAGGAGAGTTCCTTTGTCTTACTGTGAAACTCTCTCTCTCTCCATACTGCATGGTCAGGGAGAGAAGAGTCTCTGCGCTGAATGTATGATGTGGTTGTTAAAGTTATAAAATTGCTCCCTCTTAACAGGAGAGGGGGGGTCACATTTCTGCTAGAGGGCTAGCATCATGACACAGGTGTGCCAAGCTTGTAGCATCATTCCCAAGAAGACTCAAGGCTGTAATTGCTGCCAAAGGTGCTTCAGCAAAGTAATGAGTAAAGGATCTGAAAACGTACGTAAATGTGATATTTCTGTTATTTTTGCAAACATTTCTAAAAAAGCTGTTGTTGCGTTGTTATTATGGGGTATTGTGTGTAGATTGATGAGGATTTAAAAAAAAAAAACAATTTTAGAACAAGGCTGTAACTTGACAAAATGTTGAAAAATTCAAGGGGTCTGAATACTTTCCGAATGCACTGTATCATAACCATTGCAGATTAAATTCCTCACTTTTAAGGTCACGATGAGTTCATACCATGCACACCTCTTATTTAATTGTGCCTATTTGATAGGCTGTTATAATTAGAACTTACAGTATAATTTACCAGTCAGTTGATATTTTGCACTGAAGTGTGTAGGCCTGCTGCAGTTACATCTTTTTTTTTTAGAGAAGACAATGTTTCGGGGATCGCGGGCAGTGCAGCATATTTAGGTTCATCAGAAGAAGTTAATGCAAAACGTTATTGTATTCAATTTGCAATGGTTGTTGTCTTTCAGAAATGGTCAGATACAGCAAATGTCCCTGCAAAAGAAAACATTTTCCCAACACCTCCAAGGACATTTGATCAAGTTCGCCATGCATTGGCTATTTCCTTTAAATATTGTCATGGCCTAATTCCATTACTTCCAAAGTATACAGAAAATAAGGGCTCTATTGTCACCATAAAAGGTGAATGATAAGCATTTTTTTAGGCGGAGTTATAATGCACGTTTACACGAGCACAGTGTTACGACAGGTCTGATTTCTTACGGGAAACATGTGCACGTATGGTGTGATCCAAGTTTAGAAATCTCAATATTTACATTTACGGTTATAAATGAGGCCCCATGTACCTAAAACTGAAACCTCGTGACCAGCTGGAGAGCCGTTTGACTGCAGTGCTAAGGTGTGGCATTGAAATTGGTTGGTCTCAGTTCAATGTGATGCCGTGGTCTCAGGGAAGTTGATCAAGTAAGATGTTAATGTCAGGGTGATAGTCACTGTGTTAAGTAGGTTGCGCTCAGAGGCCCTGAAGCAATATCTTGGATTACCAACGCCAAAATGAAAACCTGAAAAGCCTATGCATGTTCGTCAGGCATCTCTATTATTAGCTAGATAGCAAGATGGCCAAGCCTATGAGTCTTGTTCTCAGCCAAGCAGAGCACATGCTGCCAGCACTACCCAACAGACCCTGCACCAGATGCTCTCACCACATGAGATGGCGTCGGAGGAGACGGCTGGCGTTTTACGGGCTCTTAACCAATGTGCTATTGTGTGTGTTTTTTTCTCGCTTATCTGTAACTTATTTTGTACATTGTGTTTCTGCCAACGTCTCTTATGAACGAAAATAGCTTCTGGATATAATGACAGCGATTACTCACCTCCTCATCAAAACCCAGCACAGCAACACAATTAGACCCAACCAAATCATGAGAAAAAAAGATCATTACTTGACATATTGGAAAGAATTAACAAAAAAACGAAGCATACTAGAATGCTATTTGGCCCTAAACAGAGAGTACACAGTGGCAGAATACCTGACCACTATGACTGACCCAAACTTAAGGAAAGCTTGACTATGTACAGACTCAGTGAGCATAGCCTTGCTTTTGAGAAAGGCCGCCATAGGCAGACCTAGCTCTCAAGAGAAGACAGGCTGTGTGCACACTGCCCACAAAATGAGGTGGAAACTGAGCTGCACTCCCTAACCTCCTGCCAAATGTATGACTATATTAGAGACACATATTTACCTCAGATTACACAGATCCACAAAGAATTCTAAAACAAATCAAATTCTGATAAACTCCATTATCTACTGGGTGAAATACCACAGTGTGCCATCACAGCAGCAATATTTGTGGCCTGTTGCCACAAGATAAGGGCAACCAGTGAAGAATAAACACCATTGCAAATACAACTCATATTTATGTTTATTTATTTTTTTATTTTTTTAAACTATTTGCACATTGTTACAACACTGTATATAGACATACTATAACATTTGAAATGTCTTTATTCTTTTGGAACTTCTGTGAGTGTTATGTTTACTGTTTATTTTTGTTGCTTATTTCACTTTTGTTTATTATCTACTTCACTTGCTTTGGCAATGCTAACATATGTTTCACATGCCAATAAAGCCCTTAAATTGAAATTGAATTGAAATTGAAGTGATATCGGTGACGTAGGTCCGGGTGTCTTGAAAGGATCCAATGGCGAGTACATAATCCCCCTCTACCATCAGTCCTATTAGCCAACGTGCAATCATTGGATAATAAAATGGATGAGCTCCGATCAAGATGATCCTACCAACGGGACATTAAACACTGTAATATCTTATATTTCACAGAATCTTGGCTGAAAGACGACATGGATAACACACAGCTAGCTGGGTTTAAGGTGCATCAGCAAGATAGAACAGCTGCCTGGGGTGGCGGTCTGTGTCTATTTGTAAATTACAGCAGGTGCACAAAATGTGATATTAAGGAAGTCCCTAGGTTTTGCTCCCCTGAGGTAGAGTATCTCATAAGCTGTAGACCACACTATTTACCAAGAGTGTTATCATCTATATTCTTTGTAGATGCCTATTTACCACCACAAACCAATGCAGGCACTAAGACCGCACTCAAAGAACTGTAGAAGCAAACAAGAAAATGCTCATCCAGAGGCGGCGCTCCTAGTGGCCGGGGACTTGAATGCAGGGAAATGTACCTAATTTCTACAGAAGCAATGGATTACAGGTAACATCCTAACTGAGCTAAAGGTTAGAGATGCTGCTTTCAAGGAGTGGGACTCTTACCTGGACGCTTATAAGAAATCCCGCAATGCCATCCGACGAACGATCAAACAGGCAAAGTGTCAATACCGGACTAAGTTGGATCATACCACACTGGCTCCAAAGCTCATTGGATGTGGCTGGGCTTGCAAACTATTATGGACTACAAAGGGAAGCACAGCTGCGAGCTGCCCAGTGACACAAGCCTACCAGAAGAGCTAAATTACTTCTATGCTTGCTTCGAGGCAAGCAACACTGAAACATGCATGAAACAAACAAGCCTATAGGGAGGAGGTCAGAGACTTGGCAGTGTGGTGCCAGGATAACAACCTCTCCCTCAACGTGATCACAGCAAAGGAGATGATTGTGGACTACAGGAAAAGGAGGATCGAGCATGCCCCCATTCTCATCGACGGGGGCTGTAGTGGAGCAGGTTAAGAGCTTCAAGTTCCTTGGTGTCCACATCACCAACGAACTATCCTGGTCCAAAGACACCAACACAGTCGTGAAGAGGGCACAAGAACGCCATTCCCCCTCAGAAGACTGAAAAGATTTGTGATGGCTCCTCAGATCCTCAAAAAGTTCTACAGCTGCACCATCGAGAGCACTGGTTGCATCACTGCCTGGTATGGCAATTGCTCAGCCTCTGACCGCAAGGCACTACAGAGGGTAGTGCGTATGGCCCAGTACATCACTGGGGCCAAGTTTCTGCCATCCAGGACCTCTATACCAGGCGGTGTCAGAGGAAGACCATAAAAATTGCCAAACACCCCCCCCCCCCCCCCCCCATTTTTACGCTGCTGCTTCTCTGTTTATTATCTATGCATAGTCACTTTAACTCAACCTACATGTACATAATACCTCAATTACCACGACTAACCTGTCCCCCCCCCTGTTCCCCCTTGCTACTGTCATTTTATTGTTGCTCTTTTATTAATAGTTATTTTCTACTTCTCTTCATTTTTGTCTCTACTTACCAGATATTATGCACTGCAGTGCTAGCTAACTGTAGCTTATGCTTTAAGTACTAGATTCATTCTCATATTCTTTGATTGGGTGGACAAAATGTCATGCTGCAAGAGCTCTGATAGGTTGGAGGACATCCTCCAGAAGTTGCCAAAATTACTGTGTAAGTCTATGGAAGGGGGTGAGAACTATGAGCCTCCTAAGTTTTGTTTTTGAAGTCAATGTACCCAGATGAGGTGAGATGAGATGATGTGAACTAGCTGTCCTCTGGCTACACAATAGCGCAACCCTACAGAGTGCTGTTGAGGCTACTGTAGACCTTCATTGCAAAACAGTGTGTTTAATAAATTATTTGGTGATGTGTATATATTTGGTGTAGTTTTATCTGTGTAACCTCAGTGTAGCCTCTGAGGAGCCTCCACTGCTCAGCACGCTGAGTATTTTACACTGCAGGTTGTGACATCTGTCCCCCAACACACCAGACTATAGTATCGCTACAGCCTGACAAGCAAGGGTAACCACTGACATTCTTGACGCATGGCATGTGCCCAGTTTAGTTATAAATCCAATATCAGAGCTGGAAACAAACAATTAGAAATACAATTGAAAATGTATTATTGTGCAACAGAGATAGACACCCTTGAGGTGTCAAAAGTTCCTTATTGGTGCATACTTTTCTGAGTCAAGCTAGTGTTTTTGAGCTGAGTCAAGCTGGTGTTTTTCCTCATGGCAGCAGTCCTTTCCTTTGATAATGATGACCTTCGGGCAGAGTTTCAGCAAAGTGCTGAATGTTTGAGTCTGATGGAAAAAATAACCACAATACATTCCATATGACCATATACACCTCTGTGACAGAAACTTGAGCCTCTCTGGAAGAAGTGCTCATCTCCCTTTTTGTGACCCTGCTTTGAGAGGTGACAGATCCCATTTAAACTTCCATTCACTTTGTGTGGCAAGACTTAACTTTGCTTTGAGCCAGTGTGTCAGAATCTTAGGAGAGGAACTAGCATGATGAGCAGCATTGTCTGAGACCTGAATGCTTGTGTTAGCTCCCCAAGCTTACACTCAGGAGACACACTGTCTTGAGGTGGGCAGAGGACCTGGGTTTGATACCATGTCTGTCACACAAGGAACAAAATTAGAGCAATCACTTGAGGTTCAAGATACTTTCCAGAGTCAAAGGGTTCCTACTGGGCACATATGTCAGTTTAACATCTAGTTTTGATTTACATTTGGTTGAGTTGTCAACTAACGTGAATTCAACTTGAACTAAACAAAAAAATCCACCATGTCATTGGATTTAGGTGAAAAAAAAAACACGAAATTGTTGATTCAAGCGTCATCACATTGAATTTTTTTGTTGAAATGGCGTGGAAACAACGTTGATTCAACCAGCTTTTTTTGCCCTGTGGATAATGTGCATTGTATCATTTGATTGAATATATTATTAGGTCAATATATGTCTAGTTTCTATAGTAGATCTGATATTGCCACAAGTGTGTGCATGTGTCGGTGCCTGCGCCATGGAGAAAGAGGGAATGCTCCTCCACTATGACTCTCAGTTACTCTCTGAGTTTACTCATCACATTATCTCTCTCGCGGTATAATTTCTCTCTCCCCCCTCACTCCCGATATGCTGTTGCGCAAAAGCAGACACTGCAGGGAAGAATACAGCAAGTGAAGGCTAGCCACCGGCATCCCCCTTTTTCTCCGTCTTTGTCCCTCTCTTACTCTCTAAAAGAGATCTCTGCTTACCCTTCCATCACCACCCATCATCTCCACCGTCTGAGCCAGGTTGGGGTTAGCTAAACTGGGCATTGGCAAAGGACAAAGGTGGGTACTGAAGCTCAATGACATTTCTCAATAACTAGTGTTCTGTTTTAGTCTACTAGCATGCAGTAGCACTGTGCTGGAGGACAGAGTAGACCAGATACCGGTGTGCTGAATGTGCATTATGGCTGGTTGCTGTATAGTATCATTGCAGGGCTGCAGTGGTCTCTAGCAGACGATGATATCATCTTAACATATTTATATTTTCTTGCTGTGCAAACCAGACTTGAAAGTTAACTGCATGATTGCCTCACTAGAGATGGTCTGCCACCAGTAGAAATCAGTCATCTTCAGTGAATGTCCTCTTTGAGGTATCTCTTAATTTTGATGAACTATTTGTTTGCTATTTCTGCATATGGTTTAGGTGTCAGTTTGATGCATGTTAGAGGACACTTTCAGTTTCCGTGGATATGAAACAATTTTTTTTTGTGCAGACTTTGCCTTGTCAAAGATTGTTGGCAGAGTGTTAAACATGCAGTTTAATACTCCAATCTGCTCTTGCTCAATTACTGAAGTGTTTAGCTAGAGTGTTTTGTTTTTGCGCATTCATTGCATGTGAGATTGGGAATCATTCCAAAACTGGGTTTGGGACTGTTGCATTGTTTGGTGCAGTAAACTGTTGAACACAAGCGAGTGTCCTGGATCTGTGAGTTTGAATACGCTTTTAGAGAACAACATTTATCCATTGATCAAAATATCAGTTTTTTACCATGGTCCAAATTCTTGACTCAGCAATTATAGACCAAGCATTAGCAACAGATTTAAAAAATACTAGTGGAAGTATGGCTACTAGTCATACACAGCTTTGTACCATACATGCTCCTGTTTTGTATATGAGATGCTTGTTTATCTACTGTTTGATAATACATAAATCATTTAATCCTGTGGAAAGCGTATTTGGCTCATCTGTCAGTGGTATCCTCAGTTCAGCTAAGAAGTGGATCATTATGCTCTGCACACTTACAGCACTGTTATCTGAACATTGACACGATGTGTCCAGCGGTGATGTCAGGAAGTGGGGTCGTGACTTGTTGCAAGACGTTGCTCCCTCCCTCTCTGGATCGTATGTTAAGTGCCCTCTGACCCGGTGCTCTACAGACTGACTGGGTTGTGACAAATATTAGATGATGGATCTGTCCTGTGAAAGGAGCAACTATTTACTATAGGCTATTTGGGTCATATGATTATCGGGACATTATTTTACCTCAGTAATAGTAGAAAACGCTATTCCTGTGTCGTCTGCTGAAGTTATTGTTTGTGAATTATGTATTCATGCACTTATGTGGTAATGCTGTGCTGTGGTTTGTTGAGATGCAAGACAAATTACCCGAAAGGGACAAAATACATTTTCATAATAATAATCATTATTATTATTTTTGGAAGTAGGAACTGAGTAATACAATTTGGATCAATGGATTTGAATCTGAAGCAACCTACATTCTCCAAATGTTCTGTTCTTAGAGTGAATATGAGCCATGCTTTGGTTATTTGGCTATATTGTTTAAATCCCTGATAGTAAACTTCTAACTTCCTAGAAACCTTCTAACAGCCATTTTCAAAATGGTTACTAATACCCTCACAACCCCTTAGAGCTTTGCATCTGGTGTCACATATCCTGCTGTTTCCATCTGAGTTAACACCATTAAATATTGACGACTGTGAAACGGAATCACGCTCTGTATTAAATAGTCACAAAGGTTTACTCAGAGCAAGGAGATTGATGGTTTGAGGAACATTGGTGAAGGAGGATGAGACAAAACATAGCCTAATTACAAATGGGCTTCAGATGGAGACCTTCAGTCAAGATCAGTCTCTTGGTCTTGTCATTTTTTCTCTAAAAGTCAAAAATCACTTCTGGACCCATAGATTCGTAATGTATCAATGAGAGCCTTTTTTTGCTCAGGGAAAAGTAAGTTGGAAAAAAGAACACTGTCAAACCTGATGCAATCCTAGGTTTGGTTATTGTAGGTGGTGCTAAACAATTGACACAGGTTGTTGTAAATGTGTAGTTACAGAAAGGTAGCACAACTGAAGGTCCTCTCCTCTCTGCCTTCATCGTCCAGGAGTTCTCTTCAAATCAAATCAAATTGTATTTGTCACATGCACTGAATACAGCAGGTGTAGACCTTACAGTGAAATGCTTACTTACAAGCCCTTAACCAACAATGCCGTAAGAAGTTAAGAAAAATAACAGTTCAGTAAAAAATTGAAAATAAAAAATAAAAGTAACAAATAATTAAAAAGCAGCAGTAAAATAAAAATAGCAATATGTACATGAGTTAAATCAAATAAAATCAAATGTATTTATTTAGCCCTTCGTACAGCTGATATCTCAAAGTGCTGTACAGAAACCCAGCCTAAAACCCCAAACAGCAAGCAATGTAGGTGTAGAAGCACGGTGGCTAGGTAAAACTCCCTAGAAAGGCCAAAACCTAGGAAGAAATCTAGAGAGGAACCAGGCTATGAGGGGTGGCCAGTCCTCTTCTGGCTGTGCAGGGTGGAGATTATAACAGAACATGGCCAAGATGTTCAAATGTTCATAAATGACCAGCATGGTCAAATAATAATAATCACAGTAGTTGTCGAGGGTGCAGCAAGTCAGCACCTCAGGAGTAAATGTCAGTTGGCTTTTCATAGCCGATCATTAAGAGTATCTCTACCACAGCAGCAGCACGGCCAGGTGGACTGTGGACAGCAAGGAGTCATCATGCCAGGTAGTCCTGAGGCATGGTCCTAGGGCTCAGTTCTTCTGAGAGAAAGAGAGAATTAGAGAGAGCATACTTAAATTCACACAGGACACCGGATAAGTACTCCAGATATAACAGGTCTCTGACCTCCTCCCTATAGGCTGTCTCATCGTTGTTGGAGAGCAGGCCTAACACTGTTGTGTCATTGGCAAACTTGATGATGGTGTTGGAGTCGTGCCTGGCCATGCAGTCATGAGCGAATAGGAAGTACAGCAGGGGACTGAGCACGCACCCCTGAGGGGCCCCCGTGTTGAGGATCAGCATGGCGGATGTGTTGTCACCTACCCTTACCACCTGGGGGCGGCCCGTCAGGAAGTCCAGGATCAAGTTGCAGAGGGAAGTGTTTAGTCCCAGGGTCCTTAGCTTAGTGATGAGCTTTCAGGGCACTATGGTGTTGAATGCTGAGCTGTAGTCAATGAATAGCATTGCAACATAGGTGTTCCTTTTGTCCAGGTGGGAAAAGGCAGTGTTGAGTGCAATAGAGATTGCATCATCTGTGGATCTGTTGGGGCGGTATGCAAATTGGAGTGGGTCTAGGGTTTCTGGGATAATGGCGTTGACGTGAGCCATGACCAGCCTTTCAAAGCACTTCATGGCTACAGACATGAGTACTACGGGTCGGTAGTCATTTAGGCAGGTTACCTTACTGTTCTTGGGTACAGCGACTATGGTGGTCTGCTTGAAACATGTTGGTATTACAGACTCAGTCAGGGACAGATTGAAAATGTCAGTGAAGACACTTGCCAGTTGGTCAGCGCATGCTCGGAGTACACGTCCTGGTAATCCATCTGGCCCTGCGGCCTTGTGGATGTTGACTTGACTATGAATATACATTCATTTATGAATATTGAAAAATATCGACATGAATATTGAAAAAAACACAATTTTGCATTTGGCACATTTTGTAATATATTGTTGAGCATAATATACTGTACGGGCATATCAAAGTTCCAAAATGGAATCTCTGCTACTTTAAGAGTTATGATCCAATTTGTAGGCATTACCAACAGAGTGAATGTGAAATTGAATTCAAAGTGGCCATCATCTGCTGGTGATTTTCAGGATGTGCAATGATACAGGAGGGCTGTGATTGGTTACATTTCCTACTATACCAATTTCTCTCTATAAAATAACTTTAAAACTGGCAGAGGTCCCACTCTGAAACTTTGATCTGACCATAGAGTATATTATGTTCAAAAATATATTGAAAAATAATCAAAATCCAAAATTGATTTTTTTCAATATTCATGTTTGTATTTGCCAATATTCAGAAATATTGAAATAAAATAAAAATATATATATTGTGGTCTTTTTTTCTCCTGGTTTCATATGGAATCACTCAGTAGGCAATTTATTTTCATCACAATAGTATTATTAAAATGTTTTACATTTGAGTAATTTAGCAGACGCTCTCATACAGAGCGACTTACAGCAGTGAGTACATACATTTTTGTACTGGTCTCTCATGGGAATCAAACCCACAACCCTGGCACTGCAAATGCCATGCTTTATTAACTGAGCCACATAGGACCTGATTATGATTTGGTCGTAGATTGTCTGCTGATTGGGATTGTATCAACTATACACTCTATGTCCTCTCTATACTGTAGCTGCATCCCTGTGTGATCCAGGCTGTAGTCTTTCCCATCAGTGTCACTTCAGGCATAGCTGCAAAGTGAGCACTCTGTCTCTCTGACACCTCTCCTCCCTCCCTCCCTCCCTGCTGCTGAAAGCCGATGATGATGGCATGAGACAGCAGAAATGCGAGCTGAGGGTGATACATCAAACGTCCTCTCCCGTCGGAAGCCAGCTGCGGACGCCCGACCATCCACTTGTGTTGGAGTTTGTCCCAGATGAGTTGTCATTGGCTGAGAGCAAGCTGCAGAGTCCCCATGTGTTGCTCCACGATACACTGTCAATGTATTCCTCCTCCCTTTGCCATCTCTCCTTTCTACCTCTTTCTATTCCCCTCTTTGTTTGAAAAACTGGAGTCTACCTGTTGGAGATTCATTTAGAGGTTTGGTTTACGGGTTCTATATGTCATGTCACCTCATGCAGCACTGACTTCAGAGAGGAAGTTGACTATGGATACATTGGACACCTTCCCGTCTCACCTCTTGGTCTCTAGCTCTTGGGAGTTGTTGATCCACTATCATGGCTTGTGTTTGGTTCAAAGGCAGCTGCAGTCGGAGGAATGTGGTGGGTTGTTTCAGTGGCTTATTTAGGCTCAAAAGTTCCAGGAACGGTGGAACTCAGACTCTTCACTTGTTTTATGGCACCATTTCTGTCGTGTTTCATTCGGTGCCAGGAAAATTCTTCTTGGCTGGCTCTCTGCTTCCTTGGCCGGAACAAGGACGGGGTGCAAGAGGCAGCAGCAGGTCGGCCTCCCCGGGCTCCTCGTCAGCACAAACACACGCTCTCACGCACACACATAAAGACACACGCACACACACACGGGAGGCAGGAGAAAAATGGAGAGGGCATCTGGGATCGATGTATTTTTAAAGTAGAAACCAGGTTACTGCTTAGTGTAATGCCTAAAGCTATGCACTACATTTTCAACACCAAATTCCATGTGTATGTTGGCAGTCAATTTCTATTCATCTGAAAGGATTGTATAGGTGGTAGCAATTTCATGAACATTTCACCCAGCCTATCAGAGGGAAAGGTGGAGCAACCCCCATATTGCTTATACTTTAAAAAAAGCACATTCTATTCAAGTGCCTAGGGGGAAAGGGGTTCTTTTTGGACTGGGCCATAGTCTGAATTGGTCCATGTCCCTCTTGGTTGCCATTCTCCCTGCTCAGCCTCCTATTGTAATCTGTTATTCTTGGATTCAGTCAGACCTTTCCACTTTTTAATGAACTTCTATTCTTAGATCGAGGGAGTATACATTTCCAATTACACCAGCGGTTTTAGGCTGATTTATCAGACCAAGGGCAAGGGCAATTTAACAGTGAAACTCTATGACAGTGGTTGCATTCATTAGTGCACAGCGTAGCAAAACGTTTTGCTACGGAAAAGGAAAACAAGTTCAGGTAGTCCCTCCCTGTTTCGGTCTGTTTTCCTCCGACTTATATCATTTTAAAAAAGTGGTCCATCTACTGTTTGTACAGTGACATCAACTAATAGGCCTATTGTATGTTATATTCAATGGACGATGATGCCTTTGTGTGACTAAATGCAGAGTTGGCCAAAAGTACTGTATTACACTGGCACCATAGTTCACATACTGTATCTATATCAAATTCAGATTCTTCTTGCCAACTGATTCCACATTACGATTTAGAAAGGAACATTGTCACAGACGACTAATGCTGAATCTGAATATTGAAATGTCGGATGTGTTTGAAATGGCACCCTTTTCCATACTGTATATAGTGCACTACTTCTGACCAGGGCTCTGGTAATGCACCATTTAGTGAAAAGGGTGCCATTTCAGACACATCCGACATTTCAATATTCAGATTCAGCATTAGTCATCTGTGACAATGTTCCTTTCTAAATCGTCATGAAGAATCGGTTGGCAAGAAGAATCTGAATTTGAAATAGATATGTGAACTATGGTGCCCGTGTAATACAGTACTTTCAGTAGATGGAGCACTATTTCTAATTATATAGTGTCTCTTTTCCCGAGGAAGAGCTGTGAATCACTGGTCTTGAAAGGAGGTCATTTGTTAATGCAATATTCGCTCAGAAATTGAGCGGACGCATTGATTGGATCTCCCAAAATGTTTTTCATTTCCTGGGGGGGGGGGGGGGGGGGGGGAGAAGACATGGAGGAGAATCAACCAGTAAAAGCACAGCCCCCTTCATTATCAAGGCATAACGTCAAAACAGACTTTCCAGACTGAAGTGAGGAGGATTTGGAGTTTGGTATCAGCCAGACTACAGAATATCTTCCAGAAACTGCTCAATGGCTAGTAGGCAACCATTACTGCTGTTGCCAGCCCTGCTCTGTATCTCAATGAGTTGAAGGAGGGAGTTTGGAGTCACCTTCACATGATGTGCCCCTGCTTTTACATGACCGCTCCCTCATAATGCTGAGGGTAATGAGTCGTAACATTAATGCACTTCAGCCACAGAGACCACACCAGAGCATGCAACAGCCCTCCTTTAAACAGTGGCTTGAGGCCTATATATTTGTACCTTTATTTAACTAGGCAAGTCATTTAAGAACAAATTCTTATTTACAATGACGGGCTACCCCAACCAAACCTGGACGTCGCTGGGCCAATTGTGCACCACCCTATGAGACTCCCAATCACTGCCGAATGTGGTGCAGCCTGGACCCAAACCGGGGACTGTAGTGATGCCTCTTGCAATGAGATGCAGTGCCTTAGAACCCTGTGCCACTCAGGAGCCCCAAAGACTCACCATACATTCTCTATATGTGACCTGGAAGGTGAACAACTCTCTTGGTTTTACAGTGGATTTGATTTAAACTGTGGGTTTCAGTGTCCATTTTTAAAAATCATACTGTAGGACATGACCTTCACTAATACAGTGAAAAAAAGACTAACGTTTCGAGTTGGCCATTTTATTCAACAGCCATGGCCCCCTCCTTGCATTTGGATCGGCATTTTTAGATCTGAACCAAATCTCTTAACAATGACACCACATCATCTGCTACATCCAATTGTGTTTATATCAATGATCCTACAACATTTGGTAGAATTTTTTAAATATTGCCTTTCCGTTTCTTTTCAAACAGAGTTAGGGGAAATAGAATCCAACGGGGGGACAGAATCAGAGAGAACACTGGCCTTTTAGTAGATTGGTTCAGAAATTGAATCCACAGTGTCTTAATCCAGGGATGGGGGATTGATTGTCACATTTTTGCTGATAGAAATGTGTAAAAAGCAATAATGAAATGGGACTTTTATTAAAGTGATTTGCTTGCTTTGTTCTGATTGAGCATGGTCAGGTATTGTTAGAGAACAGCAACATCTATTGGAGGGTTTGTCCGTAGAACATTATACAACTAATGACCCTTCTGATGCTTCTAGAAACACTATCAGATAGGCAAACATCTTACCAATACTTGTTTCCCTTTGGCTATGTGCAGAAACCCTTAAAATAACACAGTCTGACTTCAGAAATTAATTTCATGAAGGGTAGGCTAATGCTTCTCCCCCTCTGAAATGGTGATGCACACCCCGCATAAACACAATGTGACAGTTACAACCCTTCAAAATACCCTACATTGTCATGAAAATCCCTTAGCAGACTCTAGGAGGCACTATAGAACAATATAAAATTGAGAGCGCTAAAAGCCTCTGGAAACACTATCTAGTTTCGGAAATTGTATTTATTTAAAGACTTTATGGAAGACTCACCATACATTCTCTAAACCCAGCAAGTTCAGTCTTACCCTGTCATTTCTTGTCTGTCCACAGAGGTAAGAGTTCATAGGTGAGAGAGTGACCCCACAGCAGGCGTTCCATCCCGCCACGCTCCCCTCCTCGTGATCTCATGTATCCTGAATCCAACCAGGACTCGCCGGCGCGCCTCTCCCATAAACAGCATGCATCCCCTGGCATGATCTACAGGTACAACAGACACACACACACACACACACACACACACACACACACACACACACACACACACACACACACACACACACACACCCTAACACTATCCTAATTCTAACACTATCCTAATTCTAACACTATCCTAATTCTAACCCTAACCCTAATTCTAAACCTAACCCTTAAGCCATTTATCATTTCTCAGAATTTTTGAGGGTTTATTATTCTTGTGAGCACTCTTGGTCCTCACAAGTTTAATAAAATGTGTACACACAAAAACACACGCACGCACACACACACACACACACACACAGAATCAACACTAGGTGGAGCCATACATGTATGGCTGAAAGATTACAGCCTCACAGCAGCAGGGAAATTTGGCTTAGTGCTGTAGTCCTGTAGATCTGTTTTATTTTACCCTTGTATTACTTGTAGGTTGCCTTGTATCTATCTATCTCTCTTGCTTGCTTGACAATGCTCTCTCGCTCCTGCTCGCTATTTTTCTATTTTTCTCTCCAGTGCTCGGTATGGGAGCCATGGGAGTCCCAGCAAGCGACAGCTGCAGTACTACAGGTACAATTTGTCTTTCTTATATCCCTCCTCCCTGGATATACAGTCATATTCTCTGTAGCTCCTTGGTCAATGAACCACAGTGGTATGCCTGTGGAACCAGCTCATAAAATATTAAAGATGCACTATGCAGAAATTGCTCTGCCATTTCCAGGTTGCTAAAATTAATTTGTGAACGACCAGCTCGAGTCGGTCTCATGTAGCAAAATTTGAAATGTTTTTTTTTTTTTTTTTACATTGGATAAAAGTAGAGACTCAGAGCTAGAAAATTGTATATCATACACTACAGTTGAGGAACAATGGGAAAGTAATTCTGCTTTGAAAGTTGATAAACTTGTAACCTCACTTTTGAGAAAATGGCCCTTGTATGTTTTGGTACCTACTGGAGAGCTCTTTTTTGTCTACACCCTTTCAGCATCGTTCACACCCTCTTAAGCTTTAGCCCCACCCATCTCTTTAAGGAGTCACATGTGAGGCTATGTACTAAATTATTATTATACTACGGGTGTGTTCATGAATGTAATTTGGAGTGCCAGAGTGTGCTCTTGGTGTTTGTAAACTCATAGCATTGTCAGATTGTTCATTTATAAATTCAGAGCATTTTGCTCTGGGAGCGTTCAGAGTGCACACAGGACGCTCTGGCTGAGGAGTGGGGTTGATCCGAGCTTTCTGACCTAACAACAGCGGTCAAGCACCTAAGCTAACTGGCTAACGTTGGCTAGCTTGCTAGCCACTTCCAGACACAAATGAGAGAACAGCTCACTTTGACCATTTTATTTGCCCCACTAGAGCTGGTTAGGCTGTTTTTAAGTTATCCAGAGCATTGGTGACTGCAACTGTGCTGCTGGCAAACATTTTGTGACGCTTTTTTGCCAACGTTTACTGACACCGGCCATATTCAACTGGCGCTGAGCGTTCTGAAATTCGTCAGTTATTCTGCACTCTTGCACACTTAGACGAGAGTGCTCTGAAATCTGAGTAGATAGCCCGAGCGAATTTACCAGCTACGTCTATTGACAGTTGTCGCAGTGACATCATAAACATTCTATTGAAATAGTTACTTGCATAGTGGATTTTTTGTTTAGACATATAGCTAGCTAGCTAGCTAAACAATAATATGAATAATATTACTTCACAGATCATACACGGAATGTTAGCTAGCTGGCTAACAGTACACTTAAACTTTCAATGAAAAAGACTTTGTGATAAAATTACAAATGTATAATATCTGAAAATGAGGCTAGCTAGACTCTCTTACCCATATACATGGATGGACGCATCTCCCTCTGTCACGGATGCCATGGTTGCCCTTAGTTTGAAGTTGTAATCCGGAGACAGGTGTTTTATACAACAGCCTTCCGTGTGTTCTCTTGTCGACTCTGTCTGCATATTTGCAATCAAACACCAGAATATTTTCCATCTCCTTACCTATCATACTCTAATTCCACTGATTTCAAAACTCTGTCTTCCAGAAAGTGGAGAGCAACACCTATGCAGTTCTACTACGTGATATCTTCCAAAAAAGCTGTGTTAGAAAGGATTACCTACACATACTGACCAGCTCATATTATAGACAGAAGCTTGCTTTATGGCAGACCAATCCGAACTCATCTCTCGGCATGTCCATTCCAATCATTATCTCAGACAATCATGGCTAGTGGGAAGGTTTTCTCCTTTTTCTGTGGCAAAAACCAACTAGGCTCGTAATTGAACACTTTTATTCGTATTTACAGATGGCATACATGTTTGTTATTAAGGCACATTAAAGTTCACATGTTCCAGAAGGCATTACTGCCCAAAATTGCATTTTGATTTAAAAAAAGATTTACGTTCAAATGGCTCTCCTGTTTCCTGAAACGAGTCACATTTCAGTTGATTTGACAAAACAAGCAAGTATAGTGTAGAGAATCATTGTACCATCTAAACCGCTGTGAAATATGTTTTCCATAACCAAAAATATTGTATTTTCAGCTGTTTGAAGCTGGTGTACAAAACTGAAAGTAAAATATGTAAGAACAACACTTAAGAACGGGAAGCATAGAAACAAAGCATATAGAAATGATCTAACGCTTCTTAGACTTGCTTTCAATGAGAATGACAGATGTGGAAAAACCCAGCAGTGTTGCAGTTCTTGACCAAACGGTACACAAGGCACCTCCTACCATAACCCGTTCAAAGGCACTTACATTTGTTGTCTTACCCATTCACCCTCTTAAAGGCACACATGCATAATCCATGTCTTAATTGTCACAACGCTTAAATATCCTTCTTTAACCTCTTTTCTCCCCTTCATCTACACTGATTGACGTGACATCAATAAGGTATCAAAGCTTTCACCTGGTCAGTCTGTGTCATGGTGTCACGAATCTCGCCGAAGATGGTGCCTCTTCCTGTTCGGGCGGTGCTCGGCGGTCGTCGTCGCCGGCCTATTAGCTGCCATCGATTCCCTTTCCGTTTGTTTCTGTTTATTGGGTAATTGGGTACACCTGTTTTGAGTTAGTGTTTGTTTGTAGGCTATATAAGGGCACTAGGCCCGCTGGGTATTTGTGCGGGCTTGTTTTCCTGTTATCTGGTGTATGAGTGTAATCAGTATTTTTCCGGACAGTTTTAGTCCGTTGTATTTTGGGACAGGTTGTTTCATGCGCCCTGGTGTTTTGCATGTCGTGGCTCCACAGTCTATGGAATAAAATATCCACGAACTGAATTACCTGCTCTCTGCACTTGACTCCTCCACTCACCACTGTTAGAAGTTGTAACACATGGAAAGAGCAGAGCTGTGTTCGAATACCCATACTAACATACTGTATACTACATACTTAGTGAGTATATACTACGTACCATATACTGTTAGTTCATTTTAGTATACTGTAAATGAAGAGTATTGTTTCAGTTGAACGTACTAGAGCTTTGCCTGTCTACCGGAAATTGATGTGGTTGTTATGCAACCTCTTGCTAGCTTGTTAGCATAACAAATGACTAGCTAAACATTTTCCGATTTTGGGTGCATTCGTAAATTGAATTGCCAGAGTGCGCTCTGGGCATTCGTAAATCCAGAGTGTTGTCAGATTGTCCATTCGTAAATTCAGAGCATTTCGCTCTCGGAGCGTTCAGAGCGCACACTGGACGCTCTGGCCGAGAAGTAGGGCTGATCCTAGTGTTCAACGGCAGTCAAGCACCTAAGCCAACTACTTCCAGACCCAAATGAGAGAACACCTTACTCTTATCATTTTACTTGCCCTAGCAGAGGTGGTTAGGCAGTTTTCATGTTATCCAGAGTGTTGGTGACCGCAACTGTGCTGCTGGCAACGATTTTACTGACACCGGCCATATTCAACGGGTGTTGATCATTCGTAAATTCATCAGTTATTCTGCACAAGAGTGCTCTGAAATCAGAGTAGATAGCCAGAATTAACAATGTCCATTGAAACACACAACAACTATACCACTTAGCTAAGAATGATGTGAATAATCAAGTCAATAAATGTCAGGTAGTTAGTTAGGTAGTTATTATACTGCCTGGCAAGTTTGATATATTAGTAAGCAACTAACGGTAATTAGCTAACATACTGCTGTAATGCTATGAGGTTCATAAGGATAGCGTAGCTAACAAATTGTCAGCCAACATAACGTTTAACTTATTTGAAAAGTCATTACTTTATTACATTTGTAAGGGTTTTCCTGTGGTGAAGTAGAGGCGGACCAAAACGCAGCGTGGTTATATTGATTCATGTTTAATAAAAACAGATAAACATGAACACTACAAAACAATAAACGTGGAAAACCAAAAACAGCCCTATCTGGTGCAAAACACAGAGACAGGAACAATCACCCACAAACACACAGTGAAACCCAGGCTACCTAAATATGGTTCCCAATCAGAGACAACTAATGACACCTGCCTCTGATTGAGAACCATACTAGGCCGAAACATAGAAATACCCCAAAACATAGAAAAACAAACAGACTGCCCACCCAACTCACGCCCTGACCATACTAAATAAATACAAAACAAAGGAAATTAAGGTCAGAACGTGACAGTACCCCCCCCCCCAAAGGTGCGGACTCTGGCCGCAAAACCTTAACCTATAGGGGAGGGTCTGGGTGGGCGTCTGTCCGCGGTGGCGGCTCTGGCGCGGGACGCGGACCCCACTTCACCATTGTCTTAGTCCGCCTTATTGTCTGCTTCCGTGGCCTCCTAACCACGGCGACCCCTCTAAATGACCCCACTGGACTGAGGGGCAGCTCGGGACAGAGGGGCGGAAGCTCTGGACAGAGGGGCTCTGACGGCTCTGGGATGAGGGGCCCCTGGCTGACTGGAGGCACTGGCGGCCCCTGGCTGACTGGCGGCCCCTGGCAGACTGGCGGCACAGGCGGCGCTGGGCAGACTGGCGGCACAGGCGGCTCAGGCAACACTGGGCAGACGGGAGGCTCCGGCAACGCTGGGCAGACGGGAGGCTCCGGCAACGCTGGGCAGACGGGAGGCTCCGGCAACGCTGGGCAGACGGGAGGCTCCGGCAACGCTGGGCAGACGGGAAGCTCCGGCAACGCTGGAGAGGAAGGCTCTGGCAGCGCTGGACTGAGTAGCTCTCGTAGCGCCGAACAGGCGGGAGACTCCGGCAGCGCTGGAGAGGAGGAAGGCTCTGGTAGCGCCGGAGAGGAGGGAGACTCCGGCAGCGCTGGAGAGGAGGGAGCCCCTGTAAGGATGGGCCGGAGAGACAGCCTGGTGCGGGGAGCTGCCACCGGTGGGCTGGTGCGTGGAGGTGGTGACGGATAGACCGGGCCGTGCAGGCGCACTGGAGCTCTTGAGCACCGAGCCTGCCCAACCTTACCCGGTTGAATGGTCCCGGTCACCCTGCCAGTGCGGCGAGGTGGAATAGCCCGCACTGGGCTATGCAGGCGAACCGGGGACACCGTGCGCAAGGCTGGTGCCATGTAAGCCGGCCCAAGGAGACGCACTGGAGACCAGATGCGTAGAGCCGGCTTTATGGCACTTGGCTCGATGCCCACTCTAGCCCGGCCGATACGCGGAGCTGGAATGTACCGCACCGGGCTGTGCACCCGCACTGGGGACACCGTGCGCTCCACAGCATAACACGGTGCCTGCCCGGTCTCTCTAGCCCCCCGGTAACCACAGGAAGTTGGCTCAGGTCTCCTACCTGGCGTAGCCATACTCCCTGTTAGCCCCCCCCCCCCCCCCAATACATTTTTGGGGCTGACTCCCGGGCTTCCTTGCCAACCATGTTCCCTCATATCGCCGGCTCCTCTCTCCGGCTGCCTCTGCTCTCCTCGCTGCCTCCACCTGTTCCCATGGAAGGCGATCCTTTCCCGCCAGGATCTCCTCCCATGTGTAGCAACCCTTGCCGTCCAACACATCGTCCCAAGTCCATTCCTCCTTGTGCCGCTGTTGCCCGTTACCACGCCGCTTGGTCCTGTTGTGGTGGGTGATTCTGTAAGGGTTTTCCTGTGGTGAAGTAGAGGCGGACCAAAACGCAGCGTGGTTATATTGATTCATGTTTAATAAAAACAGATAAACATGAACACTACAAAACAATACACGTGGAAAACCAAAAACAGCCCTATCTGGTGCAAAACACAGAGACAGGAACAATCACCCACAAACACACAGTGAAACCCAGGCTACCTAAATATGGTTCCCAATCAGAGACAACTAATGACACCTGTCTCTGATTGAGAACCATACTAGGCCGAAACATAGAAATACCCCAAAACATAGAAAAACAAACAGACTGCCCACCCAACTCACGCCCTGACCATACTAAATAAATACAAAACAAAGGAAATAAAGGTCAGAACGTGACAACATTGCACAACATGTTGTTAGCATTTGTCATAATTGGTTAAAGCAATGAATTTGTATCCGCTGTCGTCGGACTTCGGCTGCATATTTTCTGCCATTTTCTTCAAATCTGAAAATGTTGTAAAGCCATGCCTATTTTCTGAAGAATTGCATTATGGGCCCTAAAAGCACAGAAAAGGTGTCCACTGCATAGATACTTCGTATTTTGGAGAATTTAGTACGACATCCGGGAACGTTTGGCATACTAACTATATCCATACTATGACCAATAAGCATATGATATACTCAAATCACATTACAAATAGTACGGCTAGTGCGGTTAGTATGAGTATTCGAATACAACTCAGGTGCTCTTAATGTTTTGTATACTCAGTATATATACAGTAGGTACAGTGCCTTCGGAAAGTATTCATACCCCTTTATTACCCCCTTATTCCACATTATGTTGTCTTACAGATATAATTCAAAATTGATTAAATAAAAAAAAGAATCTCATCCATCTACATGCAATACTCCATAACGATCAAGCGAAAACGTGTTTTTAAAAACGTTAGCAAATTTATTGAAAATAAAATACAGAAATATTAATTGACAGTATTGCTAGACAACCATTTTCAGGTCTTGCCATAGATTTTGAAGTAGATTTGAGTCACTCTGGAACATTCCCTGTCGTCTTGGTAAGCAACTCCAGTACCGTTCAAAAGTTTGGGGTCACTTAGAAATGACCTTCTTTCAAATTTTTTTTATCCATTAAAATAACATCAAATTGATCAGAAATACAGTGTAGACATTGTTAATGTTGTTAATGACTATTGTAGCTGGAAACGGCAGATTTTTAATGGAATATCTACATAGGCATACAGATGCCCATTATCAGCAACCATCACTCCTGTGTTCCAATGGTACATTGTGTTCGCTAATCCAAGTTTATAATTTTAAAAGACTAATTGATCATTAGAAAACCCCTTTGCAATTATGTTAGCACAGCTGAAAACTATTGTGCTGATTATAGAAGCAATAAAACTGGCCTTCTTTAGACTAGTGTCGTGTCTTTGGCATCATTAAACTGAATAATTATTTATCAAACAACTCTCTGTAATTATTTTTACGCGATTAAACTGATTAATCATGTAATTGTAATTAACTAGGAAGTTGGGGCACCAAGGAAAATATTCCGATTACAAAGTTATAATTTTCCTAATACAACTTTTCAGATATTTTAATATCTGATCAATTAGTCTTCTGATTAATGAATTCTTCTTTCCGTCACGTTAGTCTCATTCCAAACGTCGTAAATTGTTGATAATCTGCACAAACCCAGTTTTCACTATGAGTCATCCATTCATCAATTGTCTTAACTCATTTATTTATTAACTAACTAAACAATCACAGAAGTGCACACACAAACAAACAAAGTAAATATGGTTACAAGAAATGATAGGGGAATGTGCCCTAGTGGGCTAAACCGGCATGGCGGCTTGTTAGACAAAAGGGGAGTGGGGGTCAGCTGAGAAGTCACTACAAAGTTTATAATTCTAACAATTGAAATGCTAATCCTTTGAACATGAACGCTCACTCATTCGGGAACAATTGCAAAGCAATATATATATATTTACGCTCAGTGTGTCATCGGGATCTCTGTTGAAAAGTTTGTTTCTTTTGGAGAGTCTGTCTGCCCTCTCTCTCTCTCTCTCTCTCTCTCTCTCTCTCTCTGTCGTTAGAATGGTCAGTTCAGAGTGACATTCATTCATGTCGTTATAGAATAGATGTTTCGGCGGTTGTCGGTCTTCCCGTTCAATGATACCGAATTCCTAGCTCCAGACTAGTAATTAATTTCAAAGACTTGTTCTTATTCTGTCGGTATCGATAGGCTAAGAATTTAACCACGTGGGATGGTTAAAAGATTCAGCAGTCTGGTCTCAAACCTTGGCCCTCTCGTTATCGAGGTAAGCTGGTCTGCAACCTTTGTCCTCTCGTAATTGAGAGAAACATGGTCTGGTGATAGAATTCTCAAGGTGGGGGTTTTATTCGGAAGAGCAGAAAAAGGCTGTCTCATAACGCCAGGTCCTAACTGTGTTCATGGGGGCGTGCCAGTGACTTAACCTGTTAGAGCTCTAGGGGCGCTATTTCATTTTTGGATAAAAAACGTTCCCGTTTTAAGCGCGATATTTTGTCACGAAAAGATGCTCGACTATGCATATGCATCTTGACAGTTTTGGAAAGAAAACACTCTGAAGTTTCAGAATCTGCAAAGATTTTGTCTGTAAGTGCCCCAGAACTCATTCTACAGGCGAAACCAAGATGATGCATCCCCCAGGAATTAGCAGAATTTCTGAAGCTCTGTTTTCCATTCTCTCCTTATATGGCTGTGATTGCGCAACGAATGAGCCTACACTTTCTGTCGTTCGCCCAAGGTCTTAGCAGCATTGTGACGTATTTGTAGGCATATCATTGGAAGATTGACCATAAGAGACTACATTTTCCAAGTGTCCGCCTGGTGTCCTTCGTCGAATTCGGTGCGCAATTGCCAGCTGCTTCTACTTTACCATTTGATTCAGGGGAGAAAGCATGTGTCCAAGAACGATGTATCAATGAAGAGATATGTGAAAAACACCTTGATGATTGATTCTAAACAACGTTTGCCATGTTTTCAGTCGATATTATGGAGTTAATTTGGAAAAAAGTTCGCGTTTTGAGGACTGAATTTTCAGATTTTTTTTGGTAGCCAAATGTGATGTATAAAACGGAGCTATTTCTAATACACAATGAATCTTTTTGGAAAAACTGAGCATCTGCTATCTAACTGAGAGTATCCTCATTGAAAACATCAGAAGTTCTTCAAAGGTAAATTATTTTATTTGAAGGCTTTTATGTTTTTGTTAATGTTGCGTGCTGGATGCTAACGCTAATGCTAACGCTAAATGCTAACGCGAAATGCTAACGCTAGCTAGCTACTTTTACACAAATGATTGTTTTCCTATGGTTGAGAAGCATATTTTGAAAATCTGAGATGACAGTGTTGTTTACAAAAGCCTAAGCTTGAGAGATGGCATATTTATTTCATTTCATTTGCGATTTTCATAAATAGTTAACGTTGTGTTATGCTAATGAGCTTGCTGATAGATTTACACAATCCTGGATACAGGGGTTTTTTCATAGCTAAACGTGACGCAGAAAACGGAGCGATTTGTCCTAAACAAATAATCTTTCAGGAAAAACTGAACATTTGCTATCTGAGAGTCTCCTCATTGAAAACATCTGAAGTTCTTCAAAGGTAAATGATTTTATTTGAATGCTTTTCTGTTTTTTTGTGTAAATGTTGCCAGCTGAATGCTAATGCTAAATGCTACGTTAGCCATCAATACTGTTACACAAATGCTTGTTTTGCAATGGTTGAGAAGCATATTTTGAAAATCTGAGATGACAGTGTTGTTAACAAAAGGCTAAGCTTGAGAGCTAGCATATTTATTTCATTTCATTTGCGATTTTCATGAATAGTTAACGTTGCGTTATGGTAATGAGCTTGAGTCTGTATTCACGATCCCGGATCCGGGATGGGGAGATCAGAAAGGTTAAGTGAAACTTTACACAGAAATACAATTCTCTCACATTACATCATTACATAGCATCCCATAATTTCACAAATAGTTTAATCTTTCCTCATTCATCCTTTACAGCAATTAGATGCAAGCCTCATATCTGAGGCTATTGTATAAACAGCGTTATGGTAATGTGGCCATATTGTCTCCCATGAGTTTCACAAAATTGTACCAAATGGACCAGTTTGTAGCTGGATTCTTCACCGATCTTTTATACCTTCTCCAGAACATAAATGTTGTTTGGACCTCAACTTCTGTGATGTGGAAGAAATTCATTTGTTCTCTCTATGAAACTTCACTCTCTCTCTATACTGTCTGGCCATGAGGCAGGATCTTCCCTGGGAATTTACGACCTCTCTGACCACAGCAGACTGGGTGTAACAGAGAGGGAGGTAGGGGGATGATGCATAGAAAAGGCTGGTGCAGAGGGAGGGGGCGGTTCTTTTTCCCATCTTAATCTTTTCTTTTTATTGGCCAGTCTGAGATATGGCTTTTTCTTTGCAACTCTGCCTAGAAGGCCAGCATCCCGGAGGTGCCTCTTCACTCTTCACAGGAGTGATGGTTGCTGATAATGGGCCTCTGTACGCCTATGTAGATATTCTATAAAAAATCTGCCAATTCCAGCTACAATAGTCATTTACAACATTAACAATGTCTACAATGTATTTCTGATCACTTGGACTTTTGCTTTTCATTCAAAAACAAGGACATTTCTAAGTGATCCCAAACTTTTGAACGGTAGTGTAGAATTGCCCATGTGTTTTAGGTTATTATCCTGCTGAAAGGTGAATTAATCTCCCATTGTCTGGCAGAAAGCAGCCTAAACTTCTTGGATTTTGTCTGTAATGTGTTGTATGGAATTTTCCCCAAACATAACACTTTGTATTCAAAGTGCCGCATTTTTTGCAACATTACTTTACTGCCTTGTTGCAAAAGGGATGTATGTTCTAGAATATTTGTATTCTGTATAGGCTTCCTTCTATTCACTGTCAATTAGGTTAGTATTGAGGAGTAACTACAATGTTGTTGATCAAACCTCAGTTTTCTCTTATCACAGACATTGAAATTACAGTTTTTTTTTACAGCCTGTTAAATTCAGGCTGAAACACAACAAAATGTTGAACAAGTGATGCACTGTATATACAGCGAGCTCCAAAAGTTTTGGGACAGTGACCATTTTTTGTTGTTGTTTTGGGTCGGTACTCCAGCACTTTGGATTTGAAATGATACAATGACCATGCAGTTGAAGTGCAGATTGACTTTTAATTTGAGGGTATTTTCATCTATATTTAGAAATTACATCACCGTTTGTCCGTACTGCCCCCATTTTAGGGGACCAAAATGATTGGGACAATACAGTCGTGGCCAAAAGTTTTGAGAATGACACAAATATTAATTTTCACAAAGTCTGCTGCCTCAGTTTGTATGATGGCAATTTGCATATACTCCAGAATGTTATGAAGAGTGATCAGATGAATTGCAATCAATTAATGCCATGCAAATGAACTGAATCTCAGCCAAGATAGTGGGCTCACTCACAATTTTGCCTAAGAACACAGTCATGAATAAAGAATGGTACCAACACATCCTCCGAGATCATCTTCTCCCAACCATCCAGGACGAACAATGCCTTTTCCAGCATGATGGAGCACCTTGCCATAAGGTAAAAGTGATAACTAAGTGGCTCGGGGAACAAAACATCGATATTTTGGGTCCGTGGCCAGGAAACTCCCCAGACCTTAATCCCATTGAGAACTTGTGGTCAATCCTCAAGAGGCGAGTGGACAAACAAAAACCCACAAATTCTGACAAACTCCAAGCATTGATTATGCAAGAATGGGCTGCCATCAGTCAGGATGTGGCCCAGATGTTAATTGACCGCATGCCAGGGTGGATTGCAAAGGTCTTGAAAAAGAAGGGTCAACACTGCAAATATTGACTCTTTGCATCAACTTCATAGAATTGTCAATAAAAGCCTTTGACACTTATGAAATGCTTGTAATTATACTTCAGTATTCCATAGTAACATCTGACAAAATATCTAAAGACACTAGCAGCAAACTTTATGAAAATTAATATTTGTGTCATTCTCAAAACTTTTGGCCACGACTGTACATTTGTATTAAAGTCGTAAAAAGTGAAATATTTGGTCCCATATTCATAGCACACAATGACTACATGACGCTTGTGAATCTACATACTGTATCAGGTATTAAGGTAAGAGCCAAGTGCAGAATGTGTGAAGTAACGATGTTTATTGTAACAACAGGGGCAAGCAAACGACAGGTCAAGACAGGCAGGGGTCGATAATCCAGAGTAGGAGCAAAGGTACAGGATGACAGGCAGGCTCAGGGTCAGGGACAGGCAGAGTTCAGTAATCCAGAGTAGGAGCAAAGGTACAGGACAGCAGGCAGGCTTAGGGTCAGGGACAGGCAGAGTGGTCAGGCGGGCGGGTACAGGGCCAAAACGCTGTAAAAGGGAAAGGGTGACAGGACAAATGCTGGTAAGCTTGACAAACAAGACGAACTGGCAACAGACAAACACTGGTATAAATACACAGGGGATAATGGGAAAGATGGGCAACACCGGGAGGGGGGGGGGGGTGGAGACAATCACAAAGACAGGTGAAACAGATCAGGGTGAAACACTACAAATTGTTTGGATGCATATTCTGTTTGTTTTGGTTGTGTTTCAGATTATTTTGTGCCCAATATAAATATATGGTAAATCATGTATGGTGTCATTTGGAGTCACTTTTATTGTAAATAAGAATCTAATATTGTTTTAAACAATTCTACATTTATCTGGATGCTACCATGATTACAGATAATCCTGAATGATCTGTTAATAATGATGAGTGAAAAAGTTACAGACTCACAAATATCATACCCCCCCAAACAATGCTAACCTTCCCTGTTATTGTAATGATGAGAGGTTAGCATGTCTTGGGGATATGACATTTGAAAGTGGAGTACAGAGTACAGAGCCAAAACAACAAGTATTCAGACCGTTTGCTATAAAACTCTAAATTGAGCTCAGGTGCATCCTGTTTCCATTGATCATCCTTGAGATGTTTCTACAACTTGATTGGAGTCCACCTGTGGTAAATTAAATTGATTGGACATTATTTGGAAAGGCACAAACCTGCCTATTTATGGTCCCACAGTTGACAGTGCATGTCAGAGCAAAAAGCAAGCTATGAAGGTTGAAGGAATTATCCATAGAGCTCAGAGACAGGATTGAGTCGAGACACAGATCTGAGGAAGGGTACCAAAACATTTATGCATCATTGAAGGTCCCCAAGAACACAGTGGCCTCCATCATTCTTAAATGGAAGAGGTTTGGGACCACCAGGACTCTTCCTAGAGCTGGCCACCCAGCCAAACTGAGCAATCGGGGGAGAAGGGCCTTGGTCAGGGAGGTGACCAAGAACCCAATGCTCATGCTGACAGAGCTCCAGAGATCCTCTGCGGAGATGGAAGAACCTTCCAGAAGGACAACCATCTCTGCATACTCCACCAATCAGGCCTTTATGGTAAAGTGGCCAGACGGAAGCCACTCCTCAGTAAAAAGCAAATGACAGCCCGCTTGGAGTTTCCCAAAATATTGTCTGGTCTGATGAAAGCAAGAATGAACTCTTTGGCTTGAATGCCAAGTGTCACGTCTTGAGGAAACCTGGCACCATCCCTACAGTGAAGCATGGTGGTGGCAGCATCATGCTGTGGGGATGTTTTTCAGCGACAGGGGCTGGGAGACTTGTCAGGATCGAGGGAAAGATGAACAGAGCAACGTACAGAGATCCTTGATGAAAACCTGCTCCAGAGTGCTCAGGACCTCAGATTGGTGCGAAGGTTCACCATTCCAACAGGACAACAACACTAAGCATACAGCCAAGACAACGCAGGAGTGGCTTCGGGACAAGTCTCTGAATGTCCTTGAGTGGCCCAGCCAGAGCCCGGACTTGAACCCGCTCGAAGACTCCCCAAATACATGTGTGCCAAGCTTGTAGCATCGTACCCAAGAAGACTCGAGTCTGTAATTGCTGCCAAAAGTGCTTCAAATATAATCAAATTGTATTGGTCACATACACGTGTCTAGCAATGTTATTGCAGGTGTAGCGAAATGCTTGTGCTTCTAGCTCCGACAGTGCAGTAATATCTAATAAGTAATATCTAACAGTTTCACAAAATATACCCAAAATACACATAAATCTAAGTTCGAAATGGATTAAGAATATATATACATATATGTCAGAGCGGCATTGGACTAAGATACAGTGGCAAAGTGTAGAGTACAATATATACATATAAAATGGGTGATGCAATATGTAAACAATTTAAAAGTGACTAAGATACCGTAGAACAGTGTGGAGTGCAGTTTATACATATGAGGTGAGTAATGCTTGATACAGAACATTATTAAAGTGGCTAGTGGTTCCTAATATATTTCTATAGGCAGCCGTCTATTATGTGCTAGTGATGGCTGTTTTGTAGTCTGATGGCCTTGAGATAGAATCTGTTTTTCAGTCTCCTGGTCCCAGCTTTGATGCTCCTGTACTGACCTCGCCGGTAATGCGTTGGGCAGACCACACCACCCTCTGGAGAGCTTTGCGGTTGTGGATAGTGCAGTTGCCGCACCGGGTAGTGATACAGCCCGACAAGATGCTCTCAATTGGGCATCTGTAAAGGTTTGTGAGGGTTTTGGCCAAATTTCTTTAGCCTCCTGAGGTGGAAGAGGCGTTGTTGCGCCTTATTCACCACATTGTCTGTGTGGGTGGATCATTTCAGTTTGCCAGTGATGTGTACTTTAGAGTGTTTTCTATCCAAATCTACCAGTTATATGCATATCATATATTTTGGGCCCGAGTAGCAGGCCATTTAATTTGGGCATGCTTTTCATCCAAAATTCCGAATAATGCCCCCTACCCTAGTGAAGTTAAAGTAATTATGGACTGTCATTTCTCTTTGCTTATTTGAGCTGTAATATGGACTTGGTCTTTTACCAAATAGGGCTATCTTCTTTATACCACCCCTACCTTGTCACAACACATCTGATTGGCTCAAACGCATTAAGAAGGAAAGAAATTTCGCAAATTAACCTTTAACAAGGCACACCTGTTAATTGAAATGCATTCCAGGTGACTACCTCATGAAGCTGGTTGAGAGAATGCCGAGAGTGTGCAAAGCTGTCATCAAGGCAAAGGATGGCTACTTTGAAGAATGTCAAATACATGATTCCATATGTGTATTTCATAGTTGTGATGTCTTCACTATTATTTTACAATGTAGAAAATAGTAAAAATAAAGAAAAACCCTTGAATGAGTAGGCGTGTCCAAACATTTGACTGGTACTGTATGTCAAACACATTCACATGTAGCTGCTTAATAAATGAAACCCCTCAGTATATTAGGGATACAAAAGTATATTGAAAGCAGTTGCTTCCTCACGACTGTGGTTCCAGAGTTAATTACATGTAAGCAATTAACATCCCATCATGCTTAGTGTCATGTATAAAAATGACCAGTTGCCCATTGTTGTGGCCTCCATGGCTAGAAGAAGAGTTCTCTGTGACTTTGAAAGAGTCGTTTCAAAGGAGCATATGGGTGTAAAGGGTGTGTGCGCGCGCGTGTGTATGTATGCTTGTGTCTCAGTCACCAGATCTCAACACTTATGGGAGATTTTGGAGAGGTGCCTGAGACAGCTTTTTCCACCACTATCAACAAAACACCAAATGATGGAATTTATTGTGGAAGAATGGTGTTGTATCCACCCAATATAGTTCCAGACACTATATCATGGCACATTGAAGCTGTTCTGGCTGCTCGTGGTGAACCAACGCCCAATTAAGACACTTTATGTTGGCGTTTCCTTTATTTTGACAGTAACCTGTGTATGTACTGTATACATATCTCAAGCACAATGTAAAACCACATTATCTCTGACGACCTGTGTCCCCTTTGATTCCAATGAAACCCTTAGGCACCGTCGACAAAACCCACTGCCCCGAGGATTGGATAGCTATGCAATACAATATGGCAAAATGACATGTAGCCTACCGGAGAGCATAGTGGAGCTATTATATTTCTTATAACTATGCCAGTCTTTCCAATCAATATGAATTGGCTAATGGCCCAGGGGGTAGCAGGTACCCACGGAGCATGTGCACACATGCACTCAAACACACACACACACGTTTTCCTTACCCTCTACCCGTGGGTAGCACTGGGATGTTACAAACTGACACATTCCGACAGCAGCGAACTTAAAGACTCCATTAAAAAGTACCAAGCAGTAAACCAATGGATATCAGAGTTTTCTATTTAGGGTTGGCTGGGACATGGCTGGCAAATGGTAGATTCTAAATAATAGATAGGACAATTTTCAGACAAACCTGGTCCTGTTAGTTGTGTGGAGAAACACTGCGTTGGAACTGCAGACTTTATGCAGCCGTGCTTTTGTACTTCCAAGTGGTACAACGTTGATGGCTATCTTTGTATTGATGGGAAGTTGGACAGTGATTTCAGTATGAAAGAGGAGCTAGTACAATGTGTTTGAATGTTTCCTCTTCTCCGTGAGTGGATCACTGATTGGTATTTGGTTGGACTCTTATTGGTTATACAATTCCAACCTTGTTGGATGGATGGAAGGAAGATTTTGAAATGATTCACAGGCCCAATGAGTTATGGAGAAAGAGCAGTTCATGCAGTGATGGAAGAGTGGTGTTTTAAGAAACTTTACAGAGCAGGCATAAACATGGTTTATGTCCAAGGTGCTATGTGACTGACACACACACACACACACACACACACACACACACACACACACACACACACACACACACACACACACACACACACACACACACACTACACCCTAACCCTAAACCTAACACTAAACCTAACCCTAACTCCTAACCCTAATTCTAGCCCAAGCCCCAATTCTAACCCCAAACTGAACTCCTGAGCCTAAAATAGCCTTTTTCCTTGTGGGGACTGGCAAAATAAATGTTCCTTATTTTACCATTCTTGTGAGGACTTCTGGTCCACAAGGATAGTAAAACCAAACACACAGACACAGACACACACAGACACACAGACACAGACACACACAGACACACACACACACACACACACACACACACACACACACACACACACACACACACACACACACACACACACGCCTTCTGCGCCCCCAGACCGCAACTAACTATGCAACATCCCATTAAACACTATAAAATGATTTTAATCATTGGCCCCTCATAAGAGATTAACTTGCAGTCCTACAAATTATGTTATTCGCCCCTTGTCTGTAGGTTATCTTCCTCTAGCCCCTTAGTATGCATGGAGCCAGTGAGGGTGTGTTTTACATTTTATATACACACACATACATCGGAACAGGCAAAAAATGTATTTCTAGTGGTTCAGACAATCAAAAGCTTTTAGTGCAAAAGCGACCTGAATAATTTACTTGGGGGAATATTTTGCTGGTGTTTGTAGAACAGAAAGGCGTCCTCTGATAGGCACAAAAAGCACTTCCTGTCTGACATGTCATGGTGAGGGGAGGAGGAGAGGAAAAGGTGGGGGTGCAGTGCTGGCCGTTGCTCACTGGCTGGCACACCACTGTAACTGCTGTAACTGTCCTGGACAATTAGTAGACCAGCTTGACGCCTCTGCGCTTCTTCCTCTTGTCACTTTTGGGGCGGTGACAAGATATCTTCATTTTTGTTAGTTCGGGCCACCATCAGTCGTCTGAATGACTAGCGCTAGCGTGGTGCAAAACCCCTACATGAGTCGGCCCCCTACCCGGAACAGGGTAAGTGTTAGCCTCACACAAGCTAATGTTGGGAAGAATGGATGGATAAGGGATGAAGGGAGGAAGGGAAGGGGTGGATGCTGCATGGAGATGCTGCCCATGGCCTGGACTGTGTGTGGGACCCTGTGTCCAGCCAAGAGCACGCTGGGTAGGGAGAGCAGGGTGGTGGAGGGGAGGATGGATGGTTGGATTGATTTATTTCCCAATCCTCGGACACTGACTTCAGCATGACTACTGCTGCAAATCCTCAGTCAGCCAGTAAGGCAGACTCGCTGCTGCTGTTTTCTATCTTAGTCATGAAGAAGGGATAGGGAGAGGAGGCTTTTGAAAAATTTAGTCGATTCTTTCCCATGGCTCAGTAGGGGCTTGTGTTGGCTGCTAGTCGGGAAGATGGAGGCTGACTGTCATGGAGGGAGAAACACAAAGATGCTTTAGATTTGTTTGAAAAATGACATCGTACAACATATGTTGTTTCATTTAGATTGTGTCTGGACCCAGAGGTATTACTGTAATGTATGTCCTCCGTTAAGATTTGGTGTGGTTGGCGAGTGTAGTGTTTTCTCTAGTTGGACTGAATTCAGTATTTACATGCTATGTACTGTATCAGAGGAGGTGTGAACAGTCCTGATGGTTTATAACATAATTGATCTGGGGCCTGTTCAGAAGGGTGCAATGTTACAAAACGTTCAGATAGATACAGTGTCTAGTGAAATTCTACACACCCTTTGCAAAGTTTCACATTTTGCTGCCTTAAAACTAAATCTAAAAAGGGATTCAATTAAAAAATATTCCTATGTATCTATTCAACCTGCTCTACATTCTGAAAGTGAAAGAAAATATATATAAATGTTTCTTCATAAAAAAATATGTATGTCTTGACTGCGCATGTCTTCACACCCAAGAGTTAGTACTTGGTGGAAGCACCTTTGGTAGCAATTATAGCTGTGAATCATTTTGAATACCGTACAACTACAATTAAACGCTGAGTCTCTGGGCAACGGAACACATTTCAGCAAATAAACCAGTTTCAAATAAACGCTGGGTCTAAATTAATTGTTTACTGGGTTACCATTAATTGTTTACAATGTTTATTGTTTAATTTGTTAAATTAAATAATTCTGTAATGACTTGAAAAAATTATGGCAATCATCTGTATTTATCACCAGTAAGAAACTTCTTGCCATTGGCTGCTAACAGCTGAGAACTGCTAGCTAACTTGCAAGCACAAAAACAGGAAACAAACCCCCCAGAAATCGACTAAAATACTGGAAGTGAATGCTGGAATGAAACAATTAACTAGGAAAATCAGCAAAAGCTGTGTGCATTAAGGAAATAGATGCCTGGCTCAAATAGAAGCCTGTCTCTAATAAGCGTCTGTTGTGTTCAGTGATTTAAGCAAATAAACGCACAGGCTATCAATTTAAGTTTTACGGTAAGTGCCTATTCTCATTGACAAACATTTAAGGAGAGGCAGAACCACAAGATTTCAATTTACATGGCATCCTTGCCTTATCTTTTGTTGTGGCTGGCAACGTGACATTCTTGCTCACAGTAGCCACTGACTAGCCAGTAAGCTTGCAAACTATTCAACAATGCAAATACATTTTCTTCTAAAACATATTAGCTACACTCTTGAATTGTCAGGTTTCAGGTAAGACCCAAATGCAGACTGTGTTGAAGTAACAAGGTTCATTACAGCAACAGGGCAGGCAAACGACAGGTCAAGGCAGGCAGGGGTCGATAATCCAGAGTAGTGGGCAATGGTACAGGACGGCAGGCAGGCAGAGACAGGCAAGGGTCAAAACCTGGAGGGCAAGAAATCGAGAGACTAGGGAAAAACAGTAGCTGAGACAAAACGATGGTTGACTCGACAAAGAAGAAGAAGGGCTGTGAGAAATGGGTTTACATCTAGACACATGAAAAGTAGGAAGTATATGGAGAGTATGGGGCAACGGAGAACGAACAGCAGAGGGGCTAATGATCTTGAAGCAAAGGGAAAGGTCTCAGCGTCTGGGGGTGTAGCCGCGGGGCTATAGTGGCGTGCCAGCGCATCCGGTTTAACATCCCTGGGTACCGGTCAGTGTTGCGGAAGCGAACCATCAAGCAAAGCATCAATACAGGACTAAGATCGAATTGTACTACACTGGCTCCGACGCTCGTCAGTTGTGGCAGGGCTTGCAAACTATTACAGACTACAAATGGAAGCACAGTCGACAGCTTCCCAGTGACACGAGCCTACCAGACAAGCTAAATAACTGAAATGCTCGCTTCGAGGCAAGTAACACTGAAACATGCATGAGAGCATCAGCTGTTCCGGATGACTGTGTGATCACGCTCTCCGCAGCCGATGTGAGTAAGACCTTTAAACAGGTCAACATTCACAAGGCTGCAGGGCCAGACAGATTACCAGGACGTATACTCAGAGCATGCGCTGACCAACTGGCAAGTGTCTTCACTGACATTTTCAACCTCTCTCTGTCTGAGTATGTAATGCCAACATGTTTCAAGTAGACCACCATTGTCCTTGTGCCCAAGAACACTAAGGTAACCTGCATAAATGACTACCGACCCGTAGCACTCACATCTGTAGCCATGAAATGCTTTGAAAGGCTTTGGCTCACATCAACACCATTATCCCAGTAACCCTAGACCCACTCCAATTTTCATACTGCCCCAACAGATCCACAGATGATGCAATCTCTATTGTACTCCACACTGCCCTTTCACACATGGACAAAAGGAACACCTATGTGAAAATGCTATTCATTGACTACCGCTCAGCATTCAACACCATAGTGCCCTCAAAGCTCACCACTAAGCTAAGGACCCTGGGACTAAACCCCTCCCTCTGCAACTGGATCCTGGACTTCCTGACGGGCCGCCCCCCAGGTGGTAAGGGTAGGTAACATCACATCTGCCACGCTGATCTTCAAAACGGGGGCCCCTCAGGGGTGTGTTCTCAGTCCCCTCCTGTACTCCCTGTTCACTCATGACAGGCACGACTCCAACACCATTATTAAGTTTGCTGATGACACAACAGTGGTAGGCCTGATCCCATGTGATAGCCTATAGGGAGGAGGTCAGAGACCTGGCCATGTGGTGCCAGGACAAGAACCTCTCCCCCAACGTGATCAAGACAAAGGAGATGATTGTGGACTACAGGAAAAGGAGGACAGAGCACGCCCCTATTCTCATCGACAGCGCTGTAGTGGAGCAGGTTGAAAGCTTCAAGATCCTTGGCGTCCACATCACCAACAAACTAACATGGTCCAAGCACACCATGATAGTCATGAAGAGGGCACAACAAAACCTATTCCCCCTCAGGAGACTGAAAAGATTCGGCATGGGTCCTAAGATCCTCAAAAGGTTTTACAGCAACCATCGAGATCCTGACTGGTTGCATCACTGCCTGGTATTGCAACAGCTCGGCCTCCGACCACAAGGCACTACAAAGGGTAGTGAGTACGGCCCAGTACATCACCGGGGCCAAGCTTCCTGCCATCCAGGACCTCTATACCAGGCGATTTCAGACAAAGGCCCTAAAAATTGTCAAAGACTTGTCTTGTCACCCTAGTCATAGACTTTTCTCTCTACTACCACACAGCAAGCGGTACCGAAGCACCAAGTCTAGGTCCAAGAGGCTCCTACCCCAAGACATAAGACTCTTGAAAAGCGAGTCAATGGCTACCCATACTTTTTGCATTGCCCCCCCCCCCCCCCCCCCCTTCTATGCTGCTGCTACTCTCTGTTATTATCTATGCATAGTCACTTTAATAACTTTACTTACATGTACTTATTACCTCAATTACCTCGACACCGGTGCCCCCGTACATTTACTCTGTACCGGTACCCCCTGTATTTAGCCTCACTATTTTTATTTACTGCTGCTCTTAAATTATATTTTATTCCTATCTTTCTTTTTTACTTTAGGTATTTTCTTTAAACTGCATTGTTTGTTAAGGGCTTGTAAGTAAGCATTTCACTGTAAGGTCTACACCTTTGATTTGATTTTCTCATTCATACACACATTAAATGTAGCTTGCAAAATAATAACACAGCTAGGTAGCTATGCTAGCTAGTAATGTTAGCATATGAAACATTAACATTTATTCCTCTCATACCGAATATAAAAGTACCGTTTCAGCGTATTAAAGTTACCTAATTTGATCAATATTATGAATGTTATGATGAGGTAAAAGCAAAATTGCGATTGAAAATGTTGATAATTTGCTGATGAGTTGATCAACTTCTTGTTGCATGCTTCTTGCCTGGATGATGGCTCAGGGCAGCATGAGCTTCCCTTTCTTAAAGACAATTTTCAGAATGTAACAGGTGAAAACTCAATTAAAAAAAGTCTAAAATATTTAGACAGAAAGTCGTTTTCATTTGAAGTTAAAGTGTACTGTTAGCTAGCTAGCTAACGTTAACTGGCTGGCTCGCTATCTAACGCTACGTGTATGATCTTATTATTCATATCTCAGAACCATTTGCTTTGCTATTTATAGCCTTATGTTCGCTAGCTAACATTGAACCTGGTTGGTTAGCTACCTTTGGATTCATACAGGGTCGTAATGTCATGAGTTGGGATTAAGGTTCATTGTTTACCTAGCTAACTAGCTACAGTTGAAGTCGGAAGTTTACATACACCTTAGCCAAATACATTTAAACTCAGTTTTTCACAATTCCTGACATTTAATCCTAGTAAAAATGTCCTGTCTTAGGTCAGTTAGGATCACCACTTTATTTTAAGAATGTAAAATGGCAGAATAATAGTAGAGGGAATGATTTATTTCAGCTTTTATTTTTTTCATCACATTCCAGTGGGTCAAAAGTTTAAATACACTTAATTTTTATTTGGTAGCACTTTAAATTGTTTAACTTGGGTCAAACGTTTCGGGAGCCTTCCACAAGCTTCCCACAATAAGTTGGATGAATTTTGTCCCATTCCTCCTGACAGAGCTGGTGTAACTGAGTCAGGTTTGTAGGCTTACTTGCTCGCACACGCATTTTCAGTTCTGCCCACAAATGTTCTATAGGGTTGAGGTCAAGGCTTTGTGATGGCCACTCCAATACCTTGACTTTGTTGCCCTTAAGCCATTTTGCCACATCTTTGGAAGTATGCTTGGGGTCATTGTCCATTTGAAAGACCCATTTATGACCAGATGTTGCTTCAATATATCCACACAATTTTCCTACCTCATGATGCCATCTATTTTGGGAAGTGCACCAGTCCCTCCTGCAGCAAAGCACCCCCACACCATGATGCTGCCACCCCCGTGCTTCACGTTGGGATGGAGTTCTTCAGCTTGCAAGCCTCCCCCATTTTCCTCCAAACCTAACGAATGTCATTATGGTCAAACAGTTCTATTTTTGTTACATCAGACCAGAGGACATTTCTCCAAAAAGGACGATCTTTGTCCCCATGTGCAGTCTGGCTTTTTTATGGCGGTTTTGGAGCAGTGGCTTCTTACTTGCTGAGTGGCCTTTCAGGTTATGTTTATATCGCATCTTCACAAATTCCTTTGCAGTTGTTCAGGGATTGATTTTCACTTGTCGCACCAAAGTACGTTCATCTCTAGGAGACACAACGCATTTCATTCCTGAGCGGTATGATGGCTGCGTGGTCCCATGGTGTTTATACTTGCATACTGTTGTTTGTACAGATGAACGTGGTACCTTCAGGCGTTTGGAAATTGCTCCCAATGATGAACCAGACTTGTGGATGTCTGCTATTGGCTGATTTCTTTTGATTTTCCCATGATGTCAAGCAAAGAGGCACTGAGTTTGAAGGTAGGCCTTGAAATACAGCCACAGGTACGCCTCCAATTGACTCAAATGATGTCAATTAGCCTATCAGAAGCTTCTAAAGCCATGACATCCTTTTCTGGAATTTTCCAAGCTGTTTAAAGGCACAGTCAACTTAGTGTATGTACACTTCTGACCCACTGGAATTGTGATATAATGAATTATAAGTGAAATGATCTCTCTATAAACAATTGTTGGAAAAATGACTTATGTCATGCACAAAGTAGATAGTTTGTTAACAAGAAATTTGTGGACTGGTTGACAAACGTGTTTTAATGACTCCAACATAAGTGTATGAAAACTTCCGACTTCAACTGTACATGTCTTAACAATGCAATGCAAGTAACCATTTCAATAGAATGTCACTGTGACAACTGTTGATAGACGTAGCTGGTAAATTCCCTCTGGCTATCTACTCTGATTTCAGAGCGCTCTCATCTGAGTGTACAGTGTAGAATAAATGAAGAATTTACGAATGCTCAACACCCATTGAATATGGCCGGTGTCAGTAAACGTTGGCAAAAATGTTTTAATTGTTGCCAGCAGCACAGTTGCAGTCACCAACGCTCTGGATAAAATAAAAACAGCCTAACCAGCTCTGCTAGGCTGAGTAAAATGGTCAAAGTGAGCTGTTCTCTCATTTGTGTCTGGAAGTAGCTAGCAAGCTAGGCAACATTAGCCAGTTAGCTTGGGTGCTTGACTGCTGTTGTTAGGACAGAACACTGCTCAACCCTTAAAGAGATGGGTGGAGCTAAAGCTTAAGAGGGTGTGAACAATGCTGAATGGGTGTAGACAAAGAAGGGCTCCCCAGTTTGTGGAAAAATATATACATTCAATTTTCTCAAAAGTGAGGTTACAAGTTTATCAACTTTCAAAGCAGAATCCATTGTTCCTCAAATGCAGTGTGTGATATATCATTTTGTAGCTATGTGTCTCTGCTTTCATCCAATGTATAAACAAAAACCCACAATTTCAAATTTTGCAATGTAAGACTGAATCAAGGTGGTCGTTCACACATGTCTATACATTTCAGCTGTTTCAAAAACATTGCTCTGCTATTAGTATTTTTACTGTATGAATGTTGGGCTCAACAAGACAAATCTGTTAACACTGGCCATCTTAGAGCGGGGCAACTGTCAGGCATTACAGTAATGTCTCTTGAGAATCTCTCAAAACACTGTATTTTCAAGTATTGTGGTGGCAGCACCACGTTATGGATAGGCTTGTCATCGGCAGAGACTGGGGGAGTTTATCAGGATAAAAATACATGAAATTATTAAAGCCCAGGTAAAAGGATAGTCTTCTTCATACCTAACCCTGGGATAGAGTTTTTTTTTCAGCTGGATAATTACTCAAATTTGTAAGCCAAAGACACACCAGAATGGCTTTCCAAGAGATGTAATTGCTGCCAAAGGTGCTTCTACCAAGTATTAACTCTGAGGTGTGAAGTCATACACAATCAAGACATATGTTATATGTTTCTTTCACTTTGAAAATGTGGTGTAGGTTGTGTAGATAAGTATTGAAACAGTCTAATTATATCCCTTTTTTAGATTTCAGCCAGCAAAATGTGAAAACTGTGCAAGAGGTGTTATTCCACTAGGCACTATTTTGTAGAATGGATATGATTGTCTGTTGTGAAGGGAATTGAGTCAGTTATAACTATAACATTTAGATTTGAAACATTAACGACCAGATCACCTCAAATTTACTCAATTATTTGATGTTTCTTCGAAGTGAGATGTATACGAACGTGAAACATTCACAACCATTGTTTTATGGTAAGCAGTGGCAAACGATAGCTGAAGAAGGCAATGGGTATTTAAACGAATCAGAAAGAAGGATGACTAAATAAAAAATGAATGTGAATCTAAAAATAGTGAACTTGTCTTTTAAAATAGCATTCCACGGGGCCTGAAGCTATAGTGACCTCTAATTATGAAAGAAAGTAGTAATGTAAACACACGGTTGAACATGAGAGCTACATGCAGGGTCTCTTCGTAAACATTTTACACAGCATTTCTTCACATGTCAACGGCCAAAAGCATTGCCCTGTGCATTTGCTGTTGACTTTTGTATGTTGACACGTGGCGTTACAATGTAGTTCTCCAAAGACGGACCTTATCTGAAAGTTGATTTGATTAAAAGGCTAGCGACCCGCTCTCTCTCCATCTGTCTATTTTTTGACAATCCCACAATCCCAAGTTAGTGGACAGCTTTAGATAATTGGGTGCTGGCCAGTTCTCAAGAGAGTTGTCACTCAACTTGCCTCTCACTCCCTCCTGCCACGGCTGGAGGTGGCATAATGCTATGCCCTCCTCCTCCCCCCAACATTCTCTTTGCATGCCACTGCACTCACACACGTTTGCTCCTGCCACCAGAGAGTTTCTGACAGTGCCACACTCGAGTAACACCACACGTTTCACCTTGCTTACTGGACCACACCCACCCCGGAAGAGCCCCTATATCAGTTTTAAATGGCGCCCTTGTGTTTGTGTCTCTTACACAATGGGGCGAGGTGGCGGTGCTGGTGGAGGGGATTGCCTGCCAGCTCTGATTACAGGCCGTGATGCATGGGGCTGGGGGTGTTTTTGTCCTGTCACCCACTCAGAGCAGAGGAACAGGTGCTATTTAAAGCCACTGCTTTGTCCCACTCCCCTCCGCCTCGCCTCAGGGGCTCAGTGGCCACACACAGCACCAGCACTGCACTCTCTGCATCCGTACAGTCCGTCTGTCCTGTCTGTCCGTTTGACGACACTGCTTCGGGTGGCAAACCTCTACTGTCTCTGACCGGGGTGGGCACTGGCAGTGCTGCCTGGGCATGTTTGGCACACACAAAAGCAGCCTGAGCGAGGTGCGGGGTGGGCACGGGCATGGAGGGGCCGGACGTCGTATGAGCCGCCAACAGAGTGTCCCTGACCACCAGATGCCCAAGCCGGGTGGCAATGGAGCTGGCAGCGGTGGTGGCGTCAGTAGCGGCGGGCAGGGGCCTCCTGTAGCCAGCATGAGGCGGAGCAGCAGCGTCAGCAGCGGCGGAGGCAACACCGGCAACTCCGGCACTGGTAAGATGCTGTCCTTGTCGTCGATGAGCGAGAGCGTGCGCAGTGGCCTTAGCTGCTTCCTGTCAGAGCAAGCTCTGGATAATGAGGAGCGGCAGCAGCGCAGCGACCAGCTGGCCGAGATGCAGCGGCTGAGGGAGGTACGTGCCGCTGCCCAGCTCAAGAACCTGGAGGACTTTCTGAAGATGAACGCTGTGTCCCTGCGGGAGTGTGTGTCCTACACCACCGGGATGAGGTACAGGTAAGGGCTAAGTGGGAAGTGGGATGGGAGGCTGGCATGAGCCACAGGTTAGCGATGAGGTAGAGATGAGGTACAGTTCTAACACATCTTTAGTAAACCAGCACCTAAGGAAATACAATCTATTTTGCACTCCTCAACTGGGCTAAAGGCCTTGGGCAGGCAAAATATTGAGGTTGAAGTTCTCAAAGGTTTAGCAAGAAAAGGGCTAAAGGTTAACAATGAGATTGGGATGAGTTTTAGGTAAAGGGGAGGAGATTATCCTCATCCTCAAGCCAGGCCCAATGTCTGAGATTAGAATGGTAGATTGTTCTACTGTCCATAGCAAGGCCTACTGTCCATAACGTATACAGCCTGAGAGAAGACAGAGGGAATCAGCCATACACTGCTGATTTAACGGCAATCTCAAGGAACTATTTACGAGAATGAAAGGTGGCAGTTTTCTGTGAAGGTATAATGAGTCCATTATCTCTACAGTTTGCATCCATAAATAGCCAATGGGAAGGATTATCGTGCCTGATAGCAGTAGGTCTTTTTTGGAGTGTGAGCACACCGGGGTGCGGCCCGGGCTCAGCTTTTAGTCTGTTCCCCTGGATTAGAGGATTCTCTCCTGTTGAGCCTTAGGGACAGCTCTGCCATTGACAAACAACTAAATGTCCAAAACCAAGTCATTTTAAAAAAATGTGATGACGTTGAATCAATGTGGAAAACTGATTGGATTTGCTAAAAGTTAACGTAAAGGAATTGAGTCTCTTTTTCACCCAATGTACGTGTCATCCCTAACTAGACATAGGGGAGTGTCAAAAAATGTTTTTTTTTTTTACACGTTGTATTATATTCCACTTAAATCCACTTTACAATTCTGTAAATGATTGGGAAAGACATGTAGAAAACAAATAGCCCTTTATTCAATTCATACAGTGCTCCACATACAGAATCTTACATGAAACAAATGTTGTACATGCTAAATAGCATTCTTGAAACACGTCAAACAAGATATGTATTATGTCAGTCAGTTAGATATGCAGTCCAGAGAGACCAACTCAGAATGTTGTACCTGGGATACAGGAGAACAGACTGAAGTTGGATAGGATATGATAAGTTGCTAACCCAGTACAGCTTGAAGAGTTTGTCAATTGCTCAGGTTAGGCCCTCATCCTCCAGACGGATGGCAACGTTGTCGTTCCTCGCAATGTTCAAATACAGGCGGGCTGCTCTGTTCGGAAGGCCAAGGCACACCGTACAGGGAACGGATGCTAGTTCCAGGCTGAAAACCAAACAAACACAAAATATCTTTACAATAAAACATGACGAGAACTAAAAAGTTGCCCAATCATTTACTTCGGTTAACATTAGCCAACTGCTAGCTTAGATACAGAACCGTACAAATTCTAGGAGAACTTACCTCAGATGCCAAAAATATATATTGAGTGTGCAACTCTATTTATTTTTTATAGCTTACAGTGCATTATGGAGGAAAACAGGTTCAAATGAACTGAGACACTTACTATTTGTATAAAACAGGGCTAAAATGTTTTCCTCATCAAATGTTCACCTTTTTCTTATAAAGAGTACATTTACCTTGTTCTTGTTTCTTATTCCTCCTGCTAGCTGGCTCACTCCAGGCTGTCAGTTGAACTTCTCATAGTGTGTTGCGTGTGGGTCACAGTGTGGGACCGTGGCCTAGATGCACAATGACGTTGGATCTGCAAAGTCAATAATCAAGCACATTTAGCATGTGTTGTATGGTTTTCAGCTTTTTACACATTAATTGCAGGAAGTGACACAAAATGTGTCAGAGTAGACACTACACATAAATTGTGTTGTTCAACAACACGTTTTATATGAGTGTATACACTGGCAATGGTTACCATTCTTTACATGACAGCAGACACCAGGGTTGGGGTCAATTCCGAATGTCTGAGTTTAAGTAAATTCAAACAGTGTATTTGAATTGAATTTGAATTGGCCACACCTCACAGGAAGCAGAATTAGAATGTTATTTGAATTGAAGCAAGTAGAATTTAATTCAAACCAATTCAACTGAGATGTGAACGTCTCATTAATTTGACAAATCTTTCATCAAAATATATTAATGCAAAGAATACACATACCATTTCGAATATTAGTTTGATTACAACTCAAAGATGTAAAACAGTATTTGTCTTTGTCATGAGGTGTTACAGATGTCGGATCTTAATATGACCAATTTTGTCACAGGAGGAAAATAATCCTGCAGCAGGAGGATTTGAAGGGATTTTTAATATTTAGAATTGCTGCCAGGGGGCAGCTGGGAGTGGTGTTTGTAGGATATACAACAACTTAGACTGGAGGTCTACTGTGCGACAGTTCAAGTAGCCTATGTAAGCTACGTGCACGCTACCACGCGTCTCGTGTGAATTCTTATGTGGATTGTAATAAATTGACAATATTTGTAGGGGGTAGATGTATTTTTTTGTTAGGGTAAATCCATGTTTTTAGATTATTTATTTTATATATAAGGCAAGCATTAGGTAAAATGCATTTATGTTTATCTCAGCACCAGCAGCTGCGGACAACGGCACACATATGCTAGCGCAGGCATGGGTTCGAATCCGGCCCATTGTTGACATTAGAACTTTTGGAGAAACTAGTACTTTTCTACTTACTCTCTTTGGGCTGTACTTGTACTCTTACTCAACTAATTTCTGAGGATTTTTTATTCTTTGGTTCTCAGCCAGACACAATCTAAGGTAAGTTGCGCTTTAATTACCTTCTGCCTTTGTAATGTTATATATTTCTGGAGTAAGATTAGTATTTCTAAAATATAATTATTGTGTTGAAATGGTGTTTCGATGAGTGCAAATCAAATGACTAGTTAGTTAGCGTTGGCTGAGAAAAAGTTTAATCTGTTTTTTAGCTCCTGATCTCTGTTTGTCTAGCCACCTTGTCATTGGCATAAAGAGTAAACAGATTCATTAGATGTGTGTGGAAATAGCTAGTTACCTATTGGTTGCCACTAAATAAACTGGCTAAGCTAGCTAGCTACTGTAGCTGCAGTGTCAACCATGATCTAGCTAACTTTAGCTAGCTGCAACGGGTCAGTCCACCCCAGCATCCTCCCATGCATTGCTCTCTTTTACTCTTGTGTGTGTGTGTGTGTGTGTGTGTGTGTGTGTGTGTGTGTGTGTGTGTGTGTGTGTGTGTGTGTGTGTGTGTGTGTGTGTGTGTGTGTGTGTGTGTGTGTGTGTGTCTAAATGTCATTCTGTTTTTATGGGTCTATAAGCATCTCTGTCAGTGTATCATCTCCATAAACTTTTTTGTACCATATACAAGAAATCAAGTTTTTTTTGTTGTCTTTTTATTGACAGCTTGTAAAGGCACAACCAAAGGAGAGGAGAATAAAATAGAAAATACCCTTCAAAGTGGAAAGGAATGAGAAGGAGGATGAAGGGTAAATCTAGAAGGGACACAGCTTTTGGCAAAAAATGTACTTTTTGTAACATAGCAGGTTAGGAGGAGTATGTTAAGGTTAGGAAAAGGATTAGGGTTAGCTAGAATGCAAAAAAAAAAAATGTATTGACATCAATTTAATTCCATGGTAAAATGTGTCTGATTTGCATACAGTACCATTCAAAAGTATGGACACTCTTACTCATTCAAGGATTTGTCTTTATTTTTGAGCCAGTTTCATCAAAGTGCTTGATGTTTTTTGCGACTGCACTTGAAGAAACTTTCAATGTTATTGACATTTTCCATATTGACTGACCTTCATGTCTTAAAATAATGATGGACTGTTGTTTCCCTTTGCTTATTTGAGCTGTTCTTGCCATAATATGGACTTGGCCTTTTACCAAATAGGGCTATCTTCTGTATACCACCCCTACCTTGTCACAACACAACTGATTTGCTCAAACGCATTAAGAAGGAAATTCCACACATTTACTTTTAACAAGGCATACCTGTTAATTGAAATGCATTCCAGGTGACTACCTCATGAAGCTGGTTGAAAGAATGCAAAGAGTGTGCAAAGCTGGCATCAAGGCAATGGGTGGCTGCTTTGGTGCCTACATGTTTCCATACTTATTATTTCATAGTTTTGATGTCTTCACTATTATTCTACAATGTAGAAAATAATAAAAATAAAGAAAAACCCTTGAATGAGTTGCTGTGTCCAAACTCCAAATATTTTTAGTATACATTCACCATCACATGTACTTGAAATTACAGTGGGGCAAAAAAGTATTTAGTCAGCCACCAATTGTGCAAGTTCTCCCACTTAAAAAGATGAGAGAGGCCTGTCATTTTCATCATAGGTACACTTCAACTATGACAGACAAAATGAGAAAAAAAATCCAGAAAATCAAATTGTATAATTTTTAATGAATTTTAATGAGGGCCTATTACAACCATCGATGACACTAGATTATCGCCAACTGATGTCTCGTTAAACCATCAATATACGTTAAACCATCAACATTCACCTACACAACTGATCTCAATTCCAACCATTGTTGGTTACATCATCACCGTTCCCTAAAAAAAATATTTTGATGTTACCTTAGTCGCAGATCTGTAAATATTGACGAGATGCTCATTGCTCCACCCTAACAACGGTAGTCGTCCCAAAGGCAGGAATGCAGGCGACAAGCTTAGGCCTGCATATTAAGCCCATAGAAACACATTGGGCTTATTCTGGACTTATTTTGGCGAGAGTGAGCCATCTCGCTTCGCCTCTTCCTCTCTAACTTAGTGCTGCTTGCAACCAAAGTCAGTCAAGATATGTTCGCCCTCTTGTTGGTATTGTAATCCAAACAATTTAGTCCTTTTTGAACAGACTAGAAATAAAGTATTTCTTCATTTACCACAGCCAATCTGTAACAATTTATCCGACACTGTGTGAATGAAAACTAATGTTGCTGTACTTTTATAATTTTATTTATTTACTATTTATGTTATCCAAAAGTGCCCGGTATGGTAATTTCTTATCAAGATCAGGAGTAAAATAATCCTGGACTGTCCATATTTGAAATGTGTTAATACATCAAGTCAAATGGGAGATTGCGTTATTTGTGCCAGAAGGGCTTGGGCAGGAATCGAACCCACGCTGACACAGAATCCTATTTACACTTTGTAGTACATTTTGACAGAAGAATACATGTTTCTGACTCATATCAATGCCACAAGGGCTTCTTTCTTACTGAGACGTTGTTTTTTAGGGGCAGTTGCTCTTTCAATTCTAGGTCCTTTGATTCAAATTCAATTCAGATTCTGCTTCCTGTGGGGTGTGGCCAATTCAAATGATGCTAAACAAAAATATTAACGCAACATCTAAAGTGTTGGTTCCATGTTTCATGAGCTGAAAAAAAAGATCCCAGAAATGTTCCATTCACACAAAAAGCTTATTTCTCTCAAATGCTGTACACATAGTTGTTTACGTCCCTGTTAGTGAGTATTTCTCCTTTGCCAAGATAACCCAACCACCTGACAGGTGTGGCATATCAAGAAGCTGATTAAACAGTACGATCATTACGCAGGTGCACCTTATGCTAAGGACAATAAAAGGCCACTCTAAAATTTGCAGTTTTGTCACACAACAAACACAATGCCAGAGATCTCAAGAGGTCTCAAGTTTTGAGGGACCATGCAATTGGCATGCTGACTGCAGGAATGTCCACCAGAGCTGTTCCCAGAAAATGTAACGTTAATTTCTCTACCATAAACCGCCTCCAATGTAATTTAAAAGAATTTGGCAGTACGTCCAAATGGACCAAAAAACACAGAAGATGTGTAACCACATCAGCCCAGAACCTCCACATCCAGCTTCTTCACCTGCGGGATTGGCTGAGACCAGCCACTCGGACAGCTGATGAAACTGAGGAGTATTTCTGTCTGTAATAAAGCCCTTCAGTGGGGAAAACCTCATTCTGATTGGCTGGGCTTGGCTCCCCAGTGGGTGGGCCTGGCTCCCAAGTGGGTGGGCCTATGCCCTCCGAGGCAAACCCATGCTTGTGCCCCTGCCCATCCATGCGAAATCCATGGATTAGGGCCTAATGAATTTATTTCAATTTACTGATTTCCTTATTTAAACTGTAACTCAGTAAAATCTTGAAATTGTTGCATTTTGCATTTATATTTTTGTAAAGTGTTAATTAAAATTCAAGAATTGAATTGTAATTAAAGAGAAAGCCGCAACTCAAATCAGAATAGACCCCAATCCTGGCAGACACCCTCATTATGTGGGAGGGTAAGACTGCATATAGGACTATTATGTGAATTTACATGGCAATGTTTTGTTGAGTATAGACAGCACAGCATTGGAGCGTTGTGTGGCATTATAGGATAGGATACAAATAAACCAAACCGACTGTGGAAATCAGGTGAACTTGCCTCAGTGCAGCTGAACTTGCTTCATGTTGCGTTCCTCTGCCCACGCGTTGCTGATGCATGCCAGATCTTACAACGCCTGGATAGGTAATTTAAGTATCATATAACATCATATGTAATAGCAATCTGTCAGTCGATTACACAGTCGATGACATGGAACGCAACCATTGGTTGATGAATGTAATGTCTGTGCATGGGAACACGACTTCAGAGTTTCATCCAGCATTTCCTTCAGAGTTACAACCTATCCAAATGCACTTCTTACCGCTTCCCCTTGGCCTTAACAGTTCTATGTTTGGAGATCTGAAGGGTCTGGACAGGTGTATCTGGACAGGTGTAAGTAGTGCAGTGGTGGAGCTTCCGCAATATATTGCTTTCACTGTGCACATCTGCAAATATGGATGGAGTTAGGGCCAAGGGGGAGGGCGCAAACTGGGACCGGCTGGTGTCTGGTGTAATCACCAGAGGTGTCAGCTGATCCTATTATGTTGTGAGCGTAAGATGACAAACGATCAAAAACCCATCATGCCAAGCATTCATTAAAGCAGTGGTTCTCGATGCTGGTCCTGGGGATCCCAAAGGGGTGCACATTTTTGTTTTTGCCCTATCACTACACACCTGATTCAAATCATCAAAGTCTTTTGATGAGTCGATCATTTGAATCAGCTGTGTAGCGCTAGGGCAAAAACAAACATGTGCACCCCTTTGCGATCCCCAGGATCAGGATTGAGAACCAGTGCATTAAAGGAATGTACTCTGGGGACATCACAAGCAATGTAAACTACTTTCAGCTCTGTTCAAAATAAGAGATCAGTTACTTCGAGTGTCACTGTTCACAAGTCATTGTCGCCACACAATTGGTGATTGATCAAAAGACAGTTGCTGTTTTGACCTGAAGCCATGCAGAATAGACTCGGGGATATCACATGACTGTATGACACATGACATCCCATGATCCCCGTGACTCGTTGTCTCAGAACAAGGTTTTCTTCTGTGAGCAATCGCTTGAGTGCGACAGGTCATTGTGCTCTCGAGTTACTCAGGCCAAATTGCTTGTGAAGATGGCTCTCTCTGACTGACTGGAGTTTGGCCTGGCCTGTGCGTAGCACACCTGGATTCAAATACTACTTGAAGTAATTTCAAATCATTTAGCTGTGCCTGATTCAGTTTGTCTGGTGCAATGGAACCAATGCAATAGTCACAAAATGACACACCCTGCCAATCTGGCACTCCAAGCAGGCTAAAGCAAATGCAGAAAGTATGTAAAAGATTTCAAATAGTATTTGAACCCAGGTCTGGTGAGTAGTTTGTTGGCCGTCCTCTGAAGTTTCCCCCCACTAAGCTATAATTACTTTCTGTTATCAACTCATCTGGGTGTAATTGGAGCTTTATCACAAGTGCTAAGTATATATCGAATGCTGTCATCGGCTCTACATTGATATGTAATTGATGGCAGTCGTGCCTTTTTGTTTCTCCTTAGTTGTGAAAGTGTGTTATGGGAAGATGCCGTTAAACTTTGTTATGTGAGTACTTTCCTTCACTAAATTTTCATTATGTATTTATTTACAAAGATGCTCTGGTTTTTCCTTATCTTGAAAGTATGTTATTTACAGTCAGACAAAGCAAAGAATGGACTTGATCATGGTTTTTCCTCATAATTTTTTTACGTTGGTTGTCCGATACATAGCCGTGCTTACCAGGGCTGTGCACAGACCTTTCAGGCTCTCAAAATAAAAAGGGCACCCCCTGCTTGATGTTTTTAAAACTTTTATAATTCATATCTTGAAATTCCTAACATAACAAATGCCTCTGTAGCGAAAATGTTTACATTTTTGAGCATAGGCCTATTCATTTCTGCAACAACACACCGACTCATCACAAATTGTAAGCAAGCTAGTTACAGTGCCTCCTAAACACATGACTGACATCGGGAAAAGTTCAGCTGATCATTGATGTTGATGACTGATGTAAATCTGCTTGTTAACTAGCTCAATTTATTTTACTGATTGTGATTTATCTTTAATGCTCGTATCAAATAATAACTACATAACACAAATCACCATTTCTAACTGATAATATATGGCTGGCTGGCCAGTAGCTTGTGCGGATATTTTAGTATGGTGGTTAGCTAAAGCAGGGTTTCCCAAACTCAGTCCTGGGCCCCCTGGGTGCACGTTTTGGTTTTGCCCTAGCACTACACAGCTGATTCAAATAATCAAAGCTTGATGATGAGTTGGTTATTTGAATCAGCTATGTAAACCTTGAACTAGGGTGTAGACTACATGTGTTGCTGCTGCCCTGACACATGTGCAGCTCCCCTCATCTTGCCTCTCTCTGCTGTGCGTATCAACCAACCAGACCAAATATTGATGACGTAGGCTAAATCAAGTGTTATCAAGTGTTAATCAAATATTATGCTGCTGTGACTGTACTGTTAATATTTAAGTAGCTAGCAGATATGGGCAGTATTTCTGTTATATGTATTTAAATTACTTCTGAGTATTTTGTATTTTGTATTACACTGGGCTGAATTACACTCCAATGATATTTCCGAGAGCTGTAAATTGTATTTTCAAAATACTTTTCAATACCATTTTTTTAAATAACGGTTCACCATTTTATGGTCCCCTTTCATCCTGCATTGGTATCAGAAGTCTGATGGCTAAATGAACTAGACTGAACAAAAATATGAACGCAACATTCAACAAGTTCTGAATTATAGTGCCATCAGACTTCTGATATCAATGCAGGTTGAAAAGGGGCCACAAAATTGAAATGCATTCATTGAAATAAATTCATTGGGCCCTAATCTATGGATTTCACATGACTGAGAATACAGATATGCATCTGTTGGTCACAGATACCTTGAAAAAAAGTAGGGATGTGGATCAGAAAACCAGTCAGAATCTAATGTGACCACCATTTGCCTCATGCAGCATGACACATTATCTTCGCCATAGAGTTGTCCCACTCTTCTTCAATGGGTGTGCGAAGAAGCTGGATATTGGCAGGAACTGGCACACGCTGTTGTAGACATCAATCCAGAGCATCCCGAACATGCTCAATGGGTGACATGTCTGGTGAGTATGCAGGCCATGGAAGAACTGGGACATTTTGAGCTTCAAGGAATTGTGTACAGATCCTTGCGGCATGGGACCGTGCCATATCATGCTGAAACATGAGGTGATGGCGGCGGATGAATGGCACGACAAAATGGGCCTCAGGATCTCGTCACGATATCTCTGTGCCTTCAAATTTCCATCAATAAAATTGATTTGTGTTCATTGTCCGTAACTTATGCCTGCCCATACCATAACCCCAGCCCCACCATGGGGCAACAACTTGACATCAGCAAACTGCTCGCCCACACGATGCCACGATGCCATTGAAGACACAACTGTAGCTAGGCCACTTCTCAAATGTGTACTCCATTTGTACATACTGTGTTTTGAAGCATGAATCGATGCAAGCTTCAACACAAAGTATGCACGGAAATATAACGCAACCACGTAAAATATGACGCAAGATTTCCTAAAATCACTGGCGGACATTATTTGAACTGAAGCGGGGGAAAAAATCTGTCCTCGTCTGGGTACATAACTTCAATAAAAAACCTAGGAGGCTCATGGTTCTCACCCCCTTCCATAGACTCACACATTAATTATGACGACTTCCGGAGGACGTCCTCCAACCTACACTACGTACATGACCAAAAGTATGTGGACACATGCTCGTTGAACATCTAATTCTAAAATGATGGGCATTAATATGGAGTTGGTCCCCCCTTTCCTGCTATAATAGCCTCCACTCTTCTGGGAAGGCTTTCCACTAGATGTTGGAACATTGCTGTGGGGACTTGCTTCCATTCAGCCACATTAGCATTAGTTAGGTTGTGCACTGATGATGGGTGATTAAGTCTGGCTCGCAGTCGGCGTTCCGATTCATCCCAAAGGTGATTGATGGGGTTGAGGTCAGGGCTCTGTGCAGAACAGTCAAGTTCTTCCACACCGATCTCGAAAAAACAGTTTCTGTATGGACCTTTCTTTGTGCACGGGGGCAATTTCAATAAGCATTTCTCTACGGCTGGCCATGCTTTCCTCCTGGCTACCCCAACCCCAGCCAACAGCCCGCACCGCCCGCACCTACTTGTCCAAGTCTCCCCAGCTTCTCCTTCACCCAAATCCAGATAGCAGATGTTCTGAAAGAGCTGCAAAACCTGGACCCATACAAATAAGCTGGGCTAGACAATCTGGACCCTCTCTTTCTAAAATTATCCGCCATCGTTGTTTCAACCCCTATTACCAGTCTGTTTAACCTTTCTTTCATATCGTCCGAGATTCCTAAAGATTGGAAAGCTGCCGTGGTCATCCCTCTTCAAAGGGGGTGACACTCTAGATCCAAACTGTTACAGACCTGTATCCATCCTGCCCTGCCTTTCTTAAGTCTTCGAAAGCCAAGTTAACAAACCGATCATTTCGAATCCCACCGTACCTTCTCCGTTGTGCAATCCGGTTTCCGAGCTGGTCACCAGTGCACCTCAGCTACACTCAAGGTACTAAACGATATCATAACCACCATCGATAAAAGACAGTACTGTGCAGTCGTATTCATCAACCTGGCCAAGGCTTTCGACTCTATCAATCAACGTATTCTTGTCGGCAGACTCAACAGCCTTGGTTTCTCAAATGACTGCCTCGCCTGGTTCACCAACTACTTCTCGGATAGAGTTCAGTGTGTCAAATCGGAGGGCCTGTTGTCTGGACCTCTGGCAGTCTCTATGGGGGTACCACAGGGTTCAATTCTCGGGCCGACTCTTTTCTCTGTATATATCAACGATGTCGCTCTTGCTGCGGGTGATTCCTTGATCCACCTCTACGCAGACGACACTATTCTGTATACATCTGGCCCTTCTTTGGGCACTGTGTTAACAAACCTCCAAACGAGCTTCAATGCCATACAACACTTCTTCCATGGCCTCCAACTGCTCTTAAACTCTAGTAAAACTAAATGCATGCTCTTCAACCGATTGCTGCCCGTACCCGCCCGCCCGTCTAGCATCACTACTCTGGACGGTTCTGACATAGAATATGTGTACAACTACAAATACCTAGGTGTCTGGTAAACTCTCCTTCCAGTCTCATATTAAACATCTCCTTCACTCACGCTGTCAAACATACCCTCATAAAACTGACCATCCTACCGATCCTTGACTTCGGCGATGTCATTTACAAAATAGCCTCCAACACTCTACTCAGCAAACTGGATGCAGTCTATCACAGTGCCATCCGTTTTGTCACCAAAGCCCCATATACTACCCACCACTGTGACCTGTATGCTCTCATCGGCTGGCCCTCGCTACATATTCATCGCCAGACCCACTGGCTCCAGGTCATCGATAAGTCTTTGCTAGGTAAAGCTCCACCTTATCTCAGCTCACTGGTCACCATAACAACACCCACCCATAGCACGTGCTCCATCAGGTGTATCTCACAGGCAGCTGTACACAGCCCATCTGTAAATAGCCCATCCAACTACCTACCTCATCCCCATATTGTTTGTATTTACTTTTTTTGCTATTTTGCACACCAGTATTTCTACTTGCACATCATCATCTGCACATCTATCACTCCAGTGTTAATTTGCAAAATTGTAATTACTTCGCTACTATGGCCTAGTTATTGCCTTACCTCCTTACGCCATTTGCACACACTGTATATAGACTTTTTCTAATGTGTTATTGACCATACGTTTGTTTATTCCATGTGTAACTCTGTGTTGTTGTTCGTGTCGCACTGCTTTGCTTTATCTTGGCCAGGTCGCAGTTGTAAATGAGAACTTGTTCTCAACTGGCCTACCTGGTTAAATAAAGGTGGAATAAAAAAAAATACATATTGTCATGGTGAAACAGGAAAGGGCCTTCCCCAAACTGTTGCCACAATGTTGGAAGCACAGAATCATCTAGAATGTCATTGTATCCTGTAGCGTTAAGATTTCCCTTCACTAGAACTAAGGGGCCTAGCCCGAACCATGGAAAACAGCCCCAAACCATTATTCATCCTCCACCAAATTTCACAGTTGGCGCTATGCATTGGGGCACATAGCGTCCTCCTGGCATCCGCCAAACCCAGATTCGTCCATCAGACTTCTAGATGGTGAAGTATGATTCATCACTCCAGAGAACACTTTTCCACTGCTCAAGAGTCCATGGCTGTGTGCTCGATTTTATACACCTGTCAGCAACGGGGTTGCAGAAATAGCCCGAATACACTCATTTGAAGGGGTGTCCACATACTTCTGTATATATTGTGTATCAGTGCTCTTGCAGCATGAGAAAGACAATAGTTGAACTGTTTTGAACAAATTCATTTCTTCACAAATTAAGGAGAAGCAGCAGGGAGAGTTATATTTTTTTCACTTACAGTACTTAGCTAGCTAATGCAGCTAGCTAATTTAGCTTACTCCAGCACCCGGCTCAAACAGAGAGGAATGCAATTTATGTAAGCTAGCTCGCTCAGGCTATCGAACACTGAACTCTTCCGGTTTTTATTAATTTGCTACTGGGGCTAGCCCTTGTAATTGTACTGCATGATTGTAGTGGGTTTACTAGCACGTTAATGTTAGTTCTATTAGCTATGTTGACTATGACGTTAGCTAATATGGTGACAATGACATAGGCTGTGTGTAGTAATTAGAAGTCACTCAATTAAAAGGCCCAATGCAGTTAAAGGCCCAATGCAGCCATTTTTATCTCAATATTAAATAATTTCTGGGTAACAATTAAATACTTAAAATAGCTTCTTAGCAAAGGGAAATTTCTCAAGCAATAATTTTTTAGGACTATCTGGGAGGGGTCTGATTCGGGAGGGGAAAACTGAAAATGTGCTGTCATTGGCAGAGAGGTTTGGAACTCTCTTTCCTATTGGTCTATTAACTAATTGACCAAATGGTGACCATGGTAGGCCAAAACTCCATCCCACCAAAAGAGGCTGAAATGGCTGGCAATCTTTTCGAACAGCTCTTACATTAAAAGGGCATTATCCAATTTCACAGTATTATTCCAACAATATATTTTTTATTGGTAAATCAGTTGAGTTAGTCTAACCAGCTAGCCACAGTAAACTTGTAGTAATCATGGCCGAATTATCGAACAGGCACGCAGGGCATGTGCCGAGGGGTCCTGACATCTAGTGGTCCCCCATTGATTTTGTTAGTCACTCTCACTCAGATATCATATTAACATGTAATAAGTCGTGGCAAAATGTGTAGAAATGCAAGAAATTCGCTGTAAAACTGCTCAACAAAATTGTATTGTTAAGCAAACATATTTGTTTACCTTTTGTTAATAAAATACTTTTTCTGCTAACAGATCCCTCTGTAAGTATTCAATTGTAGTTTTTATTCCCGGTGCTGAGTTAATGTGAGTTAACGTGGAGCGGCTAATTGTATAGCTAATGGGCTATGTGTTTATAGCACAAGTTATAGCAACCAGTGTGATAATGGCTGGGGTCGTTTTTGCAGTTCTCCAAACAGCATTTTAGAGTTTTTTTTAAATTAAATTGTATAATCAGTTTAATATCGAATTATTAGTGCGTATGTAAACATACTCATTGAGAACTGGTCTGGCAAATTGCAATGGCACTGTAGTCCAGCAGATGGCAGCACATTTACACCTATGTTCCGCTGCAGATGAATGCATACATACAGTAGATTCATATTGAGTTCCATTGTTTCTTAGATTGAAACTGATGTCTTTAATAACTGATGGAAACATTTCACTTTTTTACCAGAAGTTGTATACAGAGTTGTATTTGCAGTGCAGTGCTTTTACTAATCTAAAGTGTTAAAATTGTAGCATGATCTAAAGACAAGTACTCCTTCAAATGTTGGTCTGGGCTTAGAAGTGATTTGAAATGACAGACAGCACTGCAGCAAGAATTGTTTAACCAACTTTGGTGGGTTTGTAAAAAGGCTATGCACCAGCAACGTCTGCCCTACTGCCTGTGACACTGATGACGAGTTATGTTCTTTTCTGAGTCGCCCAGTAACATCAAGATCCAGTTGGCCTTATTTTGGCCCAATGACTCACCATGTTGAACTTAACAATGCTGAAATCCATTATTCAACACTAGGAAAACTATTGAATTAAACGTTTCCATTGAATTTTAATAATAGTGATGATAATAATAGATTGCGTTTATTCAGTACTTTCTTTTGGTGTTTTAGGCCTGCATTGTGAGCAGGTGGCAGTGATTCACCTCATCCGCTACTAATGTAATGTATGTTACTAAAATCCACCAGCTGCATTAAGTACTGCAGTGCATCTCCTCCTCATGGACTGCACCAGATTTGCCAGTTCTTGCTCTGAGATGTTACCCCACTCTTCCTCCAAGGTACCTGCAAGTTCCCGGACATTCTTCTAGGGGAAATGGCCCTAGCCCTCACCCTCTGATCCAACAGGTCCCAGACGTGCTCAATGGGATTGAGATCCGGGCTCTTCGCTGGCCATGGCAGATCACTGACATTCCTGTCTTGCAGGAACAAGCAGTATGGCTGGTGGCATTGTCATGCTGGAGGGTCATGTCAGGATGAGCCTGCAGGAAGGGTACCACATGAGGGAAGATGATGTCTTCCCTGTAACGCACAGCTTGAGTTTGCCTGCAATGACAACAAGCTCAGTCCGATGATGCTGTGACACATCGCCTCAGACCATGGCGGACCCTCCACCTCCAAATCGATCCCACTCCAGAGTACAGGCCTCGGTGTAACGCTCATTTCTTTGACGATAAACGTGAATCCGACCATCACCCCTGGTGAGACAAAACTGCGACTCGTCAGTGGAGAGCACTTTTTGCCAGTCGTGTCTGGTCCAGCGACGGTGGGTTTGTGCCCATAGGCAACGTTGATGCCGGTGATGTCTGGTGAGGACCTGCCTTACAACAGGCCTACAAGCCCTCAGTCCAGCCTCTCTCAGCCTATTCGTGGACAGTCTGATCACTGATGGAGGGATTGTGCGTTCCTGGTGTAACTCGGGCAGTTGTTGTTGCCATCCTGTACCTGTCCTGCAGGTGTGATGTTTGGCTGTATCGATCCTGTGCAGGTGTTGTTACACGTGGTCTGCCACTGCGAGGACGATCAGCTGTCTGTCCTGTCTCCCTGTAGCACTGTCTTATGCGTCTCATAGTACGGACATTCCAATTTATTGCCCTGTCCACATCCGCAGTCCTCCTTTTGGTGTTTTTTAGAGTCAGTTGAAAGGCCTCTTTAGTGTCCTAAGTTTTCATAACTGTAACCTTAATTGCCTACCGTCTGTAAGCTGTTAGTGTCTTAACGACCGTTCTACAGGTGCATATTCATGAATTGTTTATGATTCATTGAACAAGCATGGGAAACCGTGTTTAAACACTTTACAATGAAGATCTGTGAAGTTATTTGGATTTTTATGAATTATCTTTGAAAGACAGGGTCCTGAAAAAGGGACGTTGTTTTTTTTGCTGAGTTTATGTGTCCTCCTGTTTCGACCATCCTTGTGGCAGACCTGATGAAGTCCTCCTCTTTTCTGCTCTTTAGTTAAAAGCTCCTGCTGCATTTTCTTTTTCTTTAATCTTTTTTTTGATGGTGGTGGTGATGGTGGATTGGCCTCTGGGGAGAATATTCTGAATTAAATTAGGAAGGATTCTCTTAGACCTTTTCTCCTATGTAACAACATACATATACACTGCTCCTCCTCCTCCAAAGAGTAATGTAATGAATCAAAACATCCACATAAAAAAACCAATAGAGGTTCAAAATGTTTTTGTTTCTTGTGTTTTTTTTCAGGCAATTTCTGGTCTCACATTGCATGTTAGAGTTGTTTTACACAGATCCACCACATATTTGAAGGAACATGAGTTGATACAAGTCAACAGGAGTGTAGACTGCGTACCATGGTAATAAAAACATAATGTCAGATTTGGCTGACTTGGCTATGTTATATTCCATTCTACTCTAGTTTCCCCGGTAATAGGAACAGGTGATGGGTTTTGTCTGTAAACGTTTGTCTGTTTTTGACTGCCACAATTACTGATTTGATATTGATTGACACTTTCGGAATCAAATCAGTTTACTGTTGTCAATGAGGCTAGCCCCTGATGTTGGGGAGTTGTTGAATGAGAAGAAAGAAGGTTATTGAGTGGAAAAACACAATTGATTGTTTGTCGATGTTTGTTGATTGTTTGTCGATCTTTTAGAAGACACTGAGATCCTTTATTTGACAACACTGCTGTCTGGCCGGGACCTAAACCAGGAATTTGTTCATTCATTCAACATTTGACCATGAACATTAATGCCTGTATTCCCTCCTCTATAGTAGATATCCTCATACCTCTGTGTAAAGAATCACAGGAGACTCTTCCTTCAGTAACACAGATGGCACTATGGTCCCCAGTCCCCACCAGGTCTGTCTTATAAAACCAAGGAACTTGGTGAGGACAAGGCTGAAAAGCAAAGCCATTTGAGGCCATTGGAAAATAACTATCTGGCTAATGGGTGCCATGGGCTGTTTGTTGGAAAGGAGAAGCAATTTCTGTGTATGTGTTTTTTATTTATTTAGTCCACCTTTATTTAACCAGGTAGGCCAGTTGAGAACAAGTTCTCATTTACAACTGCGACCTGGCCAAAATAAAGCAAAGCAGTGTGACACAAACAACAACACAGAGTTACACATGGAATAACGTACGGTCAATAACACATTCTCAAAAAGTCTATATACAGTGTGTGCAAATGGCGTAAGGAGGTAAGGCAATAACTAGGCCATAGTAGCGAAGTAATTACAATTTAGCAAATTAACACTGGAGTGATAGATGTGCAGATGATGATGTGCAAGTAGAAATACTGGTGTGCAAAAGAGCAACAAAAGTAAATAAAAACAATATGGGGATGAGGTAGGTAGTTGGATGGGCTATTTACAGATGGGCTGTGTACAGCTGCTGCGATAGGTAAGCTGCTCAGATAGCTGATGCTTAAAGTCAGTGAGGGAGATACAAGCCTCCAACTTCAGCGATTTTTGCAATTCGTTCCAGTCATTGGCAGCAGAGAACTGGAAGGAAAGGGAGCAAAAACAGGTGGTGGGTGGTATATGGGGCTTTGGTGACAAAATGGATGGCACTGTGATAGACTGCAGCCAGTTTGCTGATAGAGTGTTGGAGGCTATTTTGTAAATGACATCGCCGAAGTCGAGGATTGGTAGGATAGTCAGTTTTACGAGGGTATTTTTGGCAGCGTGAGTGAAGGAGGCTTTGTTGCGAAATAGGAAGCTGATTTTAGATTTAATTTTGGATTGGAGATGTTTAATATGAGTCTGGAAGGAGAGTTTACAGTCTAGCCAGAAACCTAGGTATGTGTAGTTGTACACATATTCTAAGTCAGAACCGTCCAGAGTAGTGTTGCGGGCAGCGATCGGTTGAAGAGCATGCATTTAGTTTTACAAGTGTTTAAGCGCAATTGGAGGCCACAGAAGGAGTGTTGTATGGCATTGAAGCTCGTTTGGAGGTTTGTTAACACAGTGTCCAAAGAAGGGCCAGATGTATACAGAATGGTGTCGTCTGCATAGAGGTGGATCATGGAATCACCCGCAGCAAGAGCGACATCGTTGATATACAGTGCCTTGCGAAAGTATTCGGCCCCCTTGAACTTTGCGACCTTTTGCCACATTTCAGGCTTCAAACATAAAGATATAAAACTGTATTTTTTTGTGAAGAATCAACAACAAGTGGGACACAATCATGAAGTGGAACGACATTTATTGGATATTTCAAACTTTTTTAACAAATCAAAAACTGAAAAATTGGGCGTGCAACATTATTCAGCCCCTTTACTTTCAGTGCAGCAAACTCTCTCCAGAAGTTCAGTGAGGATCTCTGAATGATCCAATGTTGACCTAAATGACTAATGATGATAAATACAATCCACCTGTGTGTAATCAAGTCTCCGTATAAATGCACCTGCACTCTGATAGTCTCAGAGGTCCGTTAAAAGCGCAGAGAGCATCATGAAGAACAAGGAACACACCAGGCAGGTCCGAGATACTGTTGTGAAGAAGTTTAAAGCCGGATTTGGATACAAAAATATTTCCCAAGCTTTAAACATCCCAAGGAGCACTGTGCAAGCGATAATATTGAAATGGAAGGAGTATCAGACCACTGCAAATCTACCAAGACCTGGCCGTCCCTCTAAACTTTCAGCTCATACAAGGAGAAGACTGATCAGAGATGCAGCCAAGAGGCCCATGATCACTCTGGATGAACTGCAGTGATCTACAGCTGAGGTGGGAGACTCTGTCCATAGGACAACAATCTGTATATTGCACAAATCTGGCCTTTATGGAAGAGTGGCAAGAAGAAAGCCATTTCTTAAAGATATCCATAAAAAGTGTTGTTTAAAGTTTGCCACAAGCCACCTGGGAGACACACCAAACATGTGGAAGAAGGTGCTCTGGTCAGATGAAACCAAAATTGAACTTTTTGGCAACAATGCAAAACGTTATGTTTGGCGTAAAAGCAACACAGCTCATCACCCTGAACACACCATACCCACTGTCAAACATGGTGGTGGCAGCATCATGGTTTGGGCCTGCTTTTCTTCAGCAGGGACAGGGAAGATGGTTAAAATTGATGGGAAGATGGATGGAGCCAAATACAGGACCATTCTGGAAGAAAACCTGATGGAGTCTGCAAAAGACCTGAAACTGAGATGGAGATTTGTCTTCCAACAAGACAATGATCCAAAACATAAAGCAAAATCTACAATGGAATGGTTCAAAAATAAACATATCCAGGTGTTAGAATGGCCAAGTCCAGACCTGAATCCAATCGAGAATCTGTGGAAAGAACTGAAAACTGCTGTTCACAAATGCTCTCCATCCAACCTCACTGAGCTTGAGCTGTTTTGCAAGGAGGAATGGGAAAAAATGTCAGTCTCTCGATGTGCAAAACTGAAAGAGACATACCCCAAGCGACTTACAGCTGTAATCGCAGCAAAAGGTGGCGCTACAAAGTATTAACTTAAGGGGGCTGAATAATTTTGCGCGCCCAATCTTTCCGTTTTTGATTTGTGAAAAAAGTTTGAAATATCCAATAAATGTCGTTCCGCTTTATGATTGTGTCCCACTTGTTGTTGATTCTTCACAAAAAAATACAGTTTTATATCTTTATGTTTGAAGCATGAAATGTGGCAAAAGGTCGCAAAGTTCAAGGGGGCCGAATACTTTCGCAAGGCACTGTATACAGAGAAAAGAGTCGGCCCGAGAATTGAACCCTGTGGTACCCCCATGGAGACTGCCAGAGGCCTGGACAACAGGCCCTCCGATTTGACACACTGAACTCTATCCGAGAAGTAGTTGGTGAACCAGGCAAGGCAGTCATTTGAGAAACCAAGACTGTTGAGTCTGCCGATAAGAATACGGTGATTGACAGAGTCGAAAGCCTTGGCCAGGTCGATGAAGACGACTGCACAGTACTGTCAGGAGGAAAGCATGGCCAGCCATAAAGAAATGCTTATTGAAATTCTCGATTATCATTGATTTATCGGTGGTGACAGTGTTTCCCAGCCTCGGTGCAGTGGGAAGCTGAGAGGAGGTGCTCTTACTTTCCATGGCCAAGGATGACTTTGTGTACGGGTGCGGTAATGATGAGAAAGGGAAGGCTTTCCTGGTGCATGGGTCCCACTGTGAGGGTGAGTAGTGTTGTGATGTCTGTGATTGTGCCGGATCCCAATGGTTGCTTATCCAGGGCTTGGACTGGAAAAGGAGAGGAGAGCGGGTACGGAATTATGTTCAGGGAGGAGGTGAGGGCCTCTAGAGCTGTAGAGACAACACCTGAGGGACAGCCAGCCAGTGAAATGGTAATCAGAAAGGGTTTGGCGGAAAACGATGATGATGGAATACTCACACCTACCCTGGGAGACGGAAGATCACAGGGCCGCCCCTCTTCCCTAGTGGACTCCGGGTTGGGATGCACTGGACACCGCAGAAGCTGGTGCCCCTCCTGGCCGTAATTAGGGACAGAGCCCCAGCAGTCTCCGGCGATGCCGCTATGCCTGGGGGTGGTGTGTGGCCCCTATCTCCATAGGTTCAGGCTCTGCCTCAGGATAGCCAAAGGAGGGAGGCGAGTGGTGAGGTGGGCACTGGCAATCCCGAAGAAGATTGGACCTTTTCGCGCAGTCCTTTCCAGAAGACATTGCGGCGCGCCAGCTCATTCCATCCGGTAGAGGCTGCCACAATCCGAAAGGTGAGGGCACCCTGCTGTTGTTGGAGAAGTCACTGACTTCCCTCTCTGCCCTCTGGAGAATGGTCGAAGACTGCCTTGAACAGAGCCATGAACCTCTCATAGGAACTCAGGTCCTCCTTCTCCTCTCTCCCAGATGGCCGTAGCCCACACCAACGCCCGTCCAGTCAGCAGGGAAATTACCATGGCAACCTGGGACCTCTCTGTGGTGAGGGCTCCTGTCTGATAGACGGAGCACTGGAGTAGGAAGCTACGGCATTTTGATGGAGTACCGTCATACTTCTCCTGAAGGAACAGTAGGTCATCGCTGACCTGGGCGGACGGCTGGGTGGGCTGGGGGACTGGCTCACTGTGACGACCCGTGGTAAGAGGCCCTTTGATGGGTATGGAGAGTCTCGCTGGTGGTGTCCAGGTGGTGGAGAATGTGGAGGACCTCCTCCATGGCCGTACCCAGTTGCACCAGCTGGTCTTTGTGTTGGTGCAGTAGATGACCCTGTTCCTTGACCTTCTGGAAGATATAGAGTTTAATAACAATAAAGCAAGGCAAATGAAGAAAACGGGATGCGTACTGAACATGAAAACAAACCAATACTGCCTGATACCTGGCTACTGAGGCTACTGAGGGATAAATAAAGGTACACCAAGGTGATGATGAAGTCCAGGTGTGCGTAATGATGGGGAGCAGGTGTGCGTAATGATGGGGAGCAGGTGTGTGTAATGATGGTTGTTTTCCAGGGCCGGTGGTTAGTAGACCGGCAACGTCAAGCGCTGGAGAGAGGGAGCGGGAGTAGGCGTGACATAAGCTTTTTGTGGACCAACACTTTACATGTTGCGTTAATATTTTTGTTAAGTATATTTTGTCAAAATGCATTTTTATTGTACTTGACACACACCAAAAGCACTCAAATGCATTTACATTACTATTAAAATGACTACAAACATGATACATTATTGGTCATGTAATGAATCCATGTCTTTCATGTACGTATGACAAATAAACAAACAAACTTGACGAGAGCATTGAAAACAATGTCCAATGGGCAGAACTTAACGTGTACTGGGTCATTCCATGAAATTAGTTCCTTTGCATCTCTTTGATGTGTTAAGTACAAATTAGGCACCAATATTGCATTTTAATAGCCTGTTATATGAAGAAGTGCCTTTTAATATAAACCATATGGACAATTCAATGAAATAGATTTTCAATATGAATAAAGACTTGCTAAAGTACCAAAATTCAGCATTTTTACATGCCCCTCTGTGCACCCTCTGTGCACCCTTTGTGCACCCTTTGTGCACCCTCTGTGACTTATAGGAAGATTTGAACCTACTTACCACAAAACAACGAAACATTTTTACCATTATTGTAAGGCCATAGTTATTTTGTTGCTTTGACAAAGTTATTTCCAAAGAAATGTGATTAGTGATTCATTTACGTCTGTCCCTCATGTTAAAGTCAACCCTGTTACGTGGACTGAAATATTGTTTTAATATGGTGAAACTATTCCTTTTGAAATATTTAATTTAAAATAAACAATGAACATCTAATAGTCAAATCATACTGTGAAAGCAGGTGAGTTGGTTCGACTCTTTTTGGCACTTTTCTGGTGTTTTGTGGTGAAAAAACTGAGCGGTCGAGCATAACACGTCAACCCTGTTACCATTACATAAACAGGCTAGAAATGTTTTAACGACCATTTTTGTTGTGGATCTTGCATTCAATTGTCCCTCCCTGTTGCACAAGGGGATTCATGGCTGATTTAACTTGTCATTAATTACCAGTTGGAGGGGACGTTGAAGTGGATTTTTCCCAGATGTGTTAAATTCCCACTTCCCACTTGGTCACGAATGCACCATATGCACCATCACCACTTATTCGAAGTTCAAGACCTAGACCAACACTTTGACATGTGCTCAAACATGTGCTCTTTATGAGAGAATGTTAAAATGAGGTGAAATTAAAAATACACGTTTTACTCAGTCATCACAATTTAAATTATATCATTGCCAAAACATTATCTCCATTGATCAATATGCAAAGAGTCATTTAAGAAGCTGAGTTAAGAACTGCTTTGGCCTCCCTGTAGACTAGATATCTTAGCCATGCATTTCTGGAATTGTCAGCCATTACATGCATTTGAGCAAAGATGCAAATGTATGTAAATGCATCTCTGGAATACATTTAAGGCATTACATGCATTTGACCAAAGATGCAAATATACCTACATGTATTTGAAATACATTTTACGTGACGTTAAATATATTGAAATATCCATGCTAGGTTAGCAAACGTTGAGTAGGTGCATGCCTGCTCCGCATGATATATTGTTTACTGCTGCTGCTAGGCTAGCAGAACAGCAGAGAGGAGAAGCGTGACTGGGAGGAGAGGATAACATTTTTGTATTTTTCTTCCAAAGAATTGTAACGAAAACAAAAACGTCACCCAAAATTCCATGATCGTCACAGCCCTAGTGTGTGTTTGTTGAAGTGAATGAAGCTGCTCTCTTTAAACCCAGCGAAGAGGACAAGCATTTCTGGCATTGTTTTCCCCCAACTCTCCCCCGGCCCCTTTAGAGGAAAGGCTATTTCTGTCCCTGCCTGAATTTGTGAGGCAGCAATGCACACCCCTCCCACTGTGTGTGTGTATCTGTGGGCCAATGTGTGTGTGTGTGTGTTTGTGTGTGTGTGTGTGTGTGTGTGTATCCTTAGCCCGGGGTTAAGATAACTCTGGGCTAAGATAATGCAGAGTGAAAAGGCATAAAGTATTTTAGCTTTATTATTTGTTTCAGAACAGGAATGAAGACCATAGTGTGTGTGTGTGTGTGTGTGTTTCAAGTTTCAAGCTTGGTTAGTCGTATGTACGGGATACACATGGTATACGCCGTTCAATTAAATGCTTGTGTGTGTGTGTGTGTGTGTGTGTGTGTGTGTGCAGTTGTCTGTATGTGCATATGTGCCTGTGTGTGTGCACATCTTGGCGGGCCATGTGCGAGCCTGTATCTCTATGTGTGTCTCTGTACGTATGTGGTATGTGCACTCGTCTGTTTGTATGCGACTGAATTTCACATTAATGTAAACTGGCCTGGAAAATAAAGTGATTTGAGCAGGAACACTGCGTCAGCTTCTGTGGATAAAGGAACACAGGCCAGCACGGGGGTGGGCAGTGTCTTACAGACTATGTTATAGTAGCACACTAGTTCCAGTCACAGTGACTAATATTGAAATCCCCCTCCAGCCATTCTCATGACCTGCCTTGCACTGTAGGAGACCAACATCTGCACAGAGCTACTTTAGGCTCTGCACAGGGTGGATGGGAAATGTAGGCTGTGATATAAAAACTGATATAAAATAATATAAAAGAGGATTGCATACAGTATCTGTACATCTGTCCAGGAACATGACCCTTCGTCAGGAATGTTTTCAGACCAATTTCTCAAACATTCCAACTGGTTAGGCATACTGCAGTGTCTTACTGTCTTATAAGATATGGACAGCTCATGTCGAATATTGTTTGTCTGACTATGGCCCTTTGACTTAAATACACACCTGCACATTTTACATTTTACATTTGAGATATTTAGCAGACAGTCTGCAGAAGGAGGCGAGAGAGAAGACTGCTTAACTCTCCTCTCCATCTTTGCAGGCTCCCCAGTGGTGCTCCCAGTGCTCTGCTGTCAAGGCGCTCATTATTAATTCATCAGATTTACTGCCGCAATGACTGCTAGCATTAGCTGGGAGCCTGCATTCAACTCACAAATGGCTAGCGTTGAATGCTACATCGAAATTGGTATTTTAAAGCTTTTACATCAAAAGGAAGAAGGGATGACTGAGATGATCGAGGGTTCTAGTCGTGTTCTAACCGCACTTGGCCCTAGGTTAAGAGAGATTTTAGTCCAGGACTAAACAACGTCACACTTGCACATTCTAATGTATGGCTGGGCGCCAATAAGATATGTATTGCAATTCTCACGATTCTATATGTCTTGTGGTTCGATACTGTGATCTTATTGCGATTTGATGTTCCAAACATATTGCTCACTATGTGTTCTACAGTGAGACAAAAGAGAGCATGAAAACATTTGTTTTGAGCAGTTATGGAAATAAAAGTGCTGAAAACATGTTGGTTCACTATTTAAAATGAAAATGGAGAACAAGCTATAGGATGAAAAAAAAAAAAAAAAAACAGAGTTTTGTACACCTGACTAGTGCTAGCCTAGGGTCATGTTCCTAGGGGCTAGCTAAAGCTACCTACCTAAAATGTCTTAAAGAGATAGTTCGTGATTTTGGCAATGAGGCCCTTTATCTACTTCCCCAGAGTCCAATAAACTCGTGGATATCATTTTTATGTATCTGCGTTCAGTTTGAAGGGACTGGCATTAGCGCAATGACTTGAAGTCTATGGTAACAGCTCGCATGCAATTTGCTACTGTAGTCTGCTAATCATTGCACTAATGCTAGTTAGCATTGGCTCGTGAAACTACCTCTGACATCCTGGACACAGATATATAAAAATGGTATACACAAATTCACCTGACTCTGGGGAAGTAGATAAAGGGCGTAATTGACCATTTTCCAAACTATCCCTTTAAGGATAACTCTGGGCTAAAATAATGCAGTGGGAAAAGGTGTAAATATGTTAGCATTATTATTTGTTTTAGAAACGGAGTGATGACCGTGTGTGTGTGCGTGTGTGTGTGTGTGTGTGTGTGTGTGTGTGTGTGTGTGTGTGTGTGCGTGTATACTCAAATGTGTGCGTGTTCATGTATGTGTCAATGGCAGTTTTCTCTGACACCTTGTCCACCACCTCCACGTGCATGATATGTATCTTCAAAACCAGTTTCAAACTACGTGTCTGTAAAATGGGTGTCAGAGAAAAGCAGCGAGGGAGAGATTGGCCACGAGGGGAACCCATTGAACGTTATTGAGGGATTTAAAATGATTTCACCAGCTTACCAAACTGGGGATGCTAAGTCTCTGAACCGACGAGTGAGGCCTTGACAGATTAAATCTTCCAGCCGTGTTTGAAGTACTGAGAGGCAGAAAGCAGAGACCAATCTGGGATTAGCACTTTGAAAGGCCTGCAAACAAGTAGTCAAGACATCATTGAGGGGCAGAGTATGACATTGAGGGGCAGAGTGGGATCTAACGATTGGAGGTCTTGGTTGAATGGCTAGGATGTGAATGTGATGCTGTGGCTGCGTAAATACTACATAAATAAATACTGTATCTGGTCTATTGACAGTATTCCTCAGACGGCATAAGCAGTAGCTGATTAACATGCATCGTGTTTTTAAGTGTGGGTGAGCAGTTCTGTCCGTTGGGTAAAGATAAACGCACACTGTCGAGTGTGGTTAACACACGGGCATGCGGATTTGCACACACATGCGTGTGCAGTTACAAAGAGGGCAGCCAGTCAGTCTTGCAAACTGAGGCCAGAGGAGATGAGCTCCCCTCAGCCCACTCACACATCTCTCAGTCTATGTGACTGGGTTGTGTGTCAGAAACATGGGAGACATGCCTTTGTGTGTGTGTGTGTGTGTGTGTGTGTGTGTGTGTGTGTGTGTGTGTGTGTGTGTGTGTGTGTGAGAGAGAGAGAGTGATAGAGAGAGAGTGAGAAAGAGAGCGCGAGAGAGACTGTTTTGTGTGTGGGTGCATACATGTGTTCACACTCATATGTGTGCTAGTGCTTGCAGCAGCTAATAAAGATTAAATAAATACAATAGTGCTTGCTCACACAACCTTTCCCATCCAGTCAATCAGCTCATGACAGGTCAATCTGGCTGCCATGACAGATACGGCACTATTCCAGGACACATCTAATTACAATCCACTGTCTTTGTGAAATTGTCCAGTTAGCATGTGGCATCCCCTTGATTGGCCCGTCACTCAGAACCAAGTGGAAACCCGAATCTAACTTGTTCCATCTTCAACTGGCACCATCAGTTAGAGTCTAACTGCTCTGTCTGTCTGGCTGGCTGACATTGACTGTGCTCACACAGAGGCAGATGTGACCCCTAAATAGTGTGTGTGTGTGTGTGTGTGTGTGTGTGTGTGTGTGTGTGTGTGTGTGTGTGTGTGTGTGTGTGTGTGTGTGGATGGATGGGGGTAGCTTGCCTAGGAACCCTGTTAGGAAGCAGTTAGCTAGACGCTGATCCAGGAACAGCTGCCCCTCTGCCTGCAGAGATGTCAGTTGCATGTCACTGCTGGGTGTAACGCATACCTATCGCCTGTGTGGAGGCTGATTTTCCATGGCACACACATTAACAGACACATTAACACATATTATTATACTGTACACAGTGTACACACATATCCTTTTCTGTTCTCTGTTCTCACAAGAGAAGTGTAAGGGTCACCGTTAATTCTCCTTGTGGGGACCAAACAATTGATTCCCATTCAAAGTCCAATTTTCCCTAACCCCTAACCCTAACCTTAACCCTTAATCTAACCCTAATCCTAACCCCAAACCCCTAACCATAAACCTAACCCATAACCCTAATTGTAACCCTAACCCAAAGCCTAACCCCTAGCCTAAAATAGCCTTTTCCTTGTGGGGACCTGAGAAATGTCCCCACTTCTCAGAATTGTCCTTGTTTTACTATCATTTTGTGAGGACAGTTAAACCAAACACACACACACACAGCTCTCCTGCGGAGGTCTGTTCTCTTCTAAGTGGTGTGTACTAACTATACAGGTGCCATCCAATGAAAACTTTGATCCAGGGAGGGATGCTTTAGGATGAGCTAATTTTAACGCTTAAAAGAGGTGGAGATTGGAGGAGACAAGAAAGGAGGAGAGGAGAGGAGAGGGGAAGAAAGGAGATGTCACTGGTCTTAGTAGATGCACACACACACACACACACACACACACACACACACATCATAGTTAAGTCATCCCCTAATGAGCCCCTAAGGAGCCAGATGCAGTACTCCAGGGCCCATATTTATAAAGCGTCTCAGAGTAGGAGTGCTGATCTAGGATCAGTTCGGCCTTTTAAATTAGGTGACCTGGACCCGTATTCACAAAGTGTTCCAGAGTAGATTTGCTGATCTAGGATCAGTTTGAGCTTTTAGATTAGGGGACCTGATTCATAGATTAGATTACCTGCATTCATAAAGCATTTCTGAGTAGCCTTTTAGATTAGGGGACCTGAACTTTTAGATCATAATGAATAAGATTACATGGACACAGGGGACCTGATCCTAGATCAGCGCTGCTACTCCTGGAACACTTTATGAATACAGTTCCAGTGACTATAGGGGAGTGATGGGAGGAAAGACTGGGCCTTTCTAACTCTGGATGGAGCTCAGAGGGAGTAAAAGCCAACCAGATGGTTCACATTTTGTTTCAACATGCATGGCCCTAATTTTAGTCCTGACTGTTCACTCCCCCTTTATTCTCTCTTTTGATGGGCAGTGGCTTTTCAACAGGGTATTTTGCCCTTCGTTGTAAGCTACAGTAAAGCAGTGCATGTCCCCTATCGAGTCAACCAAACTAGAGCATGCAGAAATGTGGAACAGGTTCAAGAAAATGTAGCCTAGAAGTATTGGGAATGATGGATTATACTGCACCTCGCACTCATTCGACACACATCAGGGGTCGACTGATTTCGCTGACATTCGCTGACATCTCGCTTTCGTATATATGTCTATTTTCTCTAACGCAAAATAGAAAAGCAGTATGAGGGTCTGTGCTCATGCGAAAATGAATGGTGACCGGTGCGTGAGAGAATTATTTTTTTGTATACTTCAGTAAATACTCAGACTCAAAACACAAAAAGCAAAAAACAAGGAGGCCGAGATGCATTATTCATGAATCCCAATGTCAATGATGTTAAGTGCCACATGTATCCTTACGCCATGTCAAGTGTGAGGGAAAATGACTTTCATTGACTTGGGGTCAACGGAAAAAAATTGGTAATTCAGTTGACAATGTTGTAAACTGCTCATGTCCATTGCTCTTGACCTGCTCCTAATTTGACGCAGGTCAGGTTGTATAACAAGCATTGTTCCCGTGCTAACAGAGTCTGGATATGTTAGACTTTCAACCTGTCCTCACCTTTCACCCCCTTCCACTGTAGTCAACAGAGGAGAGGACACAGGGTTTGACATTGACAGTGTCTGTCTGTACCGAAGTGGCTGAACAATAATCTAAAACAATAGTCTTGTTCAAAATGTGAATGAGAATGTCTTCTTTTTTTTTACCTGGTAAAATAAAATAATTAGTATGGAAAGAGCTAGGGGGGAAAAATAAGCAAAATAACCAATTTAAAATAGAAATTAGTATGTTATGAACTCTCTGAAATCGGCTTGAAGGAAGGGTGCAAGCGTGTGTTTTACTGATCAGTGTTTTTTTGTGAAATGAGGAGCATTAGCTGATCTAGAACGGAATAGTTGAGGCGATCCCTCGCTTGCTCTCTCGCTCACTCGCTCTCTCTCTGTGGCGTGCGCTCCTTCCAGACGGGGAGACACATCACTGCACTGAGTTGGACTACACTGGACACTGAGCTGCTGCAGTCTACTCTCTGTCTGAATCCCCTTTATCTCCTAAACTACTACCACTAGTAGTTTGCTCTTGAGATCGGACAGCCGGAATCTGAAAAGTCTGTTTTTGTCACTGTTCTGCCTCTGAAAGCCACAGTGGATACTGTGGACATACTGGACACTGAGCTGCAGCAGACCACCTCTCTTTTCTGCACTGCCGGACAGTTTGCCACGCAGTATCGAACTCGTAGTTCAGCTGCTAGCAGTTTGTTCTCTTTCATCCTTTGCTTCTGGGGGAGGGAGGCAAAGACTTGAGACAGGATGCTAACTGCTGGTTGACAAGCCGACTCGGGAAGGTCTTCCTCTCTGTTGTCAACTTTGTTGTCTCCTTCAGTGGGTTCCTCAAGCTCGTTTGAGTGCTTATTTTCCGTCCGAGTCGAGTCTAAGCTGCCCTACGGGGCCATCATCATTGGGTCACCACCATGCAGGTGTCGTTAGTGTGCTCGGACAACCACCGTGGCGGTGGCGTGACACGCACCACGGAGGAGCGTCTGAACCAACGGAACTCCAACAGCCCCAGTCTGGGCACCAAGAACAAGTTCCGCGCTGTGGCCATGGTGGCCCGCAGCCTGGGACAGCTGTCCATCAACATTCCCTCGTCCAGCGACCAGAGCATACGCACTGGCATGAAGTATAGGTAGGAGTCCAGGAAAGACCCCATGCATGCATATGCATGAAGTGTCTTGGAGAACGAGTGCTGACAGGATCAGTTTTGCCTTTTAGATCACAACGCAGGGTGCACCTGATCCTAGATCAGCACACCTTCTCTGAGGTGCTGGATACATGTGGCCCCAGACCCCAATACTGTACCATCTGTGGGTGAAAAAGTTATCTGTGTTCTGTCGAGAGTGGGATGTATAGATATGACACCCTGACCCTGTACCTTAGCAAGAGTGTAAGATACTGTCTGTACAAATTGTAATGACGAGACCCTATACCTGCAACCTTGCAAGAATGGCAGGCATGAGTAGAAGAGACCGTGTCTCTCTGTTCAAGTGTGTAGAATAGTTTGAGACATTACCTTGCTCTCTGATTTGCTGGTGCACATGTGTATATGACTGTGCAGGAAAGAGAGAGAACGGATTTCATGGATGACTGATTGTAATGGGGCTATGGAATGATGCTCATAGTTCTGTCTATTACCTTTCTCATTATTCTCTGACCTCATTATAGTGTTGACTGTGAAATGAATAAGACGGATAATCAACTTAATGCCAATCAACTAAGTGGAGAGTGAATACGTTTTTAGCTGAATTCAAGCGGGATGATACACTTTACAACTAGTCTATAGCCAGTATCATTACTTTAAGACCTTTCCTGACATAAAATTATTATACACCTTTGGGAGAAATGTTTCAAATCATGCAATACTATGTGATGGATTCAATAGAACTGTACTTGTAAGAAAAGTTTTAGTGACATTACAGCAGTTCCTCCTGATGCTGGAGCTTGTAATCAGCAGTGAAAGGAAGCTGACAGCTCAAACGACTCCCCGTCACTACTATACTGCTACGAATGAGACGAGCAGAACGGTCTTAGCGCTATCAGTCTTAATGAATTAGACTTTGAAGTGGAAATAGAGCTTAAAATTCTTACATTTTACTTTTAAGGTAAAGACTGAGAGATCGAGCATTTTGTCATTAAGCTCGGGTGGAGCTGGAGGTAGCTTTGATGATAAAGCGCCCTTTAACTTTTAGTGACAGTTGTGTGTTTTGTCTTTTTTCCTCTATTGAGTCACACAAACCCCCTAGCAAAATATCTTCCTCCTCGCCACACACACACACACACACATTTCCGTGAAATTTCATGACTTTTTGGGGAGTAAAAATGTTGCACATACTTTTAAAAAAATGTCCCTACCTCCCAACCCTAATCCTACCCCTTAACCTAACCTTAACACACACACACACAGGCATGCACACACGTGCACACACACCACCCCTCAGCCCTAATTCAGCCACAGTTGTCCATCTCAGATACATAGTCTATGGATACATAGTTTATGATGTAGGTTGGAATCTCTGAAATGTGCTTAATGTATTCTGACTGTAGACAGTATATACATGTACTGTGTATGTTACTGTACCTTTGATGAAGCTTTCAGTACAAGCAGTATTACTGATTGCTGACATTACAAATGTGAAGTGTCCTGAAATGACTTTAATGTTGCACTGACATTTCTAATACACACAGTTGAAGTCGGAAGTTTACATACACTTAGGTTGGAGTCATTAAAACTCGTTTTTCAACCACTCCACAAATTTCTTGTGAACAAACTATAGTTTTGGAAAGCCAGTTAGGAACGCTACTTTGTGCATGACACTAGTCATTTTTCCAACAATTGTTTACAGACTGCTAATTTCACTTATAATTCACTGTATCACAATTCCAGTGGGTCAGCAGTTTACATACACTAAGTTGACTGTGCCTTTAAACAGCTTGGAAAATTCCAGAAAATTATATCATGGCTTTAGAAGCTACTGATAGGCTAATTGACAATTGAGTCAATTGGAGGTTTTCGAGTGGATGTATTTCAAGGCCTACCTTCAAACTCAGTGCCTCTTTGCTTGACATCATGTGAAAATCAAAAGAAATCAGTCTGGTTCATCCTTGGGAGAAATTTCCAAACGCCTGAAGGAACCGCGTTCATCTGTACAAACAATAGTACGCAAGTTTAAACACCATGCAGCCATCATACCGCTTAGGAAGGAGACGTGTTCTGTCTCCTAGAGATGAACGTACTTTGGTGCAAAAAGTGCAAATCAATCCCAGAACAACAGCAAAGGACCTTGTGAAGATTCTGGAGGAAAGAGGTACAAAAGTATCTACAGTGGGGCAAAAAAGTATTTAGTCAGCCACCAATTGTGCAAGTTCTCCCACTTAAAAAGATGAGAGAGGCCTGTAATTTTCATCATAGGTACACTTCAACTATGACAGACAAAATGAGAAAAAAATCCAGAAAATCACATTGTAGGATTTTTTATGAATTTATTTGCAAATTATGGTGGAAAAAAACTTTTGTTATTGACCAAATACTTAATCTCAATACTTTGTTATATACCCTTTGTTGGCAATGACAGAGGTCAAACGTTTTCTGTAAGTCTTTACAAGGTTTTCACACACTGTTGCTGGTATTTTGGCCCTTTCCTCCATCTCCTCTAGAGCAGTGATGTTTTGGGGCTGTTGCTGGGCAACACAGACTTTCAACTCCCTCCAAATATTTTCTATGGGGTTGAGATCTGGAGACTGGCTAGGCCACTCCAGGACCTTGAAAAGCTTATTTTGAAGCCACTCCTTCGTTGCCTGGGCAGTGTGTTTGGGATCATTGTCATGCTGAAATACCCAGCCACGTTTCATCTTCAATGCCCTTGCTGACGGAAGGAGGTTTTCACTCAAAATCTCACGATACATGGCCCCATTCATTCTTTCCTTTACACAGATCAGTCGTCCTGGTCCCTTTGCAGAAAAACGGCCCCAAAGCATGATGTTTCCACCCCCATGCTTCACAGTAGGTATGGTGTTCTTTGGATGCAACTCAGCATTCTTTGTCCTCCAAACACGACGAGTTGAGTTTTTACCAAAAAGTTATATTTTGGGTTCATCTGACCATATGACATTCTCCCAATCTTCTTCTGGATCATCCAAATGCTCTCTAGCAAACTTCAGATGGGCCTGGACATTAAGCAGGGGGACACGTCTGGCACTGCAGAATTTGATTCCCTGCTGGCGTAGTGTGTTACTGATGGTAGGCTTTGTTACTTTGGTCCCAGCTCTCTGCAGGTCATTCACTAGGTCCCCCTGTGTGGTTCTGGGATTTTTGCTCACCGTTCTTGTGATCATTTTGACCCCACGGGGTGAGATCTTGCGTGGAGCCCCAGATCGAGGGAGATTATCAGTGGCCTTGTATGTCTTCCATTTCCTAATAATTGCTCCCACAGTTGATTTCTTCAAACCAAGCTGCTTTCCTATTGCAGATTCAGTCTTCCCAGCCTGGTGCAGGTCTGTAACTTCAGGTCTGTAAGGTCTACTATTTTGTTTCTGGTGTCCTTTGACAGCTCTTTGGTCTTGGCCATAGTGGAGTTTGGAGTGTGACTGTTTGAGGTTGTGGACAGGTGGCTTTTATGCTGATAACAAGTTCAAACAGGTGCCATTAATATAGGTAACGAGTGGAGGACAGAGGAGCCTCTTAAAAGAAGAAGTTACAGGTCTGTGAGAGCCAGAAATCTTGCTTGTTTGTAGGTGACCAAATACTTATTTTCCACCATAATTTGCAAATAAATTCATTAAAAATCCTTAAATGTGATTTTCTGGATTTTTTTTCTAATTTTGTCTGTCATAGTTGAAGTGTACCTATGATGAAGGCCTCTCTCATCTTTTTAAGTGGGAGAACTTGCACAATTGGTGGCTGACTAAATACTTTTTTGCCCCACTGTATATCCACAGTAAAAACGAGCCCTATATCGACGAGCCCTATATCAACCGCTCAGCAAGGAAGAAGCCACTGCTCCAAAACCTCCTTAATAAAGCCAGACTACAGTTTGCAACTGCACATGGAGACAAAGTGGAGAAATGTCCTCTGGTCTGATGAAACAAAAATATAACTATTTTGCCATAATGACCATCGCTAGGTTTGGAGGAAAAAGGTGGAGTCTTGCAAGACGAAGAACACCATCCCAACCGTGAAGCACAGGGGTGGCAGCATCATGTTGTGCTTTGCTGCAGGAGGGACTGGTGCACTTCACAAAATAGATGGCATAATAAGGAAGGAAAATGATGTGGCTATATTGAAGCAACATCTCAAGACTTCAGTTCAAGCTTGGTCGCAAATGTGTCTTCCAAATGGACAATGACCCCAAGCATACTTCCAAAGTTGTGGCAAAATGGCTTAAGGACAACAGAGTCAAGGTATTGGAGTGGCCATCACAAATCCCTGACCTTTATCCCATAGAAAATTTGTGGGCAGAACTGAAAAAGTGTGTACGAGCAAAGAGGCCTACAAACCTGACTCAGTTACACCAGCTCTGTCAGGAGGAATGGGCCAAAATTCACCCAACCTATTGTGGGAAGCTTGTGGAAGGCTACCTGAAACGTTTAACCCAAGTTAAACAATTTAAAGGCAATGCTACTAAATAATAATTTAGTATATGTAAACTTCTGACCCACTGGGAATGTGATGAAATAAATAAAAGCTGATATAAATCCTTCTCTCTACTATTATTCTGACATTTCACATTCTTAAAATAAAGTGATGATCCTAACTGGCCTAAAACAGGGAATTTTTACTAGGATTAATTGTCAGGAATTGTGAAAAACTGAGTTTAAATGTATTTGGCTAACGTGTATGTAAACTTCCGACTTCAACTGTAACTTCAAGGTGCCACAGCCATTGAGCTACATTCAACCCCGGTCAACAGGAGATTTAACATTCTACAAACACATTTTGTACAAGCACTAGCTCAGCCCAGGGATTAAACTCTAGTTTAGTTTCATGTCAAGTCAAACAGCAGTTACCTAAAGTGCCGTCAGAAAGAATTCCCACCCCTTGACTCTTTCCACATGTTGTTGTGATATGGCCTGAATTAAAAATGGATTCAATTGAGATTGTGTGATGTATGTAAACTTCCGACTTCAACTGTATGCTGTATAACATGGCTTTGATTAAGCTTTCAGTAGAAGATATTATAGTGGAGTCGATAGATTGGCCATAGATTAAATTGACTTTTTCCTCTTCTCTTTTCTCCATCCAGCCTCAATATTCCCTAATGAAAATGTGCAAACCAGCAGAAAACTCCATTCCATAAATGGTCACCAGATGGCGCCATGATCTCTTCGCTAATTGTTTCTTAGGAAGGGAGGATAAAAATGTTAGCATTGTCCATAGACAACTTTTGAAATGACTTAAGAAATCCCACAAAATTGTCAACAGTGACACTGGAATCACAGAGAAAGATGAATTATGACCATCGACTTCTGTTTGAATATCCAAGAAAGGTGATTAAATTAAAACCAATCTTTGATGTTTACATTCAAAATTAATGAATGTAATCATCAGGGGGTAAATGTCAAATGATAACATGCTAACTTCAGAAAAATATGAGATGTAATAGAAGTAATATTACAGACCATACGTTCTCATTCAAAGTAATGCATCGTGTCTTGATCTATGTGTCCTTTTCTATGTTCGGAGCTGTATCAAAAAGCTAAGGTACTGTATAAGGTGTCAAAGCTGACTATGCTGAAAAACCTTGTTAGTGCATAGGTCAAATGTGCTTGTTGATGCTCATTTGAATTTCCTGTCTTTTTGGCTTCAGACAAATGCTAAATATTATTGTTTTGTATTAATACTATTCCCCTCTCATAGACAATTGTTATAGTACAGTATGTTTTCCATATGTATTGTGGCTTGAATTTTTCTGTGAAATGGGTAGACGTTTTTGCAATTGTATCTGACAGTCTAGAAAGTCCTAATTGAATCACTTGAACGGCTTGATGCTTGATACTGTAGCTACATACTTAACCATAACTTTGATGAAATATTGAAATATTAATTATTCACAGATGCCATCTTTACCTACTTAGGTCAGGGAGTACAGGGGGGATGTTTTGTAACAAACACAAACACACAAATTTAATGAGCTGTGATTACGTTTATGAGGATGATGATGATGATGATCATTATGTTCCTATCGGTGATCTACCAGTATAAATAGATGAAAGGTTCATTGAAGAGCCGGCCAGCCAAGTTCTACTGTTAGTCCTCATTGTCAATTCAGATAAAATAACTAAACCATGTTAATTATGCAAAGTAGTACCACACATACAGTGTGTGTGTCTGTGTTTGCTTGTGTGCATGTGTGGTTGTGAATGCTACTTCGTAAGGCGTAAGGATTTCACCATTTAGTTATTGACTGGATTCGTCTGGAATTTCACCTTTTAGTTATTGACTGGATTCGTCTGGATCGTGAGGTCAACCAGTCTTTTTTCTTGTTTTCAGCATGTTTTTCAAGAATGGCGAGGATCATCATTGACTCTTTTGGTCTGCATTTACCCATGATTTCAAATTGAGAAAATAGGACTGCTTTATTTTATTTTATCATAAAAGTATTCAGACCCCTTGACTTTTTCCACATTTTGTTACATTACGGGCTTATTCTAAAATGGATTAAATAAAACTAATGACTCACCAATCTACACACAATAACCCATAATGACAAAGCGGGATTTTAGATTTTAGAAGGGTACCAAAACATTTTCTGCAGCATTTAAGGTCCCCAAGTGACCTCCATCATTCTTAAATGGAAGAAGTTTGGATCCAACAAGACTCTTCCTAGAGCTGGTCGTCCAGCCAAACTGAAAAAATTGGGGGAGAAGGGCCTTGGTCAGGGAGGTGACCAAGAACCTGATGGTCAATCTAAAAGAGCTCTAGAGTTCCTCTGTGGAGATGGGAGAACCTTCCGGAAGGACAACCATCTCTGCAGCACTCCTTTATGGTAGTGGCCAGACTGAAGCCACTCCTCAGTAAAAAGCACATGACAGCCCGCTTGGAGCTTGCCAAAAGGCACCTAAAGACTCTACGACCATGAGAAACAAGATTCTCTGCTCTGATGAAACCAATTTTGAACTCTTTTGCCTGAATGCCAAGCGTCACGCATGGAGGAAACCTGGCACCATCCCTACGGTGAAGCATAGTAGTGGCAGCATCATGTTGTGGGGGTGTTTTCCAACGGCAGGGACTGGGAGACTAGCCAGGACCGAGTTAAAGGTGAACGGAGCAAAGTACAGAGAGATTCCTTGATGAAAACCTGCTCCAGAGCACTCAGGACCTCAGACTTGGGTGAAGGTTCACCTTCCAACAGGACAACAACCCTAAGCACACAGCCAAGACAACGCAGATGTGGCTTCGGGATAAGTCTCTGAATGTTCTTGAGTGCCAGAGCCCGGACTTGAACCCTATCGATCATCTCTGGAGAGACCTGAAAATAGCTGTGTAGCAACGCTCCCCATCCAACCTGAAAGAGCTTGAGAGGATCTGCAGAGAAGAATGGGAGAAACTCCCCAAATACAGGTGTGTCAAGCGTGTAGTGTCATACCCAGGAAGATAATTTCCGCCAAAGGTGCTTCAACAAAGTACTGATTAAAGGGTCTGAATACTTATGTAAATGTTATTTTTTTATAGCAAAAAAAAATCTAAAACCTGTTTTTGCTTTGACATTATGAGGTATTGTGTGTAGATTGAATAGGGGAAAACAATTTAATACATTTTAGAATAAGACTGTAACTTAACAAAATGTGGAAAAAGTCAACAAGTCTGAATAATTTCCAAAGCCACTGTATGTCCCAAAAAATGTTTTTCCTGAGCTTTCTTATATCACTTAGATATAGGACAGACACTTCAAAACCTTATTCCTTATGATTCATTTTTTGACTGTCTTTTTTGCAATTCAAGAATGTGTTATTCAAGGCGTTTTGATAGGCTATAGTAGTAAACTGCCACATTCGATATCATATCCCCCCAAAAAGTAAATAAATAAATAATTAAATAATAATAATTATATATATATATATATATATATATACATATACATATATATACCTAAAGGGGTCTTAAAATTCAAAATCAAATACCCAAATGATCCATGGTATGGCCGTCTTAAACAATTCCATGTTAGGGTAGTCAAACCTTGTTCACCAAGGACCTGGGAAAGAGTTGCAGAGTGGAGGAGAAGTATTTATAAAGGATAAATAACCATCACTTTGCAGAAGGCCACGCAAAAACGAATGATTAGTAAATGGATTATAAGGACCTAATTTCTTATGACTCAATATTAAACACTTTAAAAGTTGTTTCTAAATGTGTGAATAATTACATTACTAACATTTACAAATGTTTAATGATTAATAAATTATGAATAAACAATTTTTCTTTCGTAACCGGCCGCGACCGGGAGGTCCGTGGGGCGACGCACAATTGACCTAGCATCGTCCGGGTTAGGGAGGGCTTGGCCAGTAGGGATATCCTTGTCTCATCGCACACCAGCGACTCCTGTGGCGGGCCGGGCGCAGTGCACGCTAACCAAGGTTGCCAGGTGCACGGTGTTTCCTCTGACACATTGGTGCGGCTGGCTTCCGGGTTGGATGGCGCTGTGTTAAGAAGCAGTGCGGCTTGGTTGGGTTGTGTATCGGAGGACGCATGACTTTCAACCTTTGTCTCTCCCGAGCCCGTACGGGAGTTTTAGCGATGAGACAAGATAGTAGCTACTAAAACAATTGGATACCACGAAATTGGGGAGAAAAAGGGCTAAAATTCAACAACAAAAAATTACAAAAATTTACTATTTTACCTATCCATTATAAATGAGTTATTATAAAGTGTTACCCAACAATGTTGACTGCCATCACTCCAAACATATTGAGCAAACACTCTGTTTTTTTTTACTGTTGCTATGAATCGTTACTGTAGCCTATGCTATTTAATAAACTATAGTATCAAATTAATCCACAATGGAGTATGGCGAGAATATTACGTGCCCCCAGCCGAATTGGAGTTGATGACAACACAAAGGCTGTCAATAACCCACAGAACTTGAGCCAATGGCATGCAGTATTAAGCCATGAAACGCGTTGATTGGCCAGTGAGTGGCCAAGCCCTCGTCACACCTAGAATGTATTTATTGACCAAAACCCAGCCCTTTCGCAACACCGCCAGCTATTGTGCTCCTACTTCCTGCGGTGAACATTTCTGACACACCTCAGGATCTATTGCGCTACCACCAGCACTAAGATTTACCATTGCGTTAGTTTTGTTAAAATAGAGCCCAAGCATTTTCTATGCAGAAAAATCCCTGCACACACACACACAACGTCCCCATAACCTTGTGTAAGGGCTTCCTCAGATCCATTAAGTACTTTCTACAGAGCTACGTTGGGCCCCACACAGACACTAAAGTCATGTGCCTTTGATTTCATGATGTGCCTTTGATTTCATTTCATGTGTATTATCCATCTCTCTGCCCGCTGCTCAACACCAGTTTGGTGACATCGTCGAGGAGTGGACAGCAGTTGAGAGAGAGGTAAAGAGGGCGAGAGTGTTAAACGTGTGTCAAAGAGAATGATGGGAGAGGTAGAGCGAGGGGAGCGACAGAGCTTTGGAGAGGTTGACAGCCAGAGATAGTGATGGTGAGCAGGTGAGGATGAGAGGGAAAGTGAAGAGATAAGAGCAAGAAAAGAGTGAGACAGACTGAAGAAATCAGTTTAATTTAGACTGTCACCATTGAGGAGGAGAATTTTATTCTCCATTATTTGATCACTGTGGGCAGAAAAAGAGATTGAAAGTGCTGCTTTAAAGCTAGAATCCTTAGTTGCTACATCCATTTGTGGACTTATAAATTAATAATTTACCCATTGATTCTTGAAGAATACAATCAATAAATACCTCTTGAGCTTAGTTCAACTGCTGTATCCCATCAGAACCCAAAATATAAGCTTGTTTTACTCTAATGGTTGTAAATAATGTATATGAATACAATGTATATAACACTGTATAGCATCAAAACATGGTTAAAACTATAATTTCACATCATGTATGGTACGTCCTTGCATCCATAACTCTGTTTTTGACAGTGGTTACATTTCTCCAGGCCCATCCCTCCCGTCCATTTTTACAGAAACAGAGGCAGGGTGATCCTATCAGAGATCAAGGTAAGACCTAAGTACAGACTGTGTGAAGTATCGATGTTTATTGTAAAACCAGGTGCAGGCAAATGACAGGTCAAGGCCAGCAGGGGTCGGTAATCCAGAGTAGGAGCAAAGGGACAGGATGGCAGGCAGGCTCAGGGACAGGCAGAGTTTAGTAATCCAGGGGTGGAGCAAAGGAATAGGACGGCAGGTGAGCTCGGGGTCAGGGACAGGCAGAATGGTCAGGCAGGCGGGCTCGGGGTCAGGACAGGGAAGTGTCAAAACCAGGAGGGTGAGAAAAGAGAAACTGGAAAAGGCAGAAGCTGACGAACTGGCAACACACAAACAGAGAACACAGGTATAAATACACAGGAGACAATTGGGGAAGATGGGCATCACTTGGAGGGTGTGGAGACAAGCACAAGGACAGGTGAAACATATCAGGGCGTGACAGATTCGCTTTGTTATTGTTTCAAGTAAGGATTCTTGCTTTAAGAGGTGATTACGTAAACACCAGTGGAGGCTGCTTACGGGAGGACGGATCATAATAATAGCTGGAACGGAGCAGATGTAATGGCATCAAACCATGTGTTTGATGTATTTGATACCATTCTACTTATTCCGCTCCCGTCCTTCACAATTAAGGTGCCACCAACCTCTTGTGATAAAAGCTAAATGCTCTCCACTATCCAGCCCTCTTTTAACTGATACCGGGGCCAAGGCAACAGCTTGGTTACACTGCCGGCAGTAAGAGATAAGTATGGGGTGAGAGAGAAATAACTACTGTTTGTTTGTTGTATACACTGGAGGTGGCCCAACCTGCCACTCCCCAGTAAACAAGCAAATGTATACCGTAGCTTCAGATGTGTTGTTTTTTTCATGTCGTGTCATCCCTTTACCACTACACATATGTAAGAATGTGGAATTGTTATGTAATGGACGTTTAACGGTCATGCTGTGTAACTTTTTGTCATTGGAGCTCATTCATTCTTTCTGTCCATATTCAGTACTTGTAGGTGGATGTGAACTCTATCAAACTTCCCATATAAGGACGTAGCCAAGCTAAAAGGAATGAGGAAATGTAAAATATTGGGGGGGGGGGGGGGGTCTGAGATTGGAGGCAGGCTTTGATATTTGGGGGTGGAATTCCGTTGGTACTCACTGTACCATTGGGAGCCTAGCTCCTTTGCTTCAGGTTGTCATTGTAAATAAGAATTTGTTCTTAATTGACTTGTTCTTGTTCTTAATTGTCAAAAGTTTTAACACACCCACTCATTCAAGGGTTTTTCTTTATTTTTACTATTTTCTACATTGTAGAATAATAGAGAAGACATCAAAACTATAAAATAATACATATGAAATCATGTATTAACCAAAAATGTGTTAAACAAATCAAAATACATTTTAGATTTTAGATTCTTCAAAGTCGCCACCCTTTGCCTTGATGACAGCTTTGCACACTCTTGGCATTCTCTCAACCAGCTTCACCTGGAATGCTTTTCCAACAGTCTTGAAGGAGTTCCCACATATGCTGAGCACTTGTTAGCTGCTTTTCCTTCACTCTGCAGTCCAACTCATCCCAAACCATCTCAATTGGGTTGAGGTTGGGTGATTGTGGAGGCCAGGTCATCTGATGCAGCACTCCATCTCTTACATAGTCTGGAGGTGTGTTGGGTCATTGTCCTGTTGAAAAACAAATGATAGTCCCACTAAGCGCAAACCAGATGGGATGGAGTATCGCTAAAGAATGCTGGGGTAGCCATGCTGGTTAAGTGTGCCTTGAATTCTAAATAAATCACAGACAGTGTCATCAGCAAAGCAGCCCCACACCATCACACCTCCTCGTCCATGCATCACGGTGGGAACCACACATGCGGAGATCATCCGTTCACCTGCTGTGCGTCTCACAAAGATACAAAGATACAAAGATACGGCGGTTGGAACCAAAAATAGTAATTTTGGACTCACAGACCAAAGGACAGATTTCCACTGGTCTAATGTCCATTGCTGGTGTTTCTTGGCCCAACCAAGTCTCTTCTTATTATTGGTGTCCTTCAGCAGTGGTTTCTTTGCAGCAATTCGACCATGAAGGCATGATTCACACAGTCTCCTCTGAACAGTTGATGTTGAGATGTGTCTGTTACTGGAACTCTGTGAAACATGTATTCGGGCTGCAATTTCTGAGGCTGGTAACTCTAATGAACTTATCCTCTCCAGCAGAGGTAACTCAGGGTCTTCCTTTTCCTGTGGGAGTCCTCATGAGAGCCAGTTTCATCATAGCGTCTGATGGTTTTTGCGAGTACATTTGAAGAAACTTTCAAAGTTCTTGACATTTTCCGCATTGACTGACCTTCATGTCTTAAAGTAATAATGGACTGTTGTTTCTCTTTGCTTATTTGAGCTGTTCTTGCCATAATATTGACTTGGTCTTTTACCAAATAGGGCTATCTTCGGTATACCACACCTACCTTGTCACAACACAACTGATTGGCTCAAACTGTCATGTATTATCATGTTGTGTCTTGTTTCTGTCCTTTCCCTTCACCCTGTCTCCCTCTGCTGGTCGTTATTAGGTTACCTTTTCTCCCCCTCTTTCCCCCAGCTGTTCCTTGTCTCCTCCTAACTACCTCGTCACCCCTTTTCCCACCTGTTCCCTTTTTCCCTCTGATTAGTCCTCTATATCTCTCTCTGTTTTTGTTTCTGTCTTTGTCGGATTCTTGTTTGTGTTATTCATGCCTGAACCAGACTATCGTCATGTTTGCTGCAACCTTGTCCTGTCCTGTCGGAATCTGCCGGTCCATCTGAGCCTACGTTTGTTTTGTTATTAAAGAAGCTCTGTTTACGTTAATTCGCTTTTGGGTCCTCATTCACGCACCGTAACAGAAGAATCCGACCAAGAATGGACCCAGCGACTTCGGATCCTCTCCACTCAGCCGTCGAGATCCAGGGAGCGATGCTAGGCAGACACGAGCAGGAATTGTCTGCTGCTCGACATGCCGTTGAGACCCTGGCCACCCAAGTCTCCAACATCACAGAACAGGTTCACCATCTCCGCCTCGATCCACCGGCCACTTCCAGGGCTTTCGAATCTCCGGAGCCCAGAATCAATAACCCGCCGTGTTACTCTGGGGAGCCCACTGAATGCCGCTCGTTCCTCACCCAGTGTGATATTGTGTTTTCTCTCCAGCCCAACACTTACTCCAGGAGCACTGCTCGTATCGCCTACGTCATATCTCTCCTTACTGGACGGGCTCGTGAGTGGGGCACGGCAATCTGGGAGGCAAGGGCTGAGTGTACTAACCAGTATCAGGACTTTAAGGAGGAGATGATACAGGTTTTTGATCGATCTGTTTTTGGGGAGGAGGCTTCCAGGGCCCTGTCTTCCCTATGTCAAGGTAATCGATCCATAACAGACTACTCTATTGAGTTTCGCACTCTTGCTGCCTCCAGTGGCTGGAACGATCCGGCTTTGCTCGCTCGTTTTCTGGAGGGTCTCCGCGCAGAGGTAAAGGATGAGATTCTCTCCCGGGAGGTTCCTTCCAGCGTGGATTCCTTGATTGAACTCGCTATTCGCATTGAGCGACGGGTTGATCTTCGTCACCGAGCTCGTGGAAAGGAGCTCGCGTTCTCCGTTGCCCCCCTCTCCGCATCACTACCATCTTCCTCTGCCGGCTCGGGTGCTGAGCCTATGCAGCTGGGAGGTATCCGCATCTCGACTAAAGAGAGGGAACGGAGAATCACCAACCGCCTCTGTCTCTATTGCGGTTCCGCTGGTCATTTTGTCACTTCATGTCCAGTAAAAGCCAGAGCTCATCAGTAAGCGGAGGGCTACTGGTGAGCGCTACTACTCCTGTCTCTCCTTCAAGATCCTGCACTACCTTGTCGGTCCAGCTACGCTGGACCGGTTCGTCAGCTTCCTGCAGTGCCTTAATAGACTCTGGGGCGGAGGGCTGTTTTATGGACGAGACCTGGGCTCGGGAACATGACATTCCTCTCAGACAGTTAAGGGAGCCCACGGCCTTGTTCGCCTTGGATGGTAGTCCTCTCCCCAGGATTCAGCGTGAGACGCTACCTTTAACCCTCACTGTCTCTGGTAATCATAGCGAAACCATTTCTTTTTAAATTTTTCGTTCACCTTTTACACCTGTTGTTTTGGGCCATCCCTGGCTAGTTTGTCATAATCCTTCTATTAATTGGTCTAGTAATTCTATCCTCTCCTGGAACGTCTCTTGTCATGTGAAATGTTTAATGTCTGCTATCCCTCCTGTTTCCTCTGTCTCTTCTTCACAGGAGGAGCCTGGTGATTTGACAGGGGTGCCGGAGGAATATCACGATCTGCGCACGGTGTTCAGTCGGTCCAGGGCCACCTCTCTTCCTCCACACCGGTCGTATGATTGTAGTATTGATCTCCTTCCGGGAACCACTCCCCCCCGGGGTAGACTATACTCTCTGTCGGCTCCCGAACGTAAGGCTCTCGAAGATTATTTGTCTGTAGCTCTTGCCGCCGGTACCATAGTCCCCTCCTCCTCTCCCGCCGGAGCGGGGTTTTTTTTTGTTAAGAAGAAGGACGGGTCCCTGCGCCCCTGCATAGATTATCGAGGGCTGAATGACATAACAGTGAAGAATCGTTATCCGCTTCCTCTTATGTCTTCAGCCTTCGAGATCCTGCAGGGAGCCAGGTTTTTCACTAAGTTGGACCTTCGTAACGCTTACCATCTCGTGCGCATCAGGGAGGGGGACGAGTGGAAGACGGCGTTTAACACTCCGTTAGGGCACTTTGAATACCGGGTTCTTCCTTTCGGCCTCGCTAACGCTCCAGCTGTCTTTCAGGCATTAGTCAATGATGTCCTGAGAGACATGCTGAACATCTTTGTTTTCGTTTACCTTGACGATATCCTGATTTTTTCACCGTCACTCCAGATTCATGTTCAGCACGTTCGACGTGTCCTCCAGCGCCTTTTAGAGAATTGTCTTTTTGTAAAGGCTGAGAAGTGCACTTTTCATGCCTCCTCCGTCACATTTCTCGGTTCTGTTATTTCCGCTGAAGGCATTAAGATGGATCCCGCTAAGGTCCAAGCTGTCATTGATTGGCCCGTCCCTAAGTCACGCGTCGAGCTGCAGCGCTTTCTCGGCTTCGCGAATTTCTATCGTCGTTTCATCCGTAATTTCGGTCAGGTGGCAGCTCCTCTCACAGCCCTTACTTCTGTCAAGACGTGCTTTAAGTGGTCCGTTTCCGCCCAGGGAGCTTTTGATCTCCTCAAGAATCGTTTTACATCCGCTCCTATCCTTGTTACACCTGACGTCTCTAGACAGTTCGTTTTCGAGGTTGACGCGTCAGAGGTGGGCGTGGGAGCCATTCTTTCTCAGCGCTCCCTCTCTGACGACAAGGTCCACCCTTGCGCGTATTTTTCTCATCGCCTGTCGCCGTCGGAACGTAACTATGATGTGGGAAACCGCGAACTGCTCGCCATCCGCTTAGCCCTAGGCGAATGGCGACAGTGGTTGGAGGGGGCGACCGTTCCTTTTGTCGTTTGGACTGACCATAGGAACCTTGAGTACATCCGTTCTGCCAAACGACTTAATGCGCGTCAGGCGCGCTGGGCGCTGTTTTTCGCTCGTTTCGAGTTCGTGATTTCTTATCGTCCGGGCTCTAAGAACACCAAGCCTGATGCTTTATCTCATCTCTTCAGTTCTTCAGTAGCCTCCACTGACCCCGAGGGGATTCTCCCTGAGGGGCGTGTTGTCGGGTTGACTGTCTGGGGAATTGAGAGGCAGGTAAAGCAAGCACTCACTCAAACTCCGTCGCCGCGCGCTTGTCCCAGGAACCTTCTTTTCGTTCCCGTTCCTACTCGTCTGGCCGTTCTTCAGTGGGCTCACTCTGCCAAGTTAGCCGGCCACCCTGGCGTTCGGGGTACGCTTGCTTCCATTCGCCAGCGTTTTTGGTGGCCCACCCGGGAGCATGACACGCGTCGCTTCGTGGCTGCTTGTTCGGTCTGCGCGCAGACTAAGTCCGGTAACTCCCCTCCTGCCGGCCGTCTCAGGCCGCTTCTCATTCCCTCTCGACCGTGGTCTCACTTCGATTTTGTCACCGGACTGCCTTCGTCAGCGGGGAAGACTGTTATTCTTACGGTTGTCGACAGGTTCTCTAAGGCGGCTCATTTTATTCCCCTTGCTAAGCTTCCTTCTGCTAAAGAGACGGCACAAATCATCATCGAGAATGTTTTCAGAATTCATGGCCTTCCGTCAGACGTCGTTTCGGACAGAGGTCCGCAATTCACGTCTCAATTTTGGAGGGAGTTTTGCCGTTTGATTGGGGCTTCCGTCAGTCTCTCTTCCGGCTTTCACCCCCAGTCTAACGGTCAAGCAGAACGGGCCAATCAGACTATTGGTCGCATCTTACGCAGTCTTTCTTTTCGCAACCCTGCGTCTTGGTCAGAACAGCTCCCCTGGGCAGAATACGCCCACAACTCGCTTCCTTCGTCTGCGACCGGGCTATCTCCTTTTCAGAGTAGCCTCGGGTACCAGCCTCCGCTGTTCTCATCTCAGTTCGCCGAGTCCAGCGTCCCCTCCGCTCAGGCTTTTGTCCAACGTTGCGAGCGCACCTGGAAGAGGGTCAGGTCTGCACTTTGCCGTTATAGGGCGCAGACTGTGAGGGCTGCTAATAAGCGTAGAACTAAGAGTCCTAGATATTGTCGCGGTCAGAGAGTTTGGCTCTCCACTCAGAACCTTCCCCTTAAGACCGCTTCTCGCAAGTTGACCCCGCGGTTCATTGGTCCGTTCCGTATTTCCCAGATCATTAATCCTGTCGCAGTTCGACTTCTTCTTCCGCGATATCTTCGTCGCGTCCACCCGGTCTTCCATGTCTCCTGTGTCAAGCCCGTTCTTCGCGCCCCCGCTCGTCTCCCCCCCCCATCCTTGTCGAGGGCGCACCCATCTACAGGGTCCGTAGGATTTTGGACATGCGTCCTCGGGGCCGTGGTCATCAGTACCTAGTAGATTGGGAGGGGTACGGTCCTGAGGAGAGGAGTTGGGTTGCTGGACCGTGCGCTGATCGATGATTTCCTCCGTTGCCGCCAGGTTTCCTCCTCGAGTGCGCCAGGAGGCGCTCGGTGAGTGGGGGGGTACTGTCATGTATCATCATGTTGTGTCTTGTTTCTGTCCTTTCCCTTCACCCTGTCTCCCTCTGCTGGTCGTTATTAGGTTACCTTTTCTCCCCCTCTTTCCCCCAGCTGTTCCTTGTCTCCTCCTAACTACCTCGTCACCCCTTTTCCCACCTGTTCCCTTTTTCCCTCTGATTAGTCCTCTATATCTCTCTCTGTTTTTGTTTCTGTCTTTGTCGGATTCTTGTTTGTGTTATTCATGCCTGAACCAGACTATCGTCATGTTTGCTGCAACCTTGTCCTGTCCTGTCGGAATCTGCCGGTCCATCTGAGCCTACGTTTGTTTTGTTATTAAAGAAGCTCTGTTTACGTTAATTCGCTTTTGGGTCCTCATTCACGCACCGTAACACAAACGCATTAAGAAGGAAAGAAATTCCACAAATTAACTTTTAACATGGCACACCTGTTAATTGAAATGCATTCCAGGTGACTACCTAAGGAAGCTGGTTGAGAGAATGCCAAGAGTGTGCAAAGCTGTCTTCAAAGAGTGGCTACTTGGAAGATTCTCAAATCTCAAATATATTTTTATTTGTTTAACACTTTTTTGGTTACTACATGATTCCATGTGCGTTATTTCATCGTTTAGATGTCTTCACTATTATTCCACAATGTATAAAATAGTAAAAATAAAGAAAAACCCTGCAATGAGTAGGTGTGTACAAACTTTTGACTGGTACTGTACCAGTATAAATAACAGTGAAATAAAGCTTCCCCTCTGCGGTAGCTCTCGCAAAGCTAACATCCACTCTTTGTCTTATCATACCCAGATAAACGTTTTTGCTCTCATAGCATTACCTTCTTGTATATCTACTGCTTATACCTTACACTTTCTTGGATCTTATTTCTCCCTCTCACCAAAAGTATGTGGACACCTGCTTGTCGAACATGTCATTCCAACATCATGGGCATTAATATGTTGTTGGTCCCACCGTTGCTGCTATAACAGCTTCCCCTCTTCTGGGAAGGCTTTCCACTAATGTTGGAAAATTGTTGCAGTGACTTGCTTCCATTCAGCCACAAGAGCATTAGTGAAGTCGGGCACTGATGTTTTGCGATTAGGGCTGGCTTGCAATCGACATTTCAATTAATCCCAAATGTGTTCGTTGTAGTTAAGGTCAGGGCTTTGTGCAGGTCATTCAAGTTCTTCCACACACCAATCTCGACAAACCATTTCTGTATGGACCTCGCTTTGTGCATGAGGGAATTATCATGCTGAAACAGGACAGGACCTTCCCCAAACTGTTGCCACAAATTTGGAAGCACTGAATCGCCTAGAATGTCATTGCATGTTGTAGCATTAAGATTTCCCTTCACTGGAACTAAGGGGCCTAAGCCCGAACCATGAAAAACAGCCCCACCATTATTCCTTTTCCACCAAACTTTACCGCTGGCACTATGCATTGGGGCAGGAAACGTTCTCCCAGCATCTGCCAAACCCAGATTAGTCCGTTTAACTGCCAGATGGTGAAGCGTGATTCATCACTCCAGAGAATGCATTTCCACTGCTCCAGAGTCCAATGGAGGCAAGCTTTACACCACTCCAGCCAACAATTGGCATTGCGCATGGTGATCTTAGGCTTGCGTGCGGCTGCTCGGCCATAGAAACGTGTTGGGGAATGTGTTGGGGAAGTGATTTGCTTAATGAACACAGCTGCCTTACTTACCATGGGGCTTGGGTGAGGGCAAGCTGAGTCTCCCTATGACTGACTGCATGAACTCTGATTCCACAGTACCACTTTTCCATAAGCTTCTTTATAGGGTTTAGGTGTTACTCATGACTTCCAACCAACAATGGAGCAAATCAGGAAGCTGGTCTATCACAGGGCCATACCCCTAATCCATCTCCTTATTGCTGAGTGCCAAGTAAAGAGACATTGAGTATTACGTATGACTAGGGATCGAATCCCCAAACCTTCCAATCTCAGGTGGCCACTGAGTTGTCCGAAAACACCATAGGAAAACACCAGAGCTACTGAACAGTCCTTAAGTCCTTAGCAGCATAGAGATGGGTAGAGTGTTCACAAAAATAGGAGTGCCCTCTTTCCATCTCTATGTTTAGCATATGTTTGTATCTAAAGTGACTTAAAGTTAACATGCAATATATTCAGTTGCCTATGTGGGATGTAGCCCGGGAATTGAACCCACAACTTTGGTGTTGTGAGCACTACTCTCTGACCAACTGAGCCATCGGAACCATCAATCAATCAATTTGCCCAGCCCTTGTCATAGCAACATTGGTAGTTATGTGCTTCACGGTAACCATGGAGAGGAGGAAAGGTGTATGTAGAACAGCATGGCGTTGTGGGCGCTAGAGAAAGAGCTCGGCAACCCGGAGAATCAGGAAACAAAGGCTACATATTCATCTCCAATTGACTCCCTGAGGCCAGTCTCTGCCCCTACCCCTCCCTCACCCCCCTCTGTATCCAGGGATGTGTTAGTAGCAAAGGCCCTCTCAGTGACACTGAGCACTGGATTATGGGGGATCTCTACACACACACAATGCTTTGAGTAATCTTGTCACCGTGGCATATCCACAAGGCATTTGTATCTCTCACAATTGCAGTGAAATAACTGGGTCTTCTACTGTAGCTGCAGTTATAGGACTTCACTGTCAGATCTCTTTCTCAACCAGAAGATAGCAGAAAGCTGCTCTTGGACCCGGAGTTGTTCATCCTCGCTTTGATCTGAACACATGGGACACTATCCTAGCAGTCTGTTGAGAAGTCTGCGGAGAATCAATGTGTTTCCATTTATATACTGTGAGATATATGATGTAAAATCAACCATAGAAACCCATATATAGAAACCTTTTGCTAATAGTATTTCACAGGACTCTGGTCAAAACGAGTTCACTATATAGGGACTAGGGTGTCGTTTGGGATGGAGAATCTCCAGTTCATGCTATTCCTCTTCTCCTTCTGTCACAGCACAGGTCAGTAAAGTCATTTTTCACAGCCTAACATGTTCTCTTTTTTTGACAGAAACCTGGGCAAGTCTGGATTGAGGGTGTCCTGCCTGGGATTAGGTGAGTGTGATGATCCATTCAATTGAACTCACTGTCACGTTCATTGTCCTGGTAGGAAATGCATTGTACAGTCAGGAGTTGCAAAAGATACAACGTATGTTCACCACATTCTCTGCAGACAATGGACTTCCGCATATGCATGGCTGCTCGCGTACACACACACACACACACACACACACGCACTCATAGGCGCGGTTTCCCGGACACTGATTAAAACTAGTCCTGGGGTAACAAGCAAACGAAAGGGAGAATCTCCATGGGAAATGATTTGAAGTTCAGGACTAGGTTTAATCTGGGTCCGAGAAACCACTCCATAGGGTTCTGACACTCTCTATTCTCCACAGGCACGTGGGTTACCTTCGGAGGACAGATCACAGATGAGGTAGGCGGAGACTCCATACTCACAACATCCATTGTCCATGTCCACAGTGTATGTGACGTAGTGGAGTCAATATGTGCGATATTAGGGTGACATCCTAATTCAACCATGAATCTAGCTGTCAATATCCAGTTTAGCTGCTTGATTGATTATTATTTTAATTAAAATCACATTTTAGGTGTAGACTAACAGTGAAAATTCTTTCTTACGGGTCATTTTCCAACAATGCAGAGTTAAAGATAAAGATACAAATAAAATGTCAAATAGAAATAGTGACATGAGGTAATGTATAAATACACAGTGAATAACGACTAACAATAATTAGTAAAAACAACGTGGTTATATACAGGGAGTACCAGTACCGAGTCAAGGTTATTGGGGTACGAGGTTATTGAGGTAGATATGTACTGTGCATATAGGTAGGGGTAAAGTGACTAGGCACTTAACAAGGATAGATAATAGACAGTAGCAGCAGCATTTGTGGCGAGTGTTAAAATGTGTGTGTGGCATCAGTTTGTATGTGTGCACAGCGCATGCTATCCATGTGTCATTGCTTTATGCTAATCAACTAAAGCCTTTTCACTTTTCAGACCTTCCATTAGACAGACACCTATGTCATCTCTCTTTCTCTCTCTCTCTCTGTAGATGGCGGAAGAAATAATGACATTGGCATATGAGAACGGGATCAATCTGTTTGACACAGCGGAGGTCTACGCTGCAGGGAAGTGAGTGCACACACGCACTCATGCACGCATGTGCAGGCACACATGCACACACACGCGCATACACACCACACACACACATCCACTCTTCCATTCCATCTCCGTCTGTTTTACTGGGCCTCAGTGGCTAACCACTTTGAGGTCACTGTAGCTTCAGAGTGTGGTTGAACTCCCATCCCCTCCAACTGCATAAGAACATCTTCAACTGCATTACGTGTGTGTGTGTGTGTGTGTGTGTGTGTGTGTGTGTGTGTGTGTGTGTGTGTGTGTGTGTGTGTGTGTGTGTGTGTGTGTGTGTGTGTGTGTGTGTGTGTGCGTGTGTGTGTGTGTGAAATTATAACACTCACACACCGCTAATAACACTCACAAACCACATACAGTACACACACCACAAATACACACTAACAAAGCTGTGTTTGATAAGAGCTGTCACATAGAGGAAGATGTGCTTGATGGGAAATGATAAGAGCCATTCATGGAGAACACATTGGTCCTTGGGGCAAAGATGTAACATCTGTCAACAGCCAGAGAGATGCATCGTCCTCGACCCAATCCTCCCTCTATCCTTCCCTTTCACATGCTGAGAATGTCCTTTTGGAGAGAGAAAGAGAGAGCGCGAGAGAGAGAGAGCGAGAGACTGAAAAAAGTCTGAAAAAGCGATAGGCAGAGCATTATTCTCTGCTGTCACGTTTCAGTAAATCCCCTGCTTCATTAGCCTTGACCTCATAGACCAGAAGTCTCCACTGCTCTCCTATTTCACAAATTGTGCTCAGTACTTCCCTCATGCACCATGTGTCAATAACATCCAAAGAATGGTATTCATTAAACTTCCCATGGTTGTAAGAATGTGTTGTTCTTCTCTTGCAGGGCAGAGGTCGTATTGGGAAACATCATCAAGAAGAAAGGTTGGAGGTGCGTAGAGTTTAATGGGATTTCTGTTGTCGTCCAGAGCCATTTTCACACATGCCCCAGTGTGTGTGTGTGTGTGTGTGTGTGTGTGTGTGTGTGCGTGTGAAATTATTGCTAATGCCATCTATGCTGGAAATTATAATATATATATATATATATATATATATATATATTTGTTTTATGAGCATGGCCTTATTTCTATTACAGCATATTGGATGACTGTCTTTCATATTCCATTCACCCAGCTCAATATAACATCCATCGGTTTAGGCTGCTACATGATCCAAAAATAGGTCCTGTACCCATCATGAGGTTGCTACAACCTAGCTTATGAATGAAAGTTTACAACGTAGGTGCACAGGTCAAGAGAAAAATTTGAGTAATCAAGGTGACAGACAGTGACACATTCAACACCACCTTGCACACTCTTGCCTGCATCTAGCTGATCTAGGTTCTAATCATTAGTCCAGCTGTTGCAAATGAGAGTTCCTATTGGACAAATTAATGTATGTTTATCTATCCCCGTTTTGTTCTGTTTGCTTCCATTTAAGAAACTTTTTCAATAGAATTGGCGGAATGAATACATCCCTGACCACACGCAAACACAATTCACTTTCATAGCAGCCACATCTGAACAGCATGATCACTTTACGCATTGTATAATTCCTTCTCGCATCTACGTGTTCTCCTCCTCTTACCTTTTCCCTTTGCTTGTGGACTTCAGTGCTGGTCTGTGACCAGGTGAAAAAACATTTCCAAGCCAATCATTCATATTATAACTGCTAAACGCTACTCACAGCCTACATCGTTGTCACCATATTAGCTAACATCTTAGACAACATACAGTGCTTTGCAAAAGTATTCACCCCCTTGGCGTTTTTCCTATTTTGTTTCATTACAACCTGTCATTTAAATAGATTTTTATTTGGAATCCATGTAATGGATATACACAAAATAGTCCAAATTAGTGAAGTGAAATGAAAAATTCTTCAAAAAATTAAAAACAGAAAGGTGGTGCGTGCAAATGTATTCACCACTTTTTCTATGAAGCCCCTAAATAAGATCTGGTGCAAACAATTACCTTCAGAAGTCACATAATTCGGTAAATAAAGTCCACCTGTGTGCAATCTAAGTGTCACATGATCTGTCACATAATGTCAGTATATATACACCGGTTCTGAAAGGCCCCAGGATCTGCAACACCACTAAGCAAGGTGCACCACCAAGCAAGCGGCACTATGAAGACCAAGGATCTCCTCAAACAGGTCAGGGACAAAGTTGTGGAGAAGTACAGATCAGGGTTGGGTTATAAAAAATATCCGAAACTTTGAGCATCCCACGGATGTTAAAAAATGGAAAGAATATGGCACCACAACAAACCTGCCAAGAGAGGGCCGTCCACCAAAACTCACGGACCAGGCAAGGAGGGCATTAATCAGAGAGGCAACAAAGAGACCAAAGATAACCCTGAAGGAACTGCAAAGCTCCACAGGGGCGATTGGAGTATCTGTCCATAGGACCACTTTAAGTCGTACACTCCACAGAGCTGGGCTTTACGGAAGAGTGGCCAGAAAAAAGCCATTGCTTAAAGAAAAAAATAAGCAAACACATTTGGTGTTCACCAAAAAGAATGTGGGAGACTCCCCAAACATATGGAAGAAGGTACTCTGGTCAGACGAGATTCAATTTGAGCTTTTTGGCAATCAAGGAAAACGCTATGTCTGGCGCAAACCCAACACCTCTCATCACCCCGAGAACACCATCCCCACAGTGAAGCATGGTGGTGGCAGCATCATGCTGTGGGGATGTTTTTCATTGGCAGGGACTGGGAAACTGGTCAGAATTGAAGAAATGATGGATGGCGCTAAATACAGGGACATTTTTGAGGGAAACCTGTTTCAGTCTTCCAGAGATTTGAGAGTGTGATGGAGGTTTACCTTCCAGCAGGACAATGACCCTAAGCATACTGCTAAAGCAACACTTGAGTGGTTTAATGGGAAATATTTAAATGTATTGGAATGGCTTCGTCAAAGCCCAGACCTCAATCCAATTGAGAATCTGTGGAATGACTTAAAGATTGCTGTACACCAGCGGAATCATTCCAGCTTGAAGGAGCTGGATCAGTTTTGCCTTGAAGAATTGGCAAAAATCCCAGTGGCTAGATGTGCCAAGCTTATAGAGACATACCCCAAGAGACTTGCAGCTGTAATTTCTGCAAAAGGTGTCTCTACAAAGTATTGACTTTGGGGGAGGTGAAAAGTTATGCACAAGTTTTCAGTTTTTTGTCTTATTTCTTGTTTGTTTCACAATAAAAAATATTTTGCATCTTCAAAGCGGTAGGCTTGTTGTGTAAATCAAATCATACAACCCCCCCCCCAAAATAAATGTTAATTACAGGTTGTAAGGCAACAAAATAGGAAAGGGGGTGAATACTTTTGCAAGCCACTGTAGCTTCTAGAACTAACGAATTAGTAAACCTGTTAGCTACAGTCATGCAGGACAGTCAGCAAGCAGATTAGCAGTTACACCGGCGGGCCCTGTTGGCAAGAAATCAATAAAACCAAAAGCTTACCTTGACTTGGATAAGTTCCAGTGTTGGAGAGCCATAGCCAGCTAGGTAACATAGCATCCCTCTCTGTTTGAGTCAGGTATTGGGTAGGCTAAACTAGCTAGCTGCATTCGCTAGCTAAGCAAGTGAAAGTGAAAAAAATACAACAACATATAGCTAGCTCTCTTTTTTATTTATTTTACCTTTATTTAACCAGGTAGGCAAGTTGAGAACAAGTTCTCATTTACAATTGCGACCTGGCCAAGATAAAGCAAAGCAGTTCGACAGATACAACGACACAGAGTTACACATGGAGTGAAACAAACATACAGTCAATAATACAGTATAAACAAGTCTATATACGATGTGAGCAAATGAGGTGGGAAGGGAGGTAAAAGGCAAAAAAAAGGCCATGGTGGCAAAGTAAATACAATATAGCAAGTAAAACACTGGAATGGTAGATTTGCAATGGAAGAATGTGCAAAGTAGAAATACAAATAATGGGGTGCAAAGGAGCAAAATAAATAAATAAATTAAATACAGTAGGGAAAGAGGTAGTTGTTTGTTTGTTTCTCTTTCTTGCTTCTCCTTCATTTTTGAAGAAATTAATTTGTTCAAAACTGTTCAACAATTGTCTTTCTCTCTCTCTTTGAGTCAACTAGTCATCACATTGTATGCACTGCAGTGCTAGCTAGCTGTAGCTTATGCTTTCAGAACTAGATTCATTCTCTGATCCTTTGATTGGGTTAATTAACATAAACACGTAGCCTACAAGCCACTGATGCAGATCTTTGGAACATTTACATTTTAAAACGTCTAATAAAGGCATGTAATATAGCCTACACCTTCACAATAAATCCATTATTTATTTTATTATTATTCGACCATGCTGGTCATTTATGAACATTTGAACATCTTGGCCATGTTCTGTTATAATCTCCACCCGGCACAGCCAGAAGAGGACTGGCCACCCCACATAGCCTGGTTCCTCTCTAGGTTTCTTCCTAGGTTTTGGCCTTTCTAGGGAGTTTTTCCTAGCCACCGTGCTTCTACACCTGCATTGCCTGCTGTTTGGGGTTTTAGGCTGGGTTTCTGTACAGCACTTTGAGATATCAGCTGATGTACGAAGGGCTATATAAATACATTTGATTTGATTTTAGACAGGTCTAAAGAAACATGATATGAAGAAAATGTAGTCTATTTCAGAAGAACAGAATAGCATACTCTGAGTTGTCCTTATGTTAGGTCCTTATCTGGCTATGCCATATGGCTGTGGGCTACACTAGTTCATTTAGCCACAAGATTAGCTTAGAATTCCATGGCATTATTTTATATTAATTTATAGTATGAACAATACAATTGAACAAAGCTGAATAAAATATAAATTATATTTTCTCCAAACGATTGGAGGGAGTGAGCACATGAATTCTGTGTTGAGAGGTTAACAAACAAATAGGTATTCCTATATGCTTACTTTATAGTTAATAATGTAACTTTAGTTGTTCTACAAACGTTGGGCTCTATGCTTTGATTTTTAATACATTGTAAGGCTGCATGATGCGACTCTAATGATTCTTTTGAAAAAAGTTGCTTGAAAGGCATGAGCTCTGCTTAGTTTTTTTGTGCAGGCTGTACACGCATCTTCAGTCTCTCATTCACAATTTGAGAAGCACTTGATAATGGCTTGAATTTCCCGGCGGCATCCACTTTGTGTGGCCATAATGCACCCTAAAAAAAAACATGCCTTTTGCAGCCATTCTCCCTGAGTGCTGCCTGCTCCGAAGCACCTCTCATCTCACTCACACTGCTCTCCTTCATGTGATTGGGTCTTTCTCAAAAGCTACAAGTGAAGACAGACGCATCCGGGACGCAACTGCACGCGTCCTTATCCAATTCTGAGGTGCATATTGAAGATATTGGAAGAACTGTCCACATTTACTTTTCGTCAGCAACAAAAAGATGAGGCCTAACAAACAGCAAAAGCACCCATGTCAATCTACTATCCCCCATAGTACAAAAGTAGATATTATATATAAGATATTATATTCTGTGCGAGAAATAAATATTCCAAACATAGTCTGGTACAGTTGTGGGATGCGATAGATCCCAAATAAATACAACCACAACCATGAGGCTGATGCAACAGATCAGAACGTTTAACTTTAAATGTTAATAAACTATTAGGCTATTTCTTCACATTTATAAGCGCAGCAATACGCACATGGTAGTAGACTATAAGCACAAATGTTCCATTAGCGGAAAACACCATTATCAAAAGTGACGCAAATGCAATTATGCATGTAATGCTTTTATTATAAAGGTACATTTTTATGGTTAAAATTATCTTCCCCAAACCTCAAACTCACGCGCTGCGTATGTATGCCAGTTAGGCTCTACACCCGTTGTAAATCAGATTAATGTGCTTCATTTGAAGACATTATTTGTCCACTTTAGTTGTGATATAAACCTTATCAAAACATATAGGCCTATGGGCTAGGCTACATGAGGTGTGCGACTATGATTACAAAGTCATACAAAAAGGCCATTGTTTCTTGCTTTAAGCTGGGCATAATTGACAAGTGATAATATATCATTCATAAGTGATAAGCTAATATTGTCACCCCTCAGACTATTCTTGATTTAACATATATTCTTGATTTAACATATATTTTTTACATATATTAAAAAATACATGTGTGAAATTCGTTTTGATTTAGAAAGGTGCATGATAATTGTCCAATCTCAAAACGGACAGGGGAAAAAATACATGTCATCTCTGCACTTACAGTGCCTTCTGAAAGTATTCAGACCCATTGACTTTTTTCCACATTTTGTTACATTAGATATATTCTAAAATGAATTAAAGAAATAAAAATCCTCAGCAATCTACACCCAATAATATTGACAAAGTGAAAATTGGTTTTTAGAAATGTTTGCAAATGTATTAAAGATAAAAAGAAAAACAGATACCTTATTTACATAAGTATTCAGACCCTTTGCTATGAGACTTGAAATTGAGCTCAGGTGCATCCTGTTTCCATTGATCATCCTTGAGATGTTTCTACAACTTGATTGGAGTCCGTCTGTGGTAATTTCAATTAATTGGACATGATTTGGAAAGGCAAACACCTGTCTCTATAAGGTTCCACAGTTGACAGTGCATGTCAGAGCAAAAACCAAGCCATGAAGACAAAGGAATTGTCTGTAGAGCTCCGAGACAGAAATGTGTCGAGGCACAGATCTGGGGAAGGGTACCAAAAAATGTCTGCGGCATTGAAGGTCCCCAAGAATACAGTGGCCTCCATCATTGGAAGAAGTCTTCCTAGAGCTGGCCGCCCGGCCAAACTGAGCAATCGGAGGAGAATGGCCTTGGTCAGAGAGGTGACCAATAATCCAATGGTCAGTCTGACAGGGCTCTAGAGTTCCTCTGCGGAGATGGGAAAACCTTCCAGAAGGACAACCATCTCTGCAGCACTCCCCCAATCAGGCTTTTATGGTAGAGTGGCCAGACTGAAGCCACTCCTCAGTAAAAGGCACATGACAGCCCACTTGGAGTATGCCAAAAGGCACCTAAAGACTCTCAGACCATGAGAAACAAGATTCTCTGGTCTGATGAAACCAAGATTAAACTCTTTGGCCTGAATGCCAAGCGTCACTTCTCGAGGAAACCTGGTGGTGGCAGCATCATGCTGTGGGGATGTTTTTCAGCTGCAGGGACTGGGAGACTAGTCAGGATCGAGGCAAAGATGAATGGAGCAAATTACAGAGAGAGCCTTGATAAAAACCTGCTCCAGAGAGCTCAGGACCTCAGACTGGGGCGAAAGTTCACCTTTCTACAGGACAACGACCCTAAGCACACAGCCAAGACAACGCAGGAGTGACATCGGGACAAGTCTCTGAATGTCCTTGAGTGCCCCAGCCAGAGCCCGGACTTGAACCCAATCGAACATCTCTGGAGAGACCTGAAAATAGCTGTGCATCAACGCTCCCCAACAAACCTGACAGAGCTTGAGAGGATCTGCAGAGAAGAAGGGAGAAACTCCCCAAATACAAGTGTGCCAAGCTTGGAGCGTCATATCCAAGAAGACTCGAAGCTGTAATCGCTGCTAAAGGTGCTTCAACAAAGTACTGAGTAAAGCATCTGAATGCTTATGTGAATTTTTTTTTTAAATGGGGGGTCAACTAACTGAAACATTGGTTTAAATTCCACTGAGCACATTGTCTTGAGCATACAGGAACACCATTGTCTAGTTCGCTGCACCTGTCAAATCTCTCTCTCGAATTTCAAAAATGTTCCGTCTCAGCAGCTATACTCGCTCTTTTTAAGTGAAGATGGAGGAGATTGCTAGTGGCCAGACTTGTTTGTTACTCCTGTATTTTTGTTATTTTATGAATGGTGAAGTGCACTTAATGCTAGCAATCTAGCCTGCAGGATATGCCGGGTAGTCAATGGCATTGGATGGGAGCGCTGAGGGGAAACAAACATGCTTCTCCCCCACTTCTGAAGAAGTACCCTGCTAAAGCCCACAGCCCTTCTCCTGTTTGATTATCATCAGAGGCAGCAGCAGGAATCAAGGTTTTCCTAAAAAGTGCTATTTATTAGTTGCTTTTTATTTGTTTACATAATCAGTTACATAATCAGTCAACAATTACTATTAATTAATTACTGCAAGTAAAAAAAATAACACACCAGATGAAATAGGTTCAGAATGAATTGTTTTTCTGTCAAATCGTCATTGGGGCCAAGGGGACTTAAGTGCAGAAGAATTATAATTAAATCATTCTGAAGAATTATAACATAATGCACTGGATCTCCCATTTTCAAGTCAGAATGCTCACCATGCACCTTTCCCTCATACACTTCTCTCTCCTTACAGGCGCTCTACTTTGGTCATCACCACCAAGATATTCTGGGGAGGAAAGTACGTATTACACTTTTTAAAAACCTTTTTCTTTATGTGTGTGTGTGTGTGTGTGTGTGTGTGTATGTGTGTGCGTGTGTGTGTTAGAGGCAGTATTGAGGCTGTATGACTCTTAATTGTTTTCCTATGAGGAAACGGGGTCGATCCCCTCCTATGAGAATGCCCTTTCACTGAGGATCAATTAAAAGGGCATTCATTAGTAGCTGCTTATAAATAAATGAATGATATGTACCCACTGATTCTTGAAGAATATAACGTATAAATGCCTCATGAGTATCAGGTATCAAGGTAAGACCCAAGTGTAGACTATGTGAAGTAACAATGTTTATTGTAACAGCAGGGGCAGGCAAATGACAGGTCAAGGCTGACAGGGTTCGATAATCCAGAGTAGGAGCAAAGGTAAAGGATGACAGGCAGGCTCAGGGTCAGGGACAGGCAGAGTTCGGTAATCCAGAGGTGGAGCAAAGGTACAGGATGGCGGGCAGGCTTACGGTCAGGGACAGGCAGAGTGGTCAGGCGGGTGGGTACAAGGTCAGGACAGGCAAGGGTCAAACGCCAGGGGGACAAGAAAAAGAGAGGCTGAGAAAAGACAATAGCTGACAGGACAAACAAGATGAACTGGCACAGACAGACAGAAAACACAGGTATAAATTCCCAGAGGATAAGTGGGGAAGATGGGCGACACCTGGAGGGGGTGGAGACAAGTACAAGGATAGGTGAAACAGATCAGGGCGTGACAGTACACCCCTCCCTCTAGGGATGCCACATGGTGTTCCACCTGGGCGGATACTTGGTTGACTGTGGTGCCGGCGGGGAAAGTCGGCGATAATGGAAGGGTCCAGGATGTCTTTAGCGGGAACCAAGCACCTCTCCTCCGGGCCATAACCCTCCCAGTCAACCAGGTACTGGAAACCACTGCCCCCGTGGTCAAACCCTCAGGAGGCGTCTCACCGTGTACGCTGGCAGGCCAACGATGACACGGGGAGAGGGATGGGCCTAGAAACAGAAAACAAGGGGGAGTCAGACATGGTTTTGGCTCTAGACACAGAAAAGGTAGGACAAATACAGAGGGTACGGGGCAACAGAGGATGAACAACAGAGGGGCTAATGATCTTGGAGCGGGGGGAAAGGTCTCGGCTTCCGGGGGTGTAGCCGCGGCACTATAGCGACGTGCCAGCACCTCAGGCTTGAACTTCTTGGATACCGGTTGGTGCTGTGGAAGCGAAGTGGCCCGGGCCTTACTAAACCCCTCACGGAGGAAGACGGGAAGACGTCCCGGGGCAGGCAGAGCTGACTTCAGGCAATGAGTGTGGCAGGACGGGCTCCAGCCCACGGTGGCACCAGTAGCCCAGTCAATGGAGAGATTGTGTTACCTGGAGCCAAGAGAATCCCAATACCATGGGAACTAGCAGAAATTGTATCGTTTCGCTGTGGTTCCCCGACACTCGTAGGCTGATGGAGTGGTTTGGTGGGTGACCTGGCCTATAGAGCGCCCGTCCAGCGCCCTAACACCCATGGGAATGGAGAGGGGTTGAGTGGGGATACCCAGGTCGGACGCCAGGGCAACGTCCATGAGACTCACATCGGCCCCTGAGTTGATGAGTACCTGGAGAGACTTGGACTGGTTGCCCCACAACAGGGTGGCATGGAGAGGGGGGCGAGTAAGGAGAGAAGAATAATTATCTTTAAGACCCACTAGTGTACTCACTCCAACAGATGAGCTAGGTCTCTTGAAGGGACAGGTAGACACAAAATGACCGGCAGTACCGCAATACAGACAACTCTAGGTCACAAGTCTGCGTACGCTTTCGGCTGGAGACAGCCTAGACCTGCCGAGCTGCATCAGCTCGGGAAGAGGTGAATCGGCAGTCTCCGGAGGCTCTTGGAGGGACTCGGGTAGGCTCGGATCCTCTCGGGGACGTAGACAACGGGGACTTCCAGAGTTCATCAGCTGCAAGGTGGGATCCCTGTGTGAGTGATTGGGACTGCAATCGGACCTCTTCCGCAATCGGACCTCTACGTTCCTGTAGCCGACCATCAATCCGGATGATTAAAGCGATGAGTGAGTCGAGATCTGTTGGTAGTTCTCGGGCTTCCAGCTCATCCTTTATCTCCTCCGATAATATGGGAACTTGTCGAACAGTGGTTCCAGGTACCCTCCGCTGCCAGCATGCGGAACTCCATCGCATAGTCTGCAACACTGAGGGTGTCCTGCCGAAGCTGGAGAACTTCCGGGCAGCCTCTCTCCCGGACAACGGAGCCTCAAACTTTTCTCACCTCTGCCACAAATACCTCCAGACTGAGGCAGATGGCGGATTGTTTCTCCAACACCGCCGTGGCCCAGGGAAGTGCCCTCCCGGACATCAGCGTAATAATGTACGCTACATTCGAGTGGTCTGAGGGGAACGAAGAAGGCTGTAGCTCAAACGAGGGAGCACTGGGAGAGAAAGGCCCGGCAGGTTCTGGAATCTCTATCGTAGCGCTCCGGGGGAGGTTAGCGGGGTTCCCGGGAAACCGGGGTGACGGCGCTGCTACCAGCCAAGTTAGAGGGGCTGGGGGGTTACTGTTATGGTAGGCTGCCTAGTAGGCAACCCACGGAATTTCTCCCGCAATGCGTCCAAGACTAGGTCGTGTCGTTCGGCCACGGCCTGGAATCCTTCCATCAGACCACAAAGCAACTCCTCGTGCCTACCAATGGTGGCTCCTTCGGAGGAGATGGCGTTGCAGAGCTGGACCAAGTCTACTGGGTCAGTCATGGCCAGTTTGTACTATCAGGTATCAAGGTAAGACCCAAATGCAGACTGTGTGAAGTAACAATGTTTATTGTAACAACAAAGGCAGGCAAACGACAGGTCAAGGCAGGCAGGGGTCGATAATCCAGCGTAGGAGCAAAGGTACAAGATGGCAGGCAGGCTCAGGGACAGGCAGAGTGGTCAGGCGGGTGGGTACAGGGTCAGGACAGGCAAGGGTCAAACATGAGAAAAAGAGAGGCTGGGAAAAGACAGTAGCTGACAGGACAAAGGCTGCTAAGCTTGACAAACAAGACAAACTGGCACGTACAGACAGAAAACACAGGTATAAATACCCAGAGGATAAGTGGGGAAGATGGACGAGGGGGTGGAGACAAGCACATGGTCAGGTGAAACAGATCAGGGCTTGACAAGAGCTTGGTTCAACTGTCGTACCCCATCAGAACTCAAAATATAAGCTTGTTTCACTTGAATGTTTGTAAAAAAAAAATAAAAATGTAAGTAAATGTAAACAACCACTGTATAGCCTAAAAACATGGATAAAACTATAATTTTGATAACATGGATAGTCAGTCCTTGCATCCATAGCGTGGTCTGTTGATTTGAAAGTGGTTAGATTTCTCCAGCCCATCCCTCAGGTTTTACTGAAACAGTTGCAGGGAGAACACTTAGTCAATGTTTTAATTAAGAATTGCTGCTTTAATGGTCTTGCCTAGCACTGACAGGAGGCACCAATTTCAACTTTAGTACGTTTCTATCTTGCATCATAGAGATGGATAGAGGGCACCTGCTGCACCTGCTAAAACATGCTGTGTGTCAAGTGTGCCCTCTATCTATCTCTATGTCTCACATTCAACCCACCAATATGGATTGAATACAGTGAACATCTGTACTGTATCAGTTACAGTATGACATGTGAAACTGTGAATTGTAGCACGAAGTTGTTAAACGTCATGATTTTATATCCTGACAAGGGCATTTGTTGTTTGCTTATCAGAGCAGAAACAGAAAGAGGGTTGTCCAGAAAACATATCATCGAAGGTAAGCCATTTTAAGCCACTTTTATACGGAGTTATTATTACATGTACAGTGTGGTAGCCTATATACTTGCAGGATATCAATATGACATTTGGATCCAATCCAGTCATTCACTACATTCAGTACATCCTGTATATACAGTGCATAAATGAGAGCATTAAAAACAAACAGGATTCTGGCTTTAATGTAAACTATTACCGTTATCTTGATGGTCTTTGCCCTATATAATGCAGGACTAAGGGCATCGCTAGACCGACTGCAGCTAGAGTATGTGGACGTCGTTTTCGCAAACAGACCAGACCCCAACACACCTATGGAAGGTAGGCAGCACTCTTCTTTGAATGCTGTTTGTTTACATTCATCTGTGGTATGTTCAGTTGCGTATCTGTTGCACCGTGACATATTCATGTCATAAACAGACCACCTTGCATCCAGTGGTGCAGCGGTGCAGTAATAATGTTCGGTCAGGCTAGAGTCTCATTCGTACATATTATCTACAGACAGATAAATGGCTCTATGGTTTGGACCTTAAGGTTACATTTACTTTTATTGGGTACATACGTTTTTCGAATCCTAGATGTAGAGATAGGACACAGTTGATAGCTCAAACATCCTCTTTGCATACCAACTGCAGTAATATATGATTGTCTAAACCCAAACCTACCGAACAAGGGCATGGGCAATGGATGACACATTTCTATTCCTGTCACTGATTGAAATGGTCAGTAAAGCATTGTGAACTTTGAACTTGAGCTCAGTCAGTGCATGATGGGGCTCGCTGTATTGGGCTGTGGCTCCCACCCTGCAGGCCCTTATGTATACTTCCAGATGTCATTCATTCACAGACTGGTCAGCGTCTTCACTCTCTTTGTTTTTGTCACCAGGAGACCCATTTCACACCTCAAAGTCCAAGACATTCATCATAGAAGGTACATGGTACCCTTAGTCAAAACAAAGTGTTCAATCAAACACCCCTTTAAACGAAAGGCATTTTATGGCAGTGACTTGATAAAAGTAGTCCTCCCTCTGTTATCCTACCATTCAAAACCCCCTTTAAATCCATAAAATGTTGGACTTTTCGTAGTGCTAGCACAAAAGGGTGGTCTACTGTAGTAGATTGATTGAGTGTTTGATTCATATTTGATAACGTTACATCTTGTAAGTACATTTTGGAGAAATTCACAGAATTTCATGGATCCCTCAATCATTGTAAAAAAAAAAGAAGAAAATCCGTAACTTGTTTCCTTTCTCATTTTCACTTCAAAGCTTTTTTCCCCTCATGTTTTCACCATTAATTCATGAGTATAACCGATATGTTTAGTTGACAGAAATAAATAAACTGTTTCTGGGCTCATAATGCCAATAATGCCAATGTGGGCAGTTTCAGTCGTCTTGAAAAGGCAATTTCCACTTTTTGTTGTTGGAAGAAATGACACTTAATGATGTCCATTCTCTCCCCGACTGACAATTGTAACCAAAATATGATGTAATCCTTCCAGAATCCTTTGATTTACTCAGTTGGGTGTCTTTCAATTTCTCTCTCTGTTTCTTTTCTCTCTCGCTCTCTCCAACTGTAACTTATGCCAGATGAAGGCAATTATGTGGAGTTCCATACCATATAGAAAGAAAATCAGGATATGAGGTGTACCAAGCCACATGTACCATTACACTAGTCATAAAACATTGTGAAAGCCCCATACCAAACCACTCCCGACCATTACTGTTGTCGTTAGCATCACTCATCCCTCCCATTTCTCATACGACTGGCTTGGTTTCCTTTTATTTTGCCAGATGGCCGCTGCCGGTGCTGCTGCGGCCTCCATTGTGAACGCTGTCTTGACTGCAGTGTCTCTCTCTTGCCTGAGCATGCAAACCATCAGGGCTTTGTTCCAGCCAAGCAGTAACCCAATTATACTAATCAGAGTCTTGATTAAATACTAATTAATGGGTGGAACAGGTTTTATACTTGGGTGGAACAAAAACGTGCACCCATATGTGCCATAGGAGGGAAAGAATGCATACCCCCAGGCTAGATGATGGTTTGGAGCCACTGAAGCCTTATTCACAAATCTTCCGTTTTTTCTCTTTACAACAGTTAAAGCCTGTACAGATATACAGCCGAGACACAGCCGAGATACAGCCGAGACAATAAGTTTTTATGCAGTTTTAGAACAAAGTTTGCTTGATCTGAATGGTCTAGTTTTAGAATGTCTAATTTTGGCTGCTGGAGTTTACAGAATTCAACCTGTCAAAACTTAGCTAAAGACTTGAGACGAGACTGGTCCGTTTAGCCAATCAGAAAACAGCTAGCCAAGCAGACAGCTAGCCAACTATTTTGCTCTAGCTAGCCTAGCTTGCTGTTATATCTCTGACAAGTTACAAAGTGTGCCCTATTTCTGGTGCATGTACTGTATTTTCATGATACTTGTTTGCTACAACAAGTGGTAACTGTCTCAGGGTTTTTTTAAATCTGAATGCGCATCTTTAGTCAGCTGTTCTAAAACACATCATTTTAAAACGGGCTAGTTTTTTTCTCGTCTCCTCTCTCCATATGTCAGCGTTATATCTCAAATAAAATAAAATAACATTTTACAGCAGGTAGAAAAGGTGCATTGAAATGCTTGTGTGCTAGCTCCCACAACATTGCAGTTCAATAATCAATATCAACTATGAAAGGACATTTACTGAAGTAAATGTGGTGTGCTTGCTAGTCTTGAATTCTTTATGGTTGTGAAATAGTAGTATTAGTGGTAGTGATGGCAGTAGTGATGGTGGTAGTAGTAGTAATGGTAGTAATAGTGTTTTCATAGGCTGTGTTAGCTATAGTGACCTATTTTGGAGAGGTTTGTAGGTGTGGAGCTATTATAGTGGGTTATAGTGGGCTAGTATAGTAGCCTAGAGTACTATATCCTTATAAGTCATATCATATATTTTTAAGCTGTCAATGTTTTAGTTGGAACTTTCTGTAAGTTTTGTGCCAGTTATTTCAGTTTAGAATGTTGAAGCCTGAATTCCTCCATTGAAATAAATGGGGATAAGACAAGCTTCATGGTTTACAAAATATGAATGGTATCAAAAAACAGTGTTGAAGCCATCTATGTTGAGTCTGTCTCCACATGTCAACATTGGGGTGGTGTTTGTAGCTGAAATGACTCAAGAGCAGTGGTGAATCCAGATGTTGCCTTTGAAGTCTATGGAGCTTTTATGCAAATATAAAACTGTTATAGTTCCAAAAGCACAAGGAGCATCAACAATCTTTTTACATGCAATCTAAGTTGAGTCAGTCTGTACATGTCAGTATTTGGTTTGGTGTTTGTGACGTTAACGGTTCAATTAGTATTGAAATGTATTCTTTAGGATGTCTATTTATAGTATTTTTGTCCTATGAATTAATGTTGGCTAATCCAAAGTCTTCGCTTTAAGGCCTTTCAAGCGTTTATGGACATTTAAAATGGTTATAGTTTAAATAGTATAAATTGTATCAAAAAGCTGTATTCAAGCACACTATTCCAGAATGGTGTCAACGTTTTTGAGTTTGAATGGCGTTTCCAGCTTAAACCATTGAAAACTAGCAGCGACCGGTATTTCTTCCATTAAAGTCTATAGCCCCTAAAATATATTTGGGTTTATGCAAATATAGTTGCAGTATGAAAAGTATAATTAGTTTCAAAACGTTTTCTTCAAGCAACAGTACCAGTGGCAATCTGCACGTTTTAAAGTTGCTTTGGTGTTGGTATATTTAACGGCTCAAGAGTATTGGCGAATCCAAATACTTCCCATTTAAGCCTAGGTACCACCATTAAACAGCAATAGTTCAGAAAGTATACATGGTATCAAAACGCTGAATACAAGCAACCTATTCCAGACCAGTCTGCACATTTTAAAGTTTGAATGGCGTTTCTTGCTTAAACGGTTGAAGACTAGTTAAGGGCTACATTTTTTACCATTCAAGTCTATGGCCATTGACATGCATTGGGATTTATGCAAGTATGGTTGTAGTGTGAAAAGTTTTTTCAAGTGCACTGCAGATGGTGAGCCTACACGTTTGAAAGTTGTTTTGGTATCGGTAGATTTTACGGTTTTGACGCTACATGTGGCGGCGGAGAGAATAATAATAAGAAGAAGGTTTAACAGTTTCTAAAAATGAACATGTAATATAAGAGTTATTATGCATAGTAATAGCCAGATATGTACACAATAGGATCTACAGTATAGATAATGAATGTGCTATGTCAAGTACAACTGTATTTACAAATATAAAATGGGAAGTATCTTGGTCGCGGTGTTGAATAAATAATATATACTAGAGCAGCAGTGTTGACTGTGTATGTGTGTGTGTGCCTTCAGAAATTATTCACACCCCTTGTATTTTTACACATTTTGTTGTGTTACTAGGTGGGATTAAAATGTTTGTTTTTTTTTAATGTCAATGATCTACACAAAATACTCTAATGTCAAAGTGGAAGACAAATTCGAACATTTGTCAAAAATGTTTGAAAAATAAAACACATATAGCTTGAATATATAAGTATTCAACAGTGATTACAGCTTTGAGTCTTTCTGAGTATGTCTCTAAGAATCAGAGAGGTGCGGGGGTCTGCCATAATCGACATCCACGTCTTCAGTGCCCGGAGAACAGTGGGTTAACTACCTTGCTCGGGCAGAACAACAGATTTTAACCTTGTCAGATTCGATCCAGCAAGGTTGCCTGTATCTTTGTACTGATTGAGTGCATTGATACACCATCTAAAGTGTATATAATAACCTGCTCAAAGGGATATTCAATGTCTGCTTTTTATAAACATTTTACCCATCTACCAATAGGTGCCCTTCTTTGCAAGGCATTGGAAAAACCTCCCTGGTCTTTCTGGTTGAATCTGTGTTTGAAATTCGCCACTTGACTGAGGGACCTTCGAAATAATTGTGTGTGTGTGGGGAATAGGATGGGGTAGTCATTTAAACACTGTTATTGCACACAGAGTGAGTACATGCAACTTATTATGCGACTTAATAAGCTAATTTGTACTTTAGGCTTGCCATAACAAAGGGGTTGAATACTTATTTCTCAACAAAGGGGTTGAATACTTATTTACTCAAGACATTTCAGCTTTTCATTTTATATTCATTTCTAAAAATGTCTAAAAAAATAATTCCACTTTGACATTGTGTGTAGGTCAGTGACACACAATCTCAATTGAATCCATTTTTAATTCAGGCTGTATCACAACAACATGTGGAAAAAGTCAAGGGGTGGGAATACTTTCTGACGGCACTTTAGGTAACTGCTGTTTGACTTGACATGAAACTAAACTAGAGTTTAATCCCGGGGCTGAGCTAGTGCTTGTATGAAATGTGTTTGTAGAATGAAAAAATTGACTGAGTTGAACGAATCTCAAGGTTAGTGGCGCCTTGTAACATGTAACAATGTCAAATTTTGGGTCGAGTTATTAAGTAATTCACAGTTGTCTTTCAAACGTGTAATTATAAAGCAGTTACATAGTGGAACAAGAAAATGTGTAAAAACATTTAACAGAATCTTCAGCAATTGGATGTGTAATTATACATTCCCTGTTCCAATTGTGTAATAACTGATAGCGCTACAACCTTATTACATATAGTTACAGTATAACACCTATGTAATTACTATGTTGTTACTTCAGTTATAACTGTAATTACATAGTAATAGGGGAAACATAAAATACTGAAAATCTCATTATCTGACAGCATGACATGTTTAAAATTAAATTGTGCTGCTAGATTATGAGATTTACAGTATTTTTTTTGCACAGAGCTGTTCTCTTTAAAACATGCTTTTAAAACAGCCTGCTTTTAAAATGTAATGTTTCTTATATAAAAGTAGCATGAAAAGCTTTGAAGAAAACTCTGGGTTTTGGATTGACCCTACTGCTATTTTGACTCTGGCATGAATAGTGTTGTTTTGCCCAGATAAAATTGGTATTTGACTGCCTGATTTGTGACTGTCAAAACTCAACGCATAAATACCTTTGTGTGTCAAATCAAAACAAATCAAGTCAAATCAATGTGTCAATTGACTCCAAAAAAGGAATTACATAGTATCCTTCTCTCCCCATATGTTTCATTGCTCATTATTTAAACTGATGTATACATTAACCAGGTAGCTCCTTTGTGCTTTTACCCTTTTTCCAAAATTCTACGTGGACTTTCCTTCTATCTCCTCTTTCCCTTTCAATTCTCGTACATCCCTCTCCTCAATACCTTTCCACCCTCTCTCTTAATCTCACCTGTTCCCACCCCTGCTCTTCTCCAATGTCGGGGCCAATGGGTGAATGGTGTCTTTTGATTGGCAGAGACGGTGCGGGCAATGACCCATGTGATCAACCAGGGTATGGCCATGTACTGGGGAACATCGCGCTGGAGCTCCATGGAGATCATGGTGAGTTGGAAAACGGTTGAAACACGATAAAACCACAAAATAATCAATTACTTATTCCCATCACTCTATTGTTACGATATTACATTGCTCGTCCCTGAGCCTGTTTGCTGCTGTTCGTTGTCTGTCCTATAGGAGGCGTACTCAGTGGCCAGGCAGTTCAACCTGATACCCCCTATATGTGAGCAGGCTGAGTACCACATGTTCCAGAGGGAGAAGGTGGAGGTGCAGCTTCCCGAGCTCTTCCACAAAATAGGTAAGTTACACAGCAACCGTCTGCCTCCCTTCGGTTTGACCCATAAAGGTGGATAGAGGATGCACTTAGTACAACGATAAAATATGTGTGCCCTCTTTCCATCTCTATTGTTCCAGCGTTTAATAAGGGTAGATCCTGAAAGAGCTGAGGTCTGCAATTTGTGCCACAAACATACTCCATGTGCTGCTATTCATGTTTGGTAATGTGGCTAATGCTAGCCAAAAGTTGTGATAATTGTAATGTAGCTAATATACACTATTTGTATTTTGAATGAATCACTCTTAGGAGATGCTCTCAGTCCAAGTAGCTTGTCAAGGCACATAAAGACCAAGGCATGGAAGTCATAATGGCGGTAAAGCTGGGTATTCATTAGGCACCAAATGGAAGAAAACGGACTGAAACATAGAGGGCCTACCTGAACTTGTCCATTAAGAAACGCTTGTTTTCGGGTTTCCGTTGCAAAACGTTTTGCTACGGTGTGCACTAATGAATATGATCCCGATGTCTCTGTGCAGGTGTGGGTGCCATGACGTGGTCTCCGCTGGCGTGCGGGATCATCTCAGGGAAGTACGATAGTGGGGTACCCCCGTACTCACGGGCCTCACTAAAGGTAACCTTTGACCCTTGACGAGTGACTGATGCCTTATCCTCTCCAGCCCACATCTGTCACACCCCTTTGCTTGTGGTTGTAGTTGGTGTTGTTTTCTAGTCCTGCCACTCTGCCACCTTCCTTTCTGCTAACAACAGTTTATCCTGATAGTACATTGTTGTAGGACGTTCCTCTGAACTAATGCGTGTCAATTGAGGATTGGAGACTTTGAGAGTGTCAGGAAAGCCATTCGGTGTATATGGGTCAGCCAGCTTCAGTTGAACATTCCTTGGAGATTCTACACACCTACGCTCAAATGCACACACACACACACACACACACACACACACACACACACACACACACACACACACAGTGCTATTTCTACAGTATGTGTGATGTACCATGCTGTCTATAGCTCTCCTGCTCTTGTTCAGTGATATCTTTGGCTTAATAATCCTCCAATTAAGGGATCTATGCCACTGATTTCCTATGTCATACACTCCACTGGTGGAAACAGGCTATTTAAGTCCACTCAAGCACACAAATGTGGAAGCACAGAACCAAGGTCTTAGACAGAGGGGACAGGTAGCTGTGTGTGTGTGATAACCAGAGGCAGTCATTTACAGTCTCTGTGTAGTTCACTCACATTGCAGACATCTGCTCTGCCACTGGTGAGAGATCCACACACACTGGATGCGTTATGTGTGATAAATGTATAACTTTCAGCCATTCACAGAAAGGCATCTCTGCACCCCAGATGTTTCTGGATACAGTAGTCCTGAGCGAGAGTGTGTGTGTGTGTGTGTGTGTGTGTGTGTGTGTGTGTGTGTGTGTGTGTGTGTGTGTGTGTGTGTGTGTGTGTGTGTGTGTGTGTGTGTGTTCGCACGCATGCATGCGTGTATGTACTGTGCTGTGACAGGGCTACCAGTGGATGAAGGACAAGATCCTGAGTGAGGAGGGGCGCCGTCAGCAGGCGAAGCTGAAAGAGCTGCAGGCCATTGCCGAGCGACTGGGCTGCACCCTGCCCCAGCTCGCCATCGGTAACACACACCTGCCGCTCTCTCTTTTTCTCTCTGTCTGTCTGTCTGCCTGTCCTGTCCAGCCATCCGTCTGTCTGTGTCTTTTGAGCTCCAACGTGTTAGTCAGTCATTAAAGCAGTCTGTCCGTCAGTCAGTCTGACTTATGCAATCTATCTAACAGTGTTCACAATAATGTCAAATTACCAGAGTTAGCAAATGAGCTAACTGTCGTCCATAGTCTGTCTGTCTAGTAGGACCTCAAGTGGGAGGTTGGTCAAGTCCCTGGTAGTCAAATCTTTGATGTGTTGTTTCAGCTTAACTCCACAGTGTCTGAGAATGAGTCTTTGTGGTCACCTGAAGTCACTTAGTTGCACTGGATGTGTGTGTGTTTCTTCAGTCCTTCACTGTGCTTTGTGCTTCCACACACACATTGTTCATTTTCCTGTGTGGTTGTTCATTCCCACAGCATGGTGCCTGAGGAATGAAGGGGTGAGCTCTGTGCTACTGGGGGCCTCCAGCACAGACCAACTGATGGAGAATCTAGCAGCAATACAGGTCAGAAGTGAATACTCCACACACACACATCCACACAAGTACTCACACTCACATATACTGTACTTATGCATGCTTGCTCACAAACACATGATCTCTCTCTCTTTCACACACACACACACACACACACACACACACACACACACACACACACACACACACACACACACACACACACACACACACACACACACACACACACACACACACACACACACACAATGGGCGTGAACCCAGGTGTGCGAGAACTCACATTCACACATACTTATGGATACTTACTCACATACCACATACACATGCTCTCCCTCTCTCTCCACACACTGAGAAATACCTTCTAAACGAGCATTGCCTCTAAGTGGTAAATACAGTACCTTGGGAAAAAATTCAGACCCCTTCAACTGTTCCACATTTTGTTACATTACAGTCTTACACACACAATACCCCGTAATGACAAAGAGAAAACCGTTTTTTAGAAACTGAAATACCTAATTTACACAAGTATTCCTCCCCTTTGCTATGAGACTTGAAATTGAGCTCAGGTACATCCTGTTTCCATTGATCATCCTTGAGATGTTTCTACAACTTTATTGGAGTCCACCTATGGTAAATTCAATTGATTGGACATGATTTGGAAAGGCACACACCTGTCTACATAAAGTCCCACAGTTGACAGTGCATGTCAGAGCAAAAACCAAGCCATGAGGTCGAAGGGATTGTCCGTAGAGCTCTGAGACAGGATTATGTCAATGCACAGATCTGGGAAAGGGTACCAAAACATTTCTGCAGCATTGACGGTCCCCAAGAACACATTCAGCATTCTAATTGGAAAATGTTTAAGATTAATCCTGGAGCTGGCCGCCCGGCCAAACTGAGCAATCGGGTGAGAAGGGCCTTTGTCAGGGAGGTGACCAAGAACCTGATGGTCACTCCTACAGAGCTCTAGAATTCCTCTGTGGAGATGGGGAAACCTTCCAGAAGGACAACTATCTCTGCAGCACTCCACCAATCAGGCCTTTATGGTAGAGTGGCCAGACAGAAGCCACTTCTCAGTAAAAGGCACATGACAGCCCGCTTAGAGTTTGCCAAAAGGCACCTAAAGTCTCTCAGACTATGAGAAACAAGATTCTCTGGCCTGAATGCCAAGCGTCACGCTGGGAGGAAGCCTGGAACCATCCCTACGGTGAAGCATGGTGGTGCCAGCATCATGCTGTGGGGATGTTTTTCAGCTGCAGGCACTAGAAGACTAGTCAGGATCGAGGCAAAGATGAACTGAGCAATGTACAGAGAGAGCCTTGATGAAAACCTGCTCCAGAGCACTCAGGACCTCAGACTGCGGCGAAGGTTCACCTTCCAACAGGACAACAACCCTAAGCGCACAGCCAAGACAATGCAGGAGTGGCTTCCGGACAAGTCTCTGAATGTCCTTGAGTGGCCCAGCCATAGCCCGGACTTGAGCCCAATCTCTGGAGAGGTCTGAAAATAGCTGTGTAGCACCTCTCCCCATCCAACCTGACAGAGCTAGATAGGATCTGCAGAGCTGAATGGAAAAACAGCAAAAACAGGTGTTCCAAGTTTGTAGCGTGATACGAAAGAAGTCTCGAAAGGTGCTTCAACAAAGTACTGAGTAAAGGGTCTGAACACTTCTATTTTATATTTGTATTAATAATTAGCACGTAAAAAATAAGCTGTTTTTGCTTTGCCGTTATAGGTTATTGTGTGAAGATTGATGAGGCACATTTAAAAAAAATTTTTTTTTTTAGAATATACCTTATGTGCATATTTGTAAACAACAGCTGGTGCACGAAATCTAAGGAAGTCTCTAGATTTTGCTCGCATGAGGTAGAGTATATTGTGATAAATTGCAGACCACAATACTTGCCTAGAGAGTTCTCAGCTATACTTTTCGTGGCTGTTTATTTACCAACACAGACAGATGCCGGCACTAAGACAGCACTCAGCCAGCTGTATAAGGAAATAAGCAAACAGGAAACCACTCACCCAGAGGCGGCACTCCTAGTGGCCGGAGACTTTAATGCAGGGAAACTTAAATCAGTTCTACCAAATCTCTATCAACATGTTAAATGTGCAACCAGAGGGCAAAAAAATTCTAGATCACCTGTACTCCACACACAGAGATGCGTATAAAGCTCTCCCTCGCCCTCCATTTGGTAAATCCAACCACAACTCTATCCTCCTGATTACTGCTTACAAGCAAAAATGAAAGCAGGAAGCACCAGTGACTCGGTCTATAAAAAAATGGTCAGCTGAAGCAGATGCTAAACTACAGGACTGCTTTGCTATCACAGACTAGAACATGTTCCGGGATTCTTCCGATGACATTGAGGAATGCACCACATCAGTCACTGGCTTTATCAATAAGTGCATTGAGGACGTCGTCCCCACAGTGACTGTACGTACATACCCCAACCAGAAGCCATGGATTACAGGCAACATTCGCACTGAGCTACTCCTGTGGCGGGCCGGGCGCAGTGCACGCTAACCAAGGTTGCCAGGTGCACTGTGTTTCCTCCGACACATTGGTGCGGCTGGCTTCCAGGTTGGATGCGTGCTGTGTTAAGAAGCAGTGCGGCTTGGTTGGGTTGTGTATCGGAGGACGCATGACCTTCGACCTTCGTCTCTCCCGCGCCCGTATGGGAGTTGTAGTGATGAGATAAGATAGTAGCTACTAACAATTGGATACCACGAAATTGGGAAGAAAAAGGGGGTAAAAATTCAACAACAAAAAAACACGTAAAAAAAAAACATACACAAGGCTGCGTGGCCAGACAGATTACCAGGACGTGTGCTCCGGGCATGTGCTGACCAACTGGCAGGTGTCTTCACTGACATTTTCAACATTTCCCTGATTGAGTCTGTAATACCAACATGCTCCAAGCAGACCACCATAGTCCCTGTGCCTAAGAACACAAAGGCAACCTGCCTAAATGACTACAGACCCGTAGCACTCACGTCCGTAGCCATGAAGTGCTTTGAAAGGCTGGTAATGGCTCACATCAACACCATTATCCCAGAAACCCTAGACCCACTCCAATTTGCATACCGTCCAAACAGATCCACAGACGACATAATCTCTATTGCACTACACACTGCCCTTTCCCACCTGGACAAATGGAACACCTATGTGAGAATGCTGTTCATCGACTACAGCTCAGCGTTCAACACCATAGTACCCTCAAAGCTCATCACCAAGCTAAGGAACCTGGGACTAAACACCTCCCTCTGCAACTGGACCCTGGACTTCCTGACAGGTCGCCCCCAGGTGGTGAGGGTAGGTAGGAACACATCTTCCACGCTGATCTTTAACACTGGAGCTCCCCAGGAGTGCGTGCTCAGTCCCCTCCTATACTCCCTGTTCATGGCCAGGCAAACTCCAACACCATCATTAAGTTTGCTGACTACCTGTGTCGTCAGCAAACTTAATGATGGTATTGGGTCGTGCCTGATCACCGACAACGACGAGACAGCCTATAGGGAGGAGGTCAGAGACCTGGCCGGGTGGTGCCAGAATAACAACCTATCCCTCAACGTAACCAAGACTAAGGAGATGATTGTGGACTACAGGAAAAGGAGCACCGAGCACGTCCCTATTCTCATCGACGGGGCTGTAGTGGAGCAGGTTGAGAGCTTCAAATTCCTTGGTGTCCACATCAACAACAAAATAGAATGGTCCAAACACACCAAGACAGTCGTGGAGAGGGCACTACAAAGCCTATTCTCCCTCAGGAAACTAAAAAAATTTGGCATGGGTCCTGAGATCCTCAAAAGGTTCTACAGCTGCAACATCGAGAGCATTCTGACTGGTTGCATCACTGCCTGGTACGGCAATTGCTCGGCCTCAGACCGCAAGGCACTTCAGAGGGTAGTGCGTACGGCCCAGTACATAACTGGGGCAAAGCTGCCTGCCATCCAGGACCTCTACATCAGGCGGTGTCAGAGGAAGGCCCTAAACATTGTCAAAGACCCCAGCCACCCCAGTCATAGACTGTTCTCTCTACTACCGCAGTTCAAGCGGTACCATAGTTCCAAGTCTAGGACAAAAAGGCTTCTCAACAGTTTTTACCCCCAAGCCATAAGACTCCTGAACAGGTAACCAAATGGTTACCCGGACTATTTGCATTGTGTGCCTCCCCAACCCCTCTTTTACGCTGCTGCTACTCTCTGTTTATCTGCATAGTCTCTGTTTATCTGCATTATATGCATAGTCACTTTAACTATACATTCACGTACATACTACCTCAATTGGCCCGACCAACCAGTGCTCCCGCACATTGGCGAACTGGGCTATCTGCATTGTGTCCCACCACCCGCCAACCCCTCTTTTTACGCTTCTGCTACTCTCTGTTCATCATATATGCATAGTCACTTTAACAATACCTACATGTACATACTACCTCAATAAGCCTGACTAACATGTGTCTGTATATAGCCTGGCTACTCTTTTTTCAAATGTATTTTTACTGTTATTTTATTTCTTTACTTACCTACACACACACACATACATACCTTTTTTTCTGCACCATTGGTTAGATCCTGTAAGTAAGCATTTCACTGTAAGGTCTACTACACTTGTTGTATTCGGCGGACGTGACAAATAAACTTTGATTTGTTTACTATTGTTGACATGGATTTGATGACATGTGTACTGGCATTGAATTTGAATTCCAATGGGGACATTGTGTTCATTATGTCATTCTCCTTCTCTCACAGGTTCTTCCAAAGTTGTCGTCCTCCATCGTTCATGAGATGGATAGTATCCTAGGCAACAAGCCCTATAGTAAAAAGGACTACAGATCCTAGAGGCTGCCTGAGGAACATTGTTGGGCGAAGGTCAGCATCTTCCTTCTTCCTCGTCTGCGACCAGCTTCAGTTGAACAAGACACCAGGCACCATGGGAAATATATAGCCATTGAACCACTTGGGAAAGTCAATCAGAGTATCTAAATATATATATATATCTTTCTCCCAACCCAAAGATTTTAGAGGAGACTTGGAGACATTTCCCATCCAAGGAATTGTATTCACCATTCACAGTCCTTAAATGCACTTCGTTCATAAACTATTTATTCTATAACAGATTCTTGATTGAAAAGGTTCAGAATCCAGAACACCTTTGAAAAGGTTTTTGTCTTGTATATGTCCCATAAAATAAATGGATCCAGCACTCCATTAAAGATGCACTGTGCAAAATCACAAAAATTCAAATAGTTCGCTTAATTTCAGTACATATGACAAAACAAGCAAGTAGAGTGCAGAGAATCACTGTAACATCTAAACCGCTGTGAAATATGTTCTCCATAACCAACAATGTTTTCAGCTGTTTGAAGCTAGTGTGCAAAACTGAAAGTAAGACACAAAACAAAACTAAACTTAAGAACAGGAGCACATAGAACAGATCTGCCGCTTCTTAGACTTGCTTTCAATGAGAATGACATATCTTTAACACACATTTCTATGTGAATTTGGTCAGGTCGCCCAAAAAGTTACATATTGCAACTTTAAATAGCTAATACTGAACATTTGTTGAGATTACCAAAGCTGATACTATTCCATGCGTAGATAATAGAAATAGAATGATGAGTGGACATGATTCTGTATCTGATATAAAAGGCATGTGTCCCACTACTCTGATGATGAGTTTAAAAAGGACATTGAACACTTAAATAGTTAGTATGGGTAAACCACGCCTAACTTGGGCTGCCATCTTTTCAACTGGCAAAAAGTTGAGATCTTGCCTGCACCCACTCTTTCTTCAGTTTACAGACTGAACCATTATGAGTTATTTCTGAATTTCACCTAGCTACAAGACTGTACATCTGCCAGTCTGTGTGTTTTTTGTTGTTGTAAGCCTACCGAATGGCAGTGTCTATCCTATTAATGGGATTTCTTCACTTATATACCTTTACACACACACTCCCTCCCTCTGCATCAGTGTGAAGAGGGCAGCCCTCCCAGCCATGTACAGTAATGGCTTTTCAGAGAGCACTCAGTGAGAAAACCCCTTGCCTCAAAACTCTGTCACATCCTATTGTGACTGGATCAGGTTAAAAGTGTTTTTAACTTTTTACTCTCTGTATCGCAGAAGACAGGGTCCCGGGATTGGTCATGCAATTTTCCCAGAGTGCTCGATAAAACAGCTTCCTGTGTTATGAAGTTATGTAACACAAAACAGAACAAACTGGCACCACCACAAACTACTTCTCCCTTCCCGACAATATATATGTTTGATTAAAGTGTAATGTTCCAGTTTCATAAATGCTTTCTGTGAGCAGACAATGGGCAGTTATATTAGTGTGTGTGTGTGTGAGCTCACTTTACCTGGTCGTGGTCACTGCTGTAGTTGGACAAGAGACATGTTCACTCGTCTAAAGCCAAAGAGAACACCCCAACACACATATTACTGTACTGTATAATACTCAAGGCATCTAAGTGGTTTCTGCCAGTCAGAGTGACTGTGGTTAGTTTTGATTTCAGTCTCAACGTCGCTTGAGATTCATTTTGGAATGCTTTCATGCAGCCTAGTCTCCTTTCCTCTGTCATTGAAGATGTGGGAACATGATATTTGGGAAACACAGTTGCAAACATAGTATTTTCTGTGTTTGCAATGTTGCATTTACTTCCTAATGATGTTGTGTCCCTATTCTAAACATTGTTCAAAAGCATTTGTGACCTAGACACACCGGTTGTATCTCATTCTAAATGAGATAGAAAGAGAGAAAAAGAGAGAGAGGGACATGTCTCAGTCAAAGTCAATGCTGCAAACCTCAGGAGTATCTTTGTTGGGTCTTTGGCGCCACCTTCAGGTCATAAAACATCAATGGCAGCATTGATGTTGATATTTCTTGTCTGAGAAAACACCCATCCTGTCTACAATTGGTATTAAAACATGATCCATGCCTCACCTTAATATTTTGAGCTATATATTTGGATTTGATAATGTAATTTCAATTTGGCAAGATAACTTGCCATTATAACGACATGCTCTAACTATGGCAATGGATGGTCGATGGTAGGATACCATTTAGTAACAAGACAGTGAAGTCTACAGGAAATACAATTTTGTAACACCTTAATCCTCCATTTTGCATAAGTATCTATACCCATTGGAGTTGTGACACTGAGATAGTTGGCCCACATCAACTCTGCTGTCCAACCAGTTACTGAAATAAATGACTGGGTCTGAAATGACTGGAACTTGAGCATTAGGTCTGATGATAGTTTAAGGTAGGCTGATGGATGTGCTTCCAGGATAACTTAGCCCGTAGTTCAGCACAACATAGGCCTGCAAGATTGATGGGGTGTCCAGATTTGCAGGACACCAGACAAAAAAAAGTGACTGTTTATATATTGCATGGGCACCCACTATAACACTAGTCTTTAGCTAATGTTGATACAAATACAGCATATTGTCTGAGTGTAAACCTTCAGCTTTTTTAAAGTTGTATACCTATGTTTTACATGTAACATACCTATGTTTCGAATGCTTAAATGATGTATCTAAGGATTACAACTGGCCTCGCCTGTAAGGCTTTCGGGCTTTCACCAAAGCTCACGACTGAGCAACATATAGGAAACATCTTATTTTAAAGACAGGTTATATACTGTAACCGCTCAAATTGTAACAGTTGCATATGTGTGTGAGTGGGTGCATGTGTTCATGAGTGCGATCCTGTGTATGGGTGTATACCAGTAACCAACACTGCTCTCTTATGTTTCGTACTGTGTGCTCTGATGTTGACTTTGTGCATTTCTCTGAGCTTGTGGTCACCAGGCCTGGTTCTACCTAGTCTCAGGGAGCTACTGCACATGGCATCTCTACATCAGACTGTCACTTAGAAACATTAAGTAAAGGAGTGTGTGGGAGCTAGCCTGGGTGCCAGGAGAAAGAGATGGGCACCCAAGCTATGCGTGAGCCTCATCCAATGAAAAGTGATTATTTAGCCACGGATCACTCTCTTTGGGTGTGTTTTAAAGTAAATTTACATTATATAACATTTCTATCCTTTCCAGATTGATGGAATGCTGGTCAGACACAAGTAAATGCAGCCCGAGCATCTAGTTAAGGCACGCTATGAAGACACACACTATGTTGTAGATAAGAGCAAACATAATCAACTAAGTAGAGTGCGCTACTGTGCATTTCATGTAAAGGGACTAATTGACAAGCTATTTTAATGGTCTTATTTTTTACACACACAAATACTGTGCAGCATAGGAATCTGTAATATAGTCAACTGCAAGCTATTTGTACATTTGCAATGTCAAAATACATAATGGATTCACAAATTCTTTCTGTACTGTATATAATCTAAATTCTGTATATACTGTATGGCTGTTAGCTATCACTTTATGCCTTTGTTTTATCTTCTGTTCATTTTGCAAGCATTGCTAACTGAATTGTGATTGAAGCAGACTTTAGGTGAATTGTGTTTACAGCTTGAGAACGTATAAATATTCAAATAAATGCTATAAATAAAAATAAACGTATTGACTTCATACAGAACATGACTTGACTGTGTGGAAATTTGTTCCCATTGAAGATGATCAAGTTTGTAAAGCAAAGACACTTAAAGCGGTTTGAATTGTTTATATTTAGTCGTAAACATATCCAATCTGGAGAAACAAGTGATGATGAAACAAGGGACAAAAATATCAGATTGTAAATTAGATGGTTCATATTCAATTTCAATTCATATCAAAATACAACGCTAATGTTGTCTCTTGACCAAGGTGCCCTTGTAAATTACATTTTGATTATGTAACATTTTGCTCGCAACACAGGCTGCCAAGATTGATGGAGTGTCCAGATTTTCAGTACACCAGACAGAAAAGTGACTGTTTACATATCGCATGGGCACCAACTATGACACTATTCTTTAGCTAAAGTTGATACAAATACAGCACATTGTCCAAATGTAAACATCCAGCTTTTTTTACGTTGTATGGTTAAGATTGTTTACATTAGTGAGTGGTTACATTGGCTAAATGAGATCATTTCATCTTTAAACACAAAGCATTCCAATACAAGACTCAAAAGTCTTCTCTGAAGGCCAAGATGGATAATGGTTATAAAGGTAATGAATCTGCCTTTAGAACATCGAGTATGGGACGCAGTTTGGTTCTTTGAATGTCAAAAAAGATACACGTCAAATAACAAAATGCTAATTATATGCAAATGATGGCCAATCACAAATAAGGCGCGTGTAAAGCCAGCTAGCTCATTCATCGTCAATCATTTGTGTTAAAGGTTTTAACTTAGACTGGTCCTTTTTAAAGGGCTCGTCGGGGATCTGAACCCAGGACCTCTCGCACCCGAAGCTGGAATCATTCCTCTATACAAACGAGTCACTTTCTAGCTTATTGTTATGAATGAGAAGACTTTATTTACGTTTCTGACCTTCGTAATAGCAGGCTCATCCGAGATTTGTAGCAGACACCAATCACACACAGAGAAAAAGGAGCCCATTTCAGCTGTTTCTCTTAAATCTAGCATTGGCTGTGTGTGTTTCAGTGAAGACATATTCTGAGAAAGGTTTTCACTTAGACTGGTCCTTTTTAAAGGGTTAAAGGGCTCATCCAGGATTTGAACCCAGGACCTCTCACAACAAAAGTAAGAATCATACCCCTAGACCAACAAGCCACTTTCCAGCATGTATAATGCATTATTGATTACTGTTACTGTAATTTAATTATGCCAATGTGCTTTCATCAATTGAAAGCCCTTAATCTATTTTATGAGAATTTCTAAGATTTCTTGTTTGCATAAAATAGACGCAGACCAGTCTTTCAATAATAGGTAATAGAATTTATTCTCGGAGCGCGCTCCACTTAATCACGTGCAGCAGTTTATATACAGATAATGACGTCATTTCATTGCTTTAACAGAATCCCCTCCTCTCGACCGGGACAAAGTGAGGTGAAAAGTTCATTCTAACTTACTAACATACTACCAGATAACTTTTGACCCCTCAACATTATCGATCATCACTGAACTGACAGTTTTAATTAACAGAAAACCTAGGAATGCACTCACTGCCTTATCTAAAAACCCCAGAGCTAAGTTTCAGTAGGGTCAACCATAGGCTAACGACCTTATCTGTTTTCACAGTCCACAACCCATTCGTTTTATTCCTAGTTGGAATGGTGTTCATTAACTTTTTATTACTCCTTGTCCGTGTCACACAATCCCTTCTTATGAACTCATATTGTTAATCACTTATAAAACAGAGTATAAGTTTACTTAGTTACAATTCTATTTAAAATGGGGATATTGTTTATTCATTTATACATAATAAATCCAACAATCCACCCTGAAAACAATTCATACCTTCATTAAACACTAAAAGGAAACTTCAATGATATCCTAGGAATAAGACAAACCAATACACGTATGTACACACGATCAACTTCAATGACTGTTCTATCCTACATCAGAATCTTAATTCTACTTATCAGGATTTTCTGTTAATCTTCATGAAAAAACAGTCTATACATTGAAACAAGAAAACATCTACATTTCCTAAACATCAAATATGGTCTCCTCGCGAGTGAAAGGATCCGGATTCTTCTATTACGTCCAAGCCATGTATTTTGTATTCCACTGGTCAGAGCTTAGGATTGGTCCATACATCACCATCTGAAGTGTCATCAATTTCTCCAGAGTCCTGGAAATGATAACTTTCATACACGCAATCAACCACGTCCGTACAAAACTAACACAGTCACACAGGTGAAGGTAGCCCATAACACAGTAATCATAACATTTTTCCATCTTCCAAACACACTGTCAACCCAATTAGTCAGAGAAGTATACACCCCTGAGTTAATTTCCAACTCGTGAACTAGGGTGTGTAAACCAGACAAGGCCTTGGTCACTGATCCATCCTAACTGTATATCCCCGGAGTCAAATTACCTCCATACACTCCCACCTTCTTCAGCCAGCAAACATCCAAGACTATTCTATTCTGCCAAGTCATTCATTACATCTCTAACATAATTGGTGAAGCGCTGAGGATTTTTAATAGATATAATTGATCCAATCCACATTCTCATTGAGAGTGGACCACCAAAAAATACTTGACTCTAATCCTGCCAGGATCTAATTTATAGATTTGATCTCATCTGCCACCCTTGGAACCACAATGTTATTAATACAAACCCTATCATCAAAAGACCCAGTCGGAGTACTTCTTATCTCCCGTTTAGTCAACACCATGTCATGATGTTGAATGAGTGTGAAAGGCATTCTCAAATGTACCAGTACACATACCTCTGTTCAATTAGCCAGTAATACTCGGCCATCATGTCATTCTCCCACACAATCAACAGATGTGAGCCCTGGGCCTCCTTATCTTACTGAAATCCCCAGATCTCAACCAGCCTGCCAAATCACTCATTGGTCGCATCAGAAGTAACATTATCTGTCCTATTGCAGTACTGATTTTGCCCCACATATTTCTCAGGAGTACTATACTGAATCAAACAATAAACAGTCTCCCGTTGCCTCTGTGAAAGGAGGAAGCTCAGATTTCAGAGGAACATGTGGATATAAATAGTGCAAATCCATACAACTTATTATCTGGCTTTCCTGTTTCCATGAATAGCTTTACCATACAGGCTGTTCCCTTAGGTGAATAATTCCATTTCTGAACTATCCACACCGGCCCTTGGCTCTGGACAACTCCACAGTCAGTATCTGCTTTGTCAGGGACTCTGCTTGTATTCTGCTGACTATAGAGCAATCAGCTGCTCTAACTTTTTCTACCTGGAATGCACTAGGTTATCAACTGAAACCCTTACTTTCACTACACTCCATCTCCTTCCATGCTGGGTATGTAGATTTATGTAGCCTTCTCACATGATGTGAGCTATAACTTGTTTCTATGAACTACACAGAGACTTGCATAGATGTCTTCCATAATAGCTACTCTTAGTCCTGAACTGCCAAGGAGTCAGAGACACCACTTGGTCTACATAGAACTTCCACTGAGACGTCCCTCCCTATCCTACTCTCACTTCCTGTTTATCCAGATCAAGTGATCTCTTATGCTTGGTTAATACTAATTTCTCCTTGTTTAATTATGTCAATATTACCCTCTGGCCTTCTCGGGTTCATGGTGTAGGAATAAGGTCTCCAACCATACAGCTTAGGATGGAAAGCTCACCTATAAAGCCCCACCCTCTTCCAGAAAACACATCATTAGCAAGAGTCAGACACATTTTCACTTCTATGAACAAGAACAGTGAGGAAAGGACAGGTAAGGTATTTTTCATTCGAGAGATGGCCCCCAGAATTCTGTTAATTCCAGTTCTCCTCTCGAACTCTGTTATTGTTCGACAGTGTCAGTGTGTCTTACCCTCCCTCAGTGTGATATGAAACCGGGTAATTCTTTCTGCTAGCTGTCACCAGGAGTCCTTGGTATGGTCCCCCCAACAGGCCTCAGGGACTGGATTGAGTGACTTCACCTGTAATTCACCTGTAGTGCATAAAATCTTGGACATACAGGTTTGGTTAACAAACAGTTTCTCATTTGTTCTATCTGATTATATCTTTAACTTCTATACCTACTTGTTAGCTGTTTTTTTTTAAATTTTATCAGTTAATTATCCCGTAGGTCACATCCTATCCTAGAACACAATTTACCCATCTCCCCTTTGTTACCTGGCTCTGCCCAGGTAACAACCTTGCCTACTCTTAAACAATGACTTAGGCAAGATTAGTAAATTATCCTAATGTCTGACATCATCATGTAGGAGCCCCTTTAATTTTCCACATGTCCAATTCTCCCTTGGGCGTCCATTCATTTCAATCCTGTACCAATACTCTGTCAAGTTTCTTATCTACTTTAAGAAGTATCTGTGCTACTTATATATTTTCTTAAATATATATATTTACTGATTTAAACCGTAACCCTTTTCTCTCATATCTCTCAAATACCACTAAGCTTCTAACTGTTTGACTTTATCTAAAATCATTGATTTTAGAAAAAACATGTCTATGAGTGGCTTTTCTCTAAAGTCCTTACATTTCCTTAATCAATCTATCTTAATCCTAACAATAATCCTAAATCATCACAGATGTCCTATATTCCTGTTAAATTTAATACTATTTAAAAAACCTCCTAAATAGTCAAACAAAGTCAAAAACAAATGCTAACCATATCAAAATCCTTCCTATACTAACAAGCTCTTTCCTTCAGGGACCCTCAGTATTCTATCTGACAATAACATGAATTTAATATATGTTGCAAAGTGTGGAATACCTTGTCTACCGTAATTTATCACCCCTGAGAACTGAAACTTATTTTTCTATGTAATTCCCTGCCCTATTGGCTTATTATATCTCCTATCCAAACCTCAATGTAGCTTATCTTCCCCTATTTATTCTCAATGATAAATATGATTTTTTTCTCTGTTATAATACCAAATCAATAATAGCCCATTCAAAGACTTCACAGCTAATGTTGTAAAACAGAATCCTGAACCACTTTCTCATTTGTAGTTCAAACAATAATTCTAACCCCAAACTAAAACTCCATTATAATTAATTTACCTTAACTATTAACCCAAATGACCACATTCATTATACAAATATCAGACCTCAAAAGATAGCCATGATAAGGTCAATAGGTCATACCACCCTTTTATAGTCATGTTCCATACTACATTAGACATAATAAAGAACCCTTTATCCTTAAAATCCAAAAAATTCACTTAAACTCATAAAATAAAAACTCATAAAGTTCCATATGTGAGCGTGCCTCTTTAAAATACCTTTGCACCAAAACAAATAGTCCTAACTAGCTGCTAGTTTTTAGCATCTTTCCTGACGACTTACATACTCCTTTTAAAAATGTATTTGGACATTTTTATCACCTTCTGAAAAGTGACTCAAAACAATAATGCACGCATTTTCCTTCTAAAAGACAAACAATTTTCTCCGTTACCCCCAGTCACGACATCGTTTCCGTGGCGACAAAAGTGCCTTGCGAGTGATGTCATCAACAAGCGCTCAACCTCGACTCAATTCGCAACGATTTTCAATGAATTGTAAATAATTGCTGGCTGTCTGCAGCAACAGTATTTCAGGTTCGATAAACCAAACCTAATGTATCACATCTGTTGAATCTTGAATTATAATTTACAACATCAACCAACATCTCTAAATTCGCTAATTTTATAAAAACATTTCGATGGGCACAAATCCATCGTAATTGTTTCCCCGTTATTATTCAGAATTCATTTGATTTAAGTTACTGTCTCGTCTTTGATTTAGCATTTTAATTACGACTCTATTCCCAATACATTATTCAAACAGATCATTTGGTGAACAGACATCGTCTTGCATCAAAATTCGCTTCGTCCTTATTTTAAGTTGAATGAATTAGTCTTTCAATTTGAACCAAACAAACTATTTAAAACGTTCAGTTTATATCCTATACCAATACTAATGACTATAACTTTCTCTGCAAAACAATTAGTTTAATTACAACCAAAAACTCAGATATGTTATTATTTGTTTGTGTTTACGCCTCGGCTGGGAAACGAACCCAGTTTGTAAGACTGCTACGCTCACCACTATGCCACCAACGCTATGGAACTAACCGAGATTCTCCGCAAATAGACCCATTTTACAGTTGTCTGTATTTGTAGCTATGGCATCCAGACAACAGAAAATAGCCCTAATTTAAACGCCCAAAGTTTTCCCTCAGTTAGGATTCTCATTAATCTCGCTCTCTTTGTATCTGACCCTTCTTTTTTTTTTTTACCCGATTGTCGCCTCTGACCTTCCCCTCAGTTAAATTACAATATTGGTGGTGACATTTACAAGGAGTGTTACAATCCCGGGCGAACTGTCCAATTTCGTTACAATTAAAACATTTTCTCTTTTTCTTTTGACTCGCCTTATCCACTTTTCTCGACTTTATTCCTTTTTCTACCTCTATTATACCTCCCTCGGCTTCAGCAGGATTCACATCTATGGGTGATAATCCCGCAGGTTGCAGCCGTATTCTCACCACCACTATTTCATCGACTAGATTACCTCTGTATTCTTGGTATATTCGAGAAGGATATAGTTTGTTACCCTCACCTACACCCAATTGGTTAACCTTTTTTTCATCTGCGGGAGCGGAGAGCAGCCCATCTTTAATCCTTACCGTTACTAGTAGCTATGGTATTTAATCACTTATCTATGTGCGTGTTTTCTATGAATCTGCTATTTACCATTACTTAGTTACTTTTGTTGCTTTTCTGTCCGACTATTTGTGTGTCTCTTTAATGATAATCAGTATGTATTCTCCTTTCTGGAAACCTCAACTATAGATGACTTTTGATTGGACATTACATTTCACCCGTATACAATTATAAGCTCATTATAAACTATTGTTCCTTGGGACTTTCAACATTAATATCTCATATCTCACTACTCTAGAATTGGCTTCCCTATCCTCCCCTTAGATATTCATTTCTTTCAGTATTGAATAGGTTCAATAATTATGTTCGCCTAGAGTTACCATGCCTTCTCACCAAGCCTAATTTATTATTTAGGTATGTCTTTTGAATAAATGGTTATCCTATTTGTACAGAACGAACGTCCCATCTAACAATACGTAATATATCCCTTCTTAACACCCTTCTGGCTTGCAAAACCAGGAATTATTAAGTTTTAGTTTAGTTTTGGTAGTGCACCTTACCACGAGTCATTTCAGACTCGTTTCCTTCCTTCCTATCAATTTTGGTTACACACAAAGTAGAAACCCATTGTATTTGTTCAAAATATTCAAGCAACTATCATTGATTAAATCCAAACTCCTTTAGCACATTCAATCAAAAATATCTTAAATAATTCCTCCCAAATTCGAGAATAAAGACTATTTACCTTCGTCCTGTAGACTGGGAAAAGCAATGCCGGTTCGATTCCGACACCTTCTCTGTCGACCTAAGATATATATACCGTCCTGTTATTATTAAACCTCTGCTGGAGGCCAGGACTTTAAATAACGAGTCCAGCCTCGTCCGTGCACGGTTTTCGGCTTTTCCCTTTGGACGACAGAGAAGTTTGTGGAATCCGGCTCGAAGGACCAATTGTTACTGTAATTTAATTATGCCAATGTGCTTTCATCAATTGAAAGCCCTTAATCTATTTTATGAGAATTTCTAAGATTTCTTGTTTGCATAAAATAGACGCAGACCAGTCTTTCAATAATAGGTAATAGAATTTATTCTCGGAGCGCGCTCCACTTAATCACGTGCAGCAGTTTATATACAGATAATGACGCAATTTCATTGCTTTAACAGAATCCCCTCCCCTCGACCGGGACAAAGTGAGGTGAAAAGTTCATTCTAACTTACTAACATACTCCTAGATAACTTTTGACCCCTAAACATTATCGATCACCACTAAACTGACAGTTTTAATTAACAGAAAACCTAGGAATGCACTCACTGCCTTATCTAAAAACCCCAGAGCTAAGTTTCAGTAGGGTCAACCATAGGCTAACGACCTTATCTGTTTTCACAGTCCACAACCCATTCGTTTTATTCCTAGTTGGAATGGTGTTCATTAACTTTTTATTACTCCTTGTCCGTGTCACACAATCCCTTCTTATGAACTCATATTGTTAATCACTTATAAAACAGAGTATAAGTTTACTTAGTTACAATTCTATTTAAAATGGGGATATTGTTTATTCATTTATCCATAATAAATCCAACAATTACTGAAGACAACAGGTAACAGCCAATCTGTCTCCACAGGAAGCTTGGAGACTTTATTTACGTTTCAGAACTTAGTAATAGCAGGCTCATCCTAGATTTGAACCAGAGACCAATCACACTCTAAGCGAGAATCATACACAGAGAAAAAGGAACCCATTTCAGCTGTTTCTCTTAAATACGGCTTATTTCTAGTGTTGGCTGTGTGTGTTTCAGTGAAGACATATTCTGAGAACTGCGCACACACACACACACACTCCTTTTTCGCACTATTGGTTGAGCCTGTAAGAAAGCATTTCACTGTAAGGTGAACCTGTTGTATTCGGCACACGTGGCAAATAAACTTTGATTTGAATCTCGCACGCGAAGCGAGAATCAAATCAAAGTTTGTCACGTGCGCCGAATACAAGTAAGTAAAGTAAAGAAATAAAACAACCGTAAAAAGACATTTGAAAATAAGAGTAGCAAGGCTGTAAACAGACACTGGTTAGTCAGGCTTATTGAGGTAGTATGTACATGTAGGTATGGTTAAAGTGACTATGTTGTGCACGTGAGTGAGGACCCAAAAGCGGTTTAACAAAAACAGAGTCCTTTAATGTCAAAACACAGGTAAGACATAGATCCTCTTCAAATGTATATGATGGCAAAATAAACAACCCGCAGAGAGGGCGACAAATGAAACATAAAGTCCTTCTGAATATCACAGAAGAGTTCCCCTTCTAGCAGCAGAGGAGAATAGCTGGGTTAGAGTCCCCTTCTAGCAGCAGAGGAGAATAGCTGGGTTGTAGAGGACAGAGGTACCTGATCACACGTAGCCTCAGATGAACAGGCAGATTCCAACAGGACAGGACAAGGGTGACGCAAACGAGACGATAGTTTGGTTCTGGCATGAGAAACTCAAACGAGAATCTGACAAAGACAGAAGCAGGAACAGAGAGAGAAATAGAGACCTAATCAGAGGGAAAAAAGGGAACAGGTGGGAAAAGGGTGAACGAGGTAGTTAGAGAAGATGAGGAGCAGCTGGGGGAAGGAGAGGAAGAGAAGGTAACCTAATACGACCAGCAGAGGGAGACGGAGTGAAGAGAAAGAACAGGAACAAGACATAATATGACAATACATGACAGTACCCCCCCACTCACCGAGCGCCTCCTGGCGCACTCGAGGAGGAAACCTGGTGGCAACGGAGGAAATCATCGATCAGCGAACGGTCCAGCACGTCCCGAGAGGGAACCCAACTCCTTTCCTCAGGACCGTACCCCTCCCAATCCACTAGGTACTGATGACCACGGCCCCGAGGACGCATGTCCAAAATCTTACGGACCCTGTAGATAGGTGCGCCCTCGACAAGGATGGGGGGGGGGGGGGAGACGAGCGGGGGCGCGAAGAACGGGCTTAACACAGGAGACATGGAAGACCGGGTGGATGCGACGAAGATATCGCGGAAGAAGAAGTCGCACTGCGACAGGATTAATGATCTGAGAAATACGGAACGGACCAATGAACCGCGGGGTCAACTTGCGAGAAGCTGTCTTAAGGGGAAGGTTCTGAGTGGAGAGCCAAACTCTGACCGCGACAATATCTAGGACTCTTAGTTCTACGCTTATTAGCGGCTCTCACAGTCTGCGCCCTATAACGGCAAAGTGCAGACCTGACCCTCTTCCAAGTGCGCTCGCAACGTTGGACAAAAGCCTGAGCGGAGGGGACGCTGGACTCGGCGAACTGAGACGAGAACAGCGGAGGCTGGTACCCGAGGCTACTCTGAAAAGGAGATTGCCCGGTCGCAGACGAAGGAAGCGAGTTGTGGGCGTATTCTGCCCAGGGGAGCTGTTCTGACCAAGACGCAGGGTTACGAAAAGAAAGACTGCGTAAGATGCGACCAATAGTCTGATTGGCCCGTTCTGCTTGACCGTTAGACTGGGGGTGAAAGCCGGAAGAGAGACTGACGGAAGCCCCAATCAAACGGCAAAACTCCCTCCAAAATTGAGACGTGAATTGTGGACCCCTGTCCGAAACGACGTCTGACGGAAGGCCATGAATTCTGAAAACATTCTCGATGATGATTTGTGCCGTTTCTTTAGCAGAAGGGAGCTTAGCGAGGGGAATAAAATGAGCCGCCTTAGAGAACCTATCGACAACCGTAAGAATAACAGTCTTCCCCGCTGACGAAGGCAGTCCGGTGATAAAATCTAAGGCGATGTGAGACCACGGTCGAGAGGGAATGGGAAGCGGTCTGAGACGGCCGGCAGGAGGGGAGTTACCGGACATAGTCTGCGCGCAGACCGAACAAGCAGCCACGAAACGACGCGTGTCATGCTCCCGGGTGGGCCACCAAAAACGCTGGCGAATGGAAGCAAGCGTACCCCGAACGCCGGGGTGGCTGGCTAACTTTGGCAGAGTGAGCCCACTGAAGAACGGCCAGACGAGTAGGAACGGGAACGAAAAGAAGGTTCCTAGGACAAGCGCGCGGCGACGGAGTGTGAGTGAGTGCTTGCTTTACCTGCCTCTCAATTCCCCAGACAGTCAACCCGACAACACGCCCCTCAGGGAGAATCCCCTCGGGGTCAGTGGAGGCTACTGAAGAACTGAAGAGACGAGATAAAGCATCAGGCTTGGTGTTCTTAGAGCCCGGACGATAAGAAATCACGAACTCGAAACGAGCGAAAAACAGCGCCCAACGAGCCTGACGCGCATTAAGTCGTTTGGCAGAACGGATGTACTCAAGGTTCCTATGGTCAGTCCAAACGACAAAAGGAACGGTCGCCCCCTCCAACCACTGTCGCCATTCGCCTAGGGCTAAGCGGATGGCGAGCAGTTCGCGGTTTCCCACATCATAGTTACGTTCCGACGGCGACAGGCGATGAGAAAAATACGTGCAAGGGTGGACCTTGTCGTCAGAGAGGGAGCGCTGAGAAAGAATGGCTCCCACGCCCACCTCTGACGCGTCAACCTCGACAACGAACTGTCTAGAGACGTCAGGTGTAACAAGGATAGGTGCGGATGTAAAACGATTCTTGAGGAGATCAAAAGCTCCCTGGGCGGAAACGGACCACTTAAAGCACGTCTTGACAGAAGTAAGGGCTGTGAGAGGAGCTGCCACCTGACCGAAATTACGGATGAAACGACGATAGAAATTCGCGAAGCCGAGAAAGCGCTGCAGCTCGACGCGTGACTTAGGGACGGGCCAATCAATGACAGCTTGGACCTTAGCGGAATCCATCTTAATGCCTTCAGCGGAAATAACAGAACCGAGAAATGTGACGGAGGGGGCATAAAAAGTGCACTTCTCAGCCTTCACAAAAAGACAATTCTCTAAAAGGCGCTGGAGGACACGTCGAACGTGCTGAACATGAATCTGGAGTGACGGTGAAAAAAATCAGGATATCGTCAAGGTAAACGAAAACAAAGATGTTCAGCATGTCTCTCAGGACGTCATTGACTAATGCCTGAAAGACAGCTGGAGCGTTAGCGAGGCCGAAAGGAAGAACCCGGTATTCAAAGTGCCCAAAAGGAGTGTTAAACGCCGTCTTCCACTCGTCCCCCTCCCTGATGCGCACGAGATGGTAAGCGTTACGAAGGTCCAACTTAGTGAAAAACCTGGCTCCCTGCAGGATCTCGAAGGCTGAAGACATAAGAGGAAGCGGATAACGATTCTTCACTGTTATGTCATTCAGCCCTCGATAATCTATGCAGGGGCGCAGGGACCCGTCCTTCTTCTTAACAAAAAAAAACCCCGCTCCGGCGGGAGAGGAGGAGGGGACTATGGTACCGGCGTCAAGAGCTACAGACAAATAATCTTTGAGAGCCTTACGTTCGGGAGCCGACAGAGAGTATAGTCTACCCCGGGGGGGAGTGGTTCCCGGAAGGAGATCAATACTACAATCATACGACCGGTGTGGAGGAAGAGAGGTGGCCCTGGACCGACTGAACACCATGCGCAGATCGTGATATTCCTCCGGCACCCGTCAAATCACCAGGCTCCTCCTGTGAAGAAGAGACAGAGGAAACAGGAGGGATAGCAGACATTAAACATTTCACATGACAAGAGACGTTCCAGGAGAGGATAGAATTACTAGACCAATTAATAGAAGGATTATGACAAACTAGCCAGGGATGGCCCAAAACAACAGGTGTAAAAGGTGAACGAAAAATTAAAAAAGAAAGGGTTTCGCTATGATTACCAGAGACAGTGAGGGTTAAAGGTAGCATCTCACGCTGAATCCTGGGGAGAGGACTACCATCCAAAGCGAACAAGGCCGTGGGCTCCCTTAACTGTCTGAGAGGAATGTCATGTTCCCGAGCCCAGGTCTCGTCCATAAAACAGCCCTCCGCCACAGAGTCTATCAAGGCACTGCAGGAAGCTGACGAACCGGTCCAGCGTAGATGGACCGACAAGGTAGTGCAGGATCTTGAAGGAGAGACCAGAGTAGTAGCGCTCACCAGTAGCCCTCCGCTTACTGATGAGCTCTGGCTTTTACTGTACATGAAGTGACAAAATGACCAGCGGAACCGCAATAGAGACAGAGGCGGTTGGTGATTCTCCGTTCCCTCTCCTTAGTCGAGATGCGGATACCCCCCAGCTGCATAGGCTCAGCACCCGAGCCGGCGGAGGAAGATGGTAGTGATGCGGAGAGGGGGGCAACGGAGAACGCACGCCCGGTTAGCCAATGTGCGGGAGCACTGGTTGGTCAGGCCAATTGAGGTAGTATATACATGAATGTATAGTTAAAGTGACTATGCATATAAGATAAACAGAGAGTAGCAGCAGCGTAAAAGAGGGGCTGGGGGGAGGGGCACACAATGCAAATAATCCGGGTAACCATTTGGTTACCTGTTAAGGAGTCTTATGGCTTGGGGGTAAAAACTGTTGAGAAGCCTTTTTGTCCTAGACTTGGCACTCCGGTGACCATTTTTAGGGCCTTCCTCTGACACCGCCTGGTGTAGAGGTCCTGGATGGCAGGCAGCTTTGCCCCAGTGATGTACTGGGCCGTACCCACTACCCTCTGAAGTGCCTTGCGGTCTGAGGCTGCGCAATTGCCGTACCAGGCAGTAATGCAACCGGTCAGAATGCTCTCGATGTTGCAGCTGTAGAACCTTTTGAGGATCTCAGGACCCATGCCAAATCTTTTTAGTTTCCTGAGGGGGAATAGGCTTTGTAGTGCCCTTTCCACGGCTGTCTTGGTGTGTTTGGACCATTCTAGTTTGTTGTTGATGTGGTAATAATAGGATAACTTTGAAGAGCTCGGTTTGTCAACTTCTGCTCAGCTTCGCGGCATCACATGCTCGCCAACGCTAGTTGTAACCAATATTTTCATAGAAACAGATCAAATGGGTTCCTTTATCGCTGTGTATGATTCTCGCTTAGAGTGCGATTGGTCTCTGGTTCAAATCTCGAATGAGCCCGCTTTTACAAAGATGAGAAATGTAGATAAAGTCTTCATCATACATAGAGTGGGGCAAAAAAGTATTTAGTCAGCCACCAATTGTGCAAGTTCTCCCACTTAAAAAGATGAGAGAGGCCTGTAATTTTCATCATAGGTACACTTCAACTATGACAGACAAAATGAGAAAAAAAAATCCAGAAAATCACATTGTAGGATTTTTAATTAATTTATTTGCAAATTATGGTGGAAAATAAATATTTGGGCAATAACAAAAGTTTATCTCAATACTTTGTTATATACCCTTTGTTGGCAATGACAGAGGTCAAACGTTTTCTGTAAGTCTTCACAAGGTTTTCACACACTGTTGCTGGTATTTTGGCCCATTCCTCCATGCAGATCTCCTCTAGAGCAGTGATGTTTTGGGGCTGTTGCTGGGCAACACGGACTTTCAACTCCCTCCAAAGATTTTCTATGGGGTTGAGATCTGGAGACTGGCTAGGCCACTCCAGGACCTTGAAATTATTCTTACGAAGCCACTCCTTCGTTGCCCGGGCGGTGTGTTTGGGATCATTGTCATGCTGAAAGACCGAGCCACGTTTCATCTTCAATGCCCTTGCTGATGGAAGGAGGTTTTCACTCAAAATCTCACGATACATGGCCCCATTCATTCTTTCCTTTACACGGATCAGTCGTCCTGGTCCCTTTGCAGAAAAACGGCTCCAAAGCATGATGTTTCCACCCCCATGCTTCACAGTAGGTATGGTGTTATTTAGACGCAACTCAGCATTCTTTGTCTTCCACACACGACGAGTTTTTACCAAAAAGTTATATTTTGGTTTCATCTGACCATATGACATTCTCCCAATCTTCTTCTGGATCATCCAAATTCTCTCTAGCAAACTTCAGACGGGCCTGGACATGTACTGGCTTAAGCTTACGTCTGGCACTGCAGAATTTGAGTCTCTGGCGGCGTAGTGTGTTACTGATGGTCCCAGCTCTCTGCAGGTCATTCACTAGGTCCCCCCGTGTGGTTCTGGGATTTTTGCTCACCGTTCTTGTGATCATTTTGACCCCACAGGGTGAGATCTTGCGTGGAGCCCCAGATCGAGGGAGATTATCAGTGGTCTTGTATGTCTTCCATTTCCTAATAATTGCTCCCACAGTTGATTTCTTCAAACCAAGCTGCAAGTCTACAATTTTGTTTCTGGTGTCCTTTGACAGCTCTTTGGTCTTGGCCATAGTGGAGTTTGGAGTGTGACTGTTTGAGGTTGTGGACAGGTGTCTTTTATACTGATAACAAGTTCAAACAGGTGCCATTAATACAGGTAACGAGTGGAGGCCTGAGGAGCCTCTTAAAGTTACAGGTCTGTGAGAGCCAGAAATCTTGCTTGTTTGTAGGTGACCAAATACTTATTTTCCACCATAATTTGCAAATAAATTCATAACAAATCCTACAATGTGATTTTCTGGATTTTTTTCTCTCATTTTGTCATAGTTGAAGTGTACCTATGATGAAAATTACAGGCCTCTCTCATCTTTTTAAGTGGGAGAACTTGCACAATTGGTGGCTGACTAAATACTTTTTTGCCCCACTGTACATTATTTAATGTTTAATACGGAAACATATTGGCTGTTAACCAACGTCTTTCATCAGTAAAGGCTTATATACACTAGAAAAGGGCTTGTTGGTATAGGGGTATGATTCTCGCTTAGGGTGCGAGAGGTCCTGTGTTAAATCCCAGATGAGACATTTATATAGGAGCAGTCTAAGTAAAAAGTTATACATTCATTCTCAGATACTGTGATGACTGAAACTCTCAACCTACAGAAGTCTTCACCTACATTTTCAGATGACTTGGGCTTCTAGGTCTCTGGAGATAATTCTTGCTTTGGGTGCGACAGGTCCTGCATTCAATTCCTTGACGAGCCCTTTATTAAGGAGCAATCTAAGTGAAAACCTGTACATCACGTGTTGACTAAAACGAGGGGTTGGGTCAAATGCGGAAGACAAATTTCAGTTGAATGCATTCAGTTGTACAACTGACTAGGTATCCCCTTTTCCAATGGTAGCTTTCACTGATATTTTCAGAGACACAGATGAAATGGGCTCCTTTATCCCTGGGTATGATTCTCGTTAAGATTGCGATTGGTCACTGGTTCAAATCTCGGACGAGCCCGCTATTACAAAGGTGAGAAATATAACCAAAGTCTACATCATACATATGTTTTGGTTTATTTATATGGAAACACATGGGCTGTTAACGGTCGTCTTTCATCAGTAATGTTCTATATGACATAAAGAGGCTCATTGGTCTAGCGGTATGATTCACGCTTTGGTGCGAGTGGTCCTGGCTTCAAATCCCGGACGAGCCCTTTATATAGCTTTAACCCATATTTTCAGAGAAAAATATGAAATGGAACCCCCTTCTGGAATATACAAGGCATTACTGGTGAAAAACGAAGGTTAACAGACAATGCTTTTCCATAGAAATCATATAACTTCTTAGGTATGATGCAGACTTTACTTCGGAAAGTATTCAGGCCCCTTGACTTTTCCATATTTTGTTACTCCCCCCCCCCCCCCCCCCCAATAAGCACAAAGAAAAAACAGGTTTAAATTTTTTTTTATATCACATTTACAGTTGAAGTCAGAAGTTTACATACACTTAGGTTGGAGTCATTAAAACTCGTTTTTCAACCACTCCACAAATGTATTGTTAACAAACTATAGTTTTGGCTAGTCGGTTAGGACATCCACTTTGTGCATGACACAAGTAATTTTTACAACAATTGTTTACAGACAGATTATTTCACTTATAATTCACTGTATCACAATTCCAGTGGGTCAGAAGTTTACATGCACTAAGTTGTGCCTTTAAACAGCTTTGGAAAATTCCAGAAAATTATGTCATGGCTTTAAAAGCTTCTGATAGGCTAATTGACATAATTTGAGTCAACTGGAGGTGTACCTGTGGATGCATTTCAATGCCTACCTTTAAACTCAGTACCTCTTTGCTTGACATCATGGGACAATCAAAAGAAAATAGCAAAGACCTCTTTGTAGACCTCCACAAGTCTGGTTCATCCATGGGAGCAATTTCCAAACGCCTGAAGTTACCACGTTCATCTGTACAAACAATAGTAACCAAGTATAAACACCATGGGACCATGCAGCCGTCATACCGCTCAGGAAGGAGACGCGTTCTCTCCTAGAGATGAACGTACTTTGGTGGAAAAGTGCAAATCAAATCTGGTCAAGAACTACAGGAAACATATGATCTCTGTAATTGCAAACAAAGGTTTTAATACCAAATATTAAGTTCTGCTTTTCTGATGTATCAAATACTTATGTCATGCAATAAAATGCAAATGCAAAATCATACAATGTGATTTTCTGGATTTTTGTTTTAGATTCCGTCTCACAGTTGAAGTGTACCTATGATAAAAATTACAGATCTCTACATGCTTTGTAAGTAGAAAAACCTGCAAAATCGGCAGTGTATCAAATACTTGTTCTCCCCATTGTATATAGAGCCCTTATTGCATGGAACTTCCATCTCATATTGCTCAAATAAACAGAAAACCTGGTTTCAAAAAACAGATAAAGCAACATCTCACGGCACAAAGCCTCTCCCCTATTTGACCTAGACAGTTTGTGTGTATGCATTGATATGTAGGCTACGTGTGCCTTTAAAAAAAAATGTATGTAGTTCTGTCCTTGAGCTGTTCTTGTCTATTGATGTTCTGTATTATGTCATTCTGTAATGTTTCATGTTTTGTGTGGACCCCATGAAGAGTAGCTGCTGCTTTTCCAAATAAAATCCCTAACCGTTGTTGGGCACTGTTTGTCACCGTTATAGTGCAATTAATGTATTGTTTAGTGTTGTGGCTTTGCTGGCATGCATCCCACTTATTATTTTTTTGCCCCACCAAGATTTACATGCTAAATTTGCCACTGAATAAGAACTATGTATTTACTATGAAATATGTTCACTTCTTTATACAGTAGTATCTGGTAAAAAAAAAAAAAAAAAAAAAAAAAATTGAAATCTGTGCCTAAATGCAATATTTTCCTACTTCAACATTTCTAAAAATATCTAGAATGAGTAAATTACATTCTTACAGTTTAAAAAAAAAATCAAATGTAATGCTTTTACATTTTTTGTGCAAATGAAATGTAAAACTTGTGTGTAGTGAGATTTATTTTGTTTAATGTTCATAGATTGAAAAATATGTATATTTTTTGCTTTTCATTGTATTGTCCACTGATAAATACTCCTAGTCACACCCTTGTACATGAATGGAAACTCAATGACAGATACACACCTCTGCTGGTAAAATGTACATGTCATTTTGAGCGAATATTAGATAATTCACTTGAAAATCGATATACAAGTGGATGAAAATCTAGCTCTTGCCTTCATATAGTGGAAGAAAATATAGGCCTATGGCTCTGGAAAAAGATTACTCTGACCCTTTCTCTCTGTTAGTATGTGTAATCTAGTGCAAGCTTGTTGAAAGTATAATATTTTCTGGGGTCAATTATGCATTAGTCAGTCATAATGACTGTTTACGGTTTTGTGCATATATCAAGAAAGAAATAAACAAGTCAAATACTGCGTTTGTTTATTGTACAAATACGCATATTGCTAGCATTTCAGCCCAGCAAGTTTTTTTTCAAGGGGTAAATGTTTAAACAGGCTTTATAACACTATCATACAAAAACAAAAGAAAACAAATAATCATATCAATTGAAATAATACAGACACCATATCCAGGACAACATCTTTTGATCCTTGTTAAAAAAGGCCTGGTCCAGTTCAAAAAATGATAGTCCAAAACCAATCCTGATTTTCATATCATCTTTCTACAACCTCAAATGAAATTAACATTACCAAAGTGTTAGAAATATGGTCAATGGTGTTGGGGGGGGGATGTATCATAGAAATGCTGGAGTTCAGCACATTGCAGCAGATATTGCACTCTGAAGAGAGAATCAAAAGGCAGGAAAATAGAACACTTGAGAGAAAATGCAAAGCAATTACATTTATCATAAAAGATGCTTTCTCCCACATAGGACTAATGCAGATGGGCATCATGATTATGTTTTCTGGTTCATTAAAATACTCATTCAGTTTGGGCATTATTATCCATGACACCATCTACACCTGGTATATGAATAAGATTTCAAATCCAAATGACAGACAATACGATCACTTAGTGTCCATGAAAATGTGTCCATGTCTTCTTTCAACATGTGATCATTCACATTAGGCATGGTGTATTACGAGATTATGATCCATTTCAAAATGTGCCCAGCATGCCAGCAACAAGTCCACTCCGACATTGGATTTCACACTTAAATAGACATTATAAACTGGGTAGTTTGGGTCCTGGATGCTGGTTAGCTGAAACAGCATTTCAGCCCTGTGTACATCTGACAATATACCACAGTATGATGCAAACATACTTGTTTACTGTTCTATTTATGAAGGTAACCAGTTTATAATAGCAATAAGGCAACTCAGGGGTTTGTGGAATATGGCTAATATACCACACATCCTGTGGCCTTATTGCTTAAATATATTTAGAGACACCAACTCAACCCATTTTCTGGCCTGTCTTCCACATGTCTTCTCTACACCTACAGGTAGATGTACTACTTCACCTGATGAAGGCATTTTGTGCTGGGTATTGGCATTTAAACTGATATCAACCCCCCTTGTCTGATACATAGCACTTAAACCTGGTAAAATAAGGGTTAAATAAAAAGTACTCGTACAAAATGTTTCAAAAAGGACCCTGTGGTTTTGGTAGGACGCACAAAGGCATACATTTGCCTTGTGAAAACCAACCTTAACGGCTATGCACAAGCTGTTCAATATGAAGATTATTTACTCCACCAAAAAGACTAAATTAAGATTAGAATCAAGCTCACACAAAAACAAACAAAATCAATGCTACTAAAACAACTTTGAGATAGATGCACTTCACCCCATTTCCATTGCTACTGCACATGATACCAGGGTAATATTCAATGGGCAAACACTGTGGAACATTGCAGATAGAAATGTAATGAAAAGAGCTGATGTGACTCCCAAGACTTTGAAAGAGCTCTAAATATATATATATATATATTTAAAAATCTATTCCTGAAGTGTACTTTTTGAAGGGGAGGCTTTTCCATGAATCCAACATTATTCTACATGTCAGAGGCATTTTTGTTCTACATAATATATTTATATCTGGATGTGCCACAATGTTGTGCCCTGCTGAAAGCGGGCAATATCATTCACAGCGAAATGTTTCGCTTCAAGTGTACAGCTCGACCAATCAATAAATTCTAGACTAACATAATCCTTACTTATGTTTACATACATTTAGAACCATTCTCCTACACCCATGATAAATCCTACTCTAATCAAATATTTTAGCACCATATAGTAGCTATGTACAATGTATCCATCCCCTATGATCACAGGGCCATTCATGATCAGGACAAATGCATAATTTGTGCAATGTGACATATTAAACAGTTTGATCGACTGAATGATCCATTGATTCATTAAACCCCTGAATAGTAAAACATTCCCCTTAATATAAAGTTCAGTTCATAGCAGTTATATGCGATATAAAAGCAAACAAAGTCAACAGAGAGAAAATGCAGAAACTGGCTATGAAACTTCAGTATTGAAAGCCATTCATTTCAGAAAAGGCCTCTCCCAATATAACTTGTCTTTGCCGTTCAGATTCCTATACAGCACACCATACTTCATAGTTTATTTGGAAAGAACTTAATCTCACCTTAATACTGAAAATGTGACCTTGCAACGCAAAATCATATACAGTAATAAAATGATTTTGATAGAAAAGGTAATGAATGATACTAGAGGTGATCAACAGTATGCAATTATAACTCATGAATATAACATTTACAAAACTCAGTTATGTCCTCATAATCACGATGATGGGATGTGTACGGTCAAATACAGGCATATTTGACATTCTCAAGAAGAGGGCATTTAAGGGAATCACATGACTCATTCACATTTTTCTATAGTTCCAATGGCAATTTCCCACTGCTCCCGCCAACGGCAGCCAAGTCAGGGAATAGAGGGGCTTAAAACCAGTAACCACACACACTGCCGTTAATGAAGTCAAGACTAGCAAAGTGGCAGTGTTGGTTCTTAGTAGTGTGATCACACAACTACAGCTCTTTGGTCAAGAAAACACAATTCTGGCTTATCCAATATAAGGTTCTAAACAAAGTTACCTGTGGGCAACATGTGATAAATGTGTCTAGCCCTCAGCCCTCATTAGAAGTAAAAATAAATAAATAGTGTTTGAAACATCTATCCCTGTAACTAAAAGAGAAGGCAAAAATAGAACATTGTGAAACTTGATGGAAGCATGAGGACTTGTTGATTAGTGGAAATGGAGAAAAGAGCAATACTGACAGCAGGGAAAACTATCAGCATTAACTTTCAAGTCTGGTATGGGTGGAGAACTAAATGAGATGAGCAACGATAATGGGACAAATGGCTAGAGTATGCATAATAATATTCGCCCGTAGCACACGCTCCAGCAGCTATATCTCACTGGTCATCCCAAAGCCAACACCACCTTTGGCTGGCTTTCCTTCCAGTTCTCTGCTGCCAATGACTGGAACGAATTGCAAAAATCACTGAAGCTGGAGTCTTATATCTCCCTTCCTAACTTTAAGCGTCAGCTGTCAGAGCAGCTTACAGATCATTGCACCTATACGCAGCCCATCTGTAAATAGCCCACCCAACTACCTAATCTCCATATTGTTAATTTTTTGTTGTTGCTCCTTTGCACCCCAGTATCTCTACTTGCACATTCTTCTTCTGCACTATCACTCCAGTGTTTAATTGCTGAATTGTAATTATTTCACCACTATGGCCTATTTATTGCCTTACCTCCCTAATCTTACTTCATTTGCACACTATATATAGACTTTTCTATTGTGTTATTGACTGTACGTTTGTTTATTCCATGTGTAACTCTGTGTTCTTGTTTGTGTCACACTGCTTTCCTTGATCTTGGCCAGGTTGCAGGTGTAAATGAGAACTTGTTCTCAACTGGCCTACCTGGTTAAATAAAAGGTGAAATAAAAAAAATACACAACATTTGAAATCTGTGTAATGCAAGTGTGTTGAGGATATAGTGACAGAAGTCAAGAGGATGGAGAGAGGGAGACAGGTGATGGGGAAGGTATGGTGTCAGCCAGGTTATAGGTGGAGTTTGGGGAGGATGGTTGTGGGGATGACAACGGGGTAAAAAGAAGCCTGGTGGCAGAGGGGGGCGGGGAATACAGAGCAGCAGTGACTGTGGTGGGCGAATCCGAGCTGACCTCATCCCCTTCCTCGGAGTCCCATACCTCACTCTGCAGGTAGTCTGCAAACAAGGCCTTGGCACGCTGCAGCACCCTGCCCAGATTGTGTCGCCGAACAAGGCGGTCAAAGTGCATAGCCAGCTCGTTGTAATCAAAGCCGTTCTTTATAATGTGGTCCCGATGCTCCAGCAGGATCGACAGGCACAGGAACAACATGAAAGGATTTCCTTTGCCAAACTCTTGAGGAGGTGGCAGGGAACAAGGTTTGATGGTGGTATTCTCTGGTTTGGTTGAATTTGGAGTGTGAGGCGCAGTGCTGAAAGCTCTGCTGCAAGGAGATTGAAGGTTACTAGAAAAGGACTTGTTCACCGGTCCAACGGGCAGCGAAGGAATAGCTCTTCCAAAGGACAAAATTGGCGAGGAGAGCAACGCTCGAGACAACAGCGGAGAGGAAACTAAGGACCTCCCTGTGGGGGTAGCGGGTGAGTTGGCTCCGGTTCCATTCGGCACCGCCATCCTTCCGTTGGATAAAATGGGAGAGGTGAACTTTGGTGACGGGGTGTCCGGGGAGGCACCTCTCCAACTTGAGGGGGAGGGATTGGAGCCTGGAGACAGAGAGGAAACGTTTTTCCAGTTTGGCAGACCAGGAGGAAACGAGGAGACCGGAGAGGCTATTTGTCCATTTGGGGAGCTCCTCACCTCTGTATCTGGGCTGGAAGACTTGTTAATGTCCTTTATAAGAGGCGCCCTCTCCCATGGGTGTGAGGCGGCTTCCATCTCAACAGGACCCACTGGTGGGTCTGTCTGCTCGAAATCAAAGCCGTCTTTGTTCCGTGCACTGTAGTATTTGAACTCTCCAAAGCTGGTCTGCTTCTCGAAGGAAGGAACAGGCACGTTGTTGTGAGCCTTCTCCTTTCCCACGTCAGGCATGTCAAAGTTCCCCTCACCCTCTCTTCTGGCTCCTCTGTCCTCCCTCTCTCTATCCTCCATTTTGATCTTTCTCCCCCCATCTGCCTCCTCTCTTGAGGGCCTCAACATGTGTCGTCTCCGCTGCTTCTCTTTCAGCTCCCCTTCATTTCCATCATCCCATGTAATGGCGGGCCTCTTTTCAACACCACTCTCACATGTCACTATGGTTTGGTCTGTTTCTAGCGGCGGCCCAAGAAGCTCCACTTCTGTTTCGGGAGGGTCAGGGGGCAGGGAGCTCCAGGTGACCTCCAGCATCCTCAGGGCATCGTCGAAGGCAAACTCCCGTTTGAGTTCCAAGAGCAGCCAGCGGTAACAGAAGAAGAGGTCATCAGCTCCGCGGGACACCAAATAACAGTAGAACTCGGGGTCTGAGTACTGCAGTAGCAGCTTCAGATGCTGGAACTTGACGGACATGAAATGGCCATCCGGACGGAAGTTGCCCTCTAGGCGTTTCATGATGCCACAGAAACAGATGAATGCATGTGCCTCATTGTCCATGACGGCAAGTATCGGAGAAGCAATATCACTCATGCCTTGGCAGTATGACACCTATGAAACAAAGAAGTTAAGATAAATTACACCCAGCAAAAATATACAGGGCTACAGACAAACATTTCTCCCTGGTGCCACTAACTTTTAGTTTTTAGTTGATGGCACCAGCCCAGCTTTAATAAAGCACTGTGAATGATTACGAGGTGTAAGTAGACTACTGAGATGATATTCAAGAAATAAGTGGTTTCATCAAACATGTCCATGCAGGAATGCATGATTTAAGATATTTTGATGTGCAACCTAACCCAGTGATTGTCATAAATTGTGTTGACAATTAGGATATTTTTCTTACATTTTACTGTTAAAATAGGTCTCCAGAATTGTATTTTGTTCAATAGAGATTAATTTGCCAACATCTTTATGTGCATTAATATCATATGCTAATTTATTTGTGGCTATTTCACCACCTGAGTAAGTGGAAACTCAAAACACATTAGCTAGATCGCCAACGCTAAACATAATACCCAGAAGACATTAGTGGTAGGTGGATTGTTTGCCCAGATCTGTAAATCGGCTAACCAGTAACGATACCACACCAAATCATTCAAAGCTGCACCAATTTTCAATATAAATCCACAAGAACAAAGAGGAATAGCTGATAGGCAGTGGAGAGGCCAGGTGCGTCAATGTGCATGAAAGAACATGATACACGCTGCTCAAAAAGCTCCCCTATTGAACTTGTTAAGGGACAATACAATTATCCTACAACAGCAAAATGCATTGAATTATTGCATTATTGTTTAAAAATAAAGTACAAAATTCTACTCTATGCTGTAAAGCGCAGTGAATGCCATTTGAATGTTTCATTCCGAATTAACTGCATCTATCCAAGGCAACCATTTGGATCAGCGGTGGGGTCTACTCGACAGGTTATAGGACTGAATAATTTAAATACATTTGGAGGAGCGCGTCTTTGGTAACCCAGATGAAAGGAACTCTTTGGAAACGAGGATGGACACTTGGAGCAAAATGAAGTATGCGGGTAGGCATGTTTTAGAATGTGCAGTATATTTTCAATTCAAGGCACTCTCAGGAATGGACCATTTAAACACCTTTTGTGGATAGGCTACTTGGCTGCAATGCCAGGATAAAAAAGACACACCCCGAGACATATTGCTGTTGAACCAGACTCCGTTATAGTAGGGTAAGGTTAGCCTACTGAGGGCTTGGTTTTTAATCAAGTGATACGGAAAACAAGCAGCTATCACATTAAAGCAAATTAAATGTTTCTAAAAAAATAATAAAATATAAAAAAGTCGCTGCACTGGCATCATCTAATTTCTCGTTTCATGATGGGCATATATGGAGGGGGATTTAAGCACGTCCAAAATAGTAATAATGAGCTGGCTAAAATAATGCACAAATCACAAGAGGGATGTCTGCTCACTGTTTTGCTGCTGCCAAACTTGATCATTTAATAACGCTTTGGTGATTAAGTTTTATTTCAAAAGGAGTCTCACGAGCCAAAGCCTTATAGGACAAGAAAGGCACAGTAGCAGGCCAGCCTGGCTGTATTTTTTCTTCTGATACCGAGACGTGCTGTCTGTTGCAGTTCATCATTCTCCCAAGTCGTCCTATAGTAATGTGGCCACATAGGCTTCCAGCAGGCCCAGTTATTCAGGAAAGCGTAATGCACGCTCTGCTTCCTCCACGATCCGAGAGGCTATTCCTCATGCACTTAGAACCTGACGCGTCAATATTGCCTAAATATTTGTAATTTAACTTAGAAAAATGCATGGCCTTTTATATACAGCATAAGCACAACCAGTTAGTGTTTTTATCTGATCAGAATTCAAAAGTCTCCCGTAGGATACTTGCGCACGTTCGTCCACTCTTAATAGAATTCCATCATCCAAACAGAGCCATAGGCAACATCCATTTGATGAATGGGAAAAAAAATCAAAAAGTTATGACATTAGGAGATTGTCAAGCTAAGCCTTCGATACAAGGTCAGGAGGGATGTATTTACTCTTTGTCGAGCACGACAGTGTATAATTGTGGTGTTAAAAACGCAAACCGTGATGTTGACGCGCCCTATTCTTTGCTTATTGGTTGCGTGGTGCATAGACACAGACACCGGTTGGTGGAGGATTTGTTGACTATGTTTTATACCATAAATATATCAAGTAAATGTGAAAAATCTGATGCCCCCCTAGCTGACTATTGTCTGCAGCCGGCTCTGATCGTAGTATAATGAAACGGGCAGGGATAGTGAGCTCATCTGTGGTGGCCGGTGAACCCTCAACCTTCTGGCCCATAGCCCTGCATGGCATCGACTGTGCCACAAAAGCATGCTGAATCCCCCCCCCCCCGAACGATCCCTAATCTAATAGTAAATGCAATGTCCTAAAAAAAAACCATTGCAATTAGGCCTCCACTCACAATGGCCAATGCTAATTTAGCACGCTACATATCATAAAGCCATTTCAAATATATTGGCTGCAAAATAGTTGCTATATAGCTCAATATTAAGAGTCAATAATTACAAATTGTACCTACAGAAAGTTGATACTCTCTTCTTTTCAACAGTGACAAGAGTAATTGAAATGTTATAGCCTACAATCAGAACAAATGTTTTTCTCCCAGAGTGGGGGGGAGAGGGAGTGCGTGGCTCGCTAAACACAGCAGAAGGCCCCAGCGAAACAGGCACAGGGCAGAGACTTTCATTACAGGAATCATGAGGATCATGCACATTACTGCGACCAATTACAAATATAACTCGCACAGCCAAATTAAAGAGTCGCAAGATGCAACTAAATGTTCGCAGTCTGGAGCCCTGACATATGAACACCAACAACTGGACTTACAGATCACTCACTGCAAGCAGACTGAGGTTACTTATCATAACTCACTCAATAGCAAATACACAGAATCTAAGATGCCAAACACCAGTGTTGAGCATATCATTTGTTCACTGAACTTAACACCACACCCCTTAGCATGTCTGCATGTCAAGGAATTTAAAAAGAAAGCAAAATAAAAAAATAGATCCCCACACCTGTGGATGTGTAATGGCAAAGGTGGTGAGCAGGTCGGTGAGTGCAGTGAGGTGGGGGCTGTCCTCGGAGCCGGCGTAATAGGGATGGGCCCGGTCGGTCCTCAGGACGTCCTTCAGTACGTTGCCCCTGATGAACTCCAGGTCCTCTGGACTGGCCCTCGCTGACCACTCCCCCTTCAGTTGGTCATACTCCCTAGTCTTGCCCTTCATGTAGTCCATTCTCTCCTGACCGGTCAGCCCATCGGGGTACACGTTCAGGAGGTATCGCCAGACAACCTGGGCACAGAGGTAATGTTTTTTGACATACAGGATATCTCTCTAAAGTCTCTGCGTTCATACAACACAGTAATATAAAAATATAGCTCTCCTACCACCAAATGGCATTTCTTTGTGCCATTTGTTCTTGTTCCACATTGAATGACCTACATAGATAGTCTGTTTAGATTCCAAAGTACAACAAGGATACACCCAAATGTTCTATTCCCACATCTAATCCACATTTTGGAAAATTATTAACATCCAAAGTAAACACTTCCCGTCAATGTTTTGGAGACCAAAAGCCCTTCTCAATCGCAACTCAAATGTTTGCGCAAATCTCCCATTGACATCATTGCAAGGATAGGGGAGAGTTTAAGATACACACACCCAAGTTAGGATTCAGCCCCATGTGATTTGATATTTAAGTAATTTCAATTATATTTGTAGCAGACTTGCTGTTGAAATCTCTCAGTGAATGTACAATTACCTTGCGTAGAGAGGGCTCCACCCCACCATGATAGATACGTAGCCTCAGTTCCTCTGGCCGGGACAGCTGGCCCTGGCCGTTGAGGTAACTGTGGAACTCGGCATCGCTCAGAGGGGGCTTGAAAGGCTTCACCTCCTCCCCATACGACCAGCTCAAGGCCTGCTGTACTCTAGACAGCGTTCGACCCATCATCTGAACACAGAGACAGACAGCGAGAGTTTGAATCCCAAGTGGGTCATTGTAAGCAAACACAAACTCAAGGCAGCACTGGCTGGTAAAAAATGTGTCTGACAGGGTGAAGAGTGAGAGCATCATCAGTAACCTGTGAGAGCAGGGACTGTGTGAAGGGAAGGGCGGCAGCAGCCAAAGACCTCCTATCCCCAGGAAGCTGGTCAGAACCAATCACATCTTTGGGGCTTATTATGTCCCAATCTTCCATAACGGGACCTTAAGGAAATAAGAAAGTGGGGGGAAAAAGGTGATCAATCAATGGAACTGTATGATGGAGAGGCCCACAATTAAATTACAAAAAAAGTTGACAGGGAACAGATGCTCTGTACAAACGACAAATGCAAATATTTTAGTTAGTTCATATATAAAATCAGTCAATTTAAATAAATTAGGCCCCAATCTATGGATGTCACATGACTGAGAAAACAAATATGTATTTGTTGGTCACAAATACCTTTAAAAAAACGTTGTTTTTTTAAAAAGGGGTGTGGATCAGAAAACAAGTCAGTATCTAGTGTGACTTTTGCCTCATGCAGCGCGACATCTCCTTCACAGAGTTATTATTCAGGCTGTTGATTGTGGCCGGTTGTCCGACTCCTCTTCAATGGCTGTGCGAAGTTGCTGGATATTGGAGTGAACTGGAACACGCTGCTGTACACGTTGATCCAGAGCATCCCAAACATGCTCAATGGGTGACATGTCTGGTGAGCATGCAGGACATGTTCAACTTCCAGGAATTAGGTACAGTTCCTTGCGGCATGGAATCATGCTGAAACACGATGTGATGGTAGTGGATGAATACCACCAAAATGGGCCTCAGAGGATCTCGTCACGGTATCTGTACATTAAAACTGCCATCGATAAAAATGCAAGTGTTCGTTGTCTGTAGCTTATGCCAACGCATAACATTATCCAACATTCACATCAGCAAACCGCTCGCCAACACAACATCGTCCTCACCAGGGTCTTGACCGGACTGCAATTCGGCGTTGTAACTGACTTGTGGGCAATTGCTCTCCTTCGATGGCCACTGGCTTGCTGGAGAAGTGTGCTCTTCACTGATGAATCCTGGTTTCAACTGTACCAGGCAGATGGCAGACAGACGGATGAGCTTCCCCGTGACAGTTTGACAGTTGACAGTGCAGAAATTCTTTGGTTATGCAAACCCTCAGTTTCATTAGCTGTCCAGGTGGCTGGTTTCAGACGATCCGGATGTGGAGGTCCTGGGCTGGCGTGGTTACACGTGGTCTACAGTTGTGAGGCCAGTTGGACGTACTGCTAAATTCTCTAGAACAACATTGGAGAAGGCTTATTACTGGCAACAGCTCTGGTGGACATTCCTGCAGTCAGCATGCCAAACGCATGCTCCCTCAAAACTTGAGACATCTGTAGCATTGTGTTGTGTGACAAAACTGCACATTTGAGAGTCCTTTTGTCCCCAGCACAAGGTGCACCTAATGATCATGCTGTTTAATCAGTTTCTTGATATGCCACACCTGTCAGGTGGATGGATTATGTTGGCAGAGGAGAAATGCTCACTAATAGGGATGTAAACACATTTGTGCCCAAAATTTGAGAGCAATAAGCTTTTTGTGCATATGGAAGATTTATGGAATCTTATATCAGCTCATGAAACCATGTTGTGTTTAGATTTTTGTTCAGCATAATTTAACACATATCCCCCAAAAATATACAGAGCAATAAAGGCGAATACTGAAATCACACACACACACCAAATCAACGACTGAACTAATTCTTAAAGTGGTGACCCGAAGGAACACAGAGATAAAAATAAAACAGAGATTAGCTTTCACTAAATGACCTAAAATGGTTATACAAGTGAACGTCTGCTTACTGTCTTCGGAGAGATTAATGTCCATCTTGAGCTGTAGATAAGGTTTAGCTGCACTGACAAAAGCAGCTTCTAAATCCCAGTCAGAAAGGAGAGAGAGATACACTTCCACACCTCCACGGTCCTGGGACAGGTAACTTATCCCAAAGTTGCGTTTGCTAAGTAGGAAACAAGAGAAAAAAAAGTGATATCTATTCTAGAAAGCATGCCAATCCAAGGCATTCCATATACAGCGAATTTGGGAAGTATTCAGACCCCTTGACTTTCCACATTTTGTTACATTCAAGCCTTATTCTAAAACAGAATACTCCATAATGACAAAGCAAAACAAGTTGACATTTTTGCAAATGTATTAAAAATAAACTGAAATATCACATTTACATAAGTATTCAGACCCTTGACTCAGTACTTTGTTGAAGCACCTTTGGCAGCAATTACAGCTTCAAGTCTTCTTGGGTATAACGCTACAAGCTTGTTACACCTGTATTTGGGGAGTTTCTCCCATTCTTCTTTGCAGATCCTCTCAAGCTCTGTCAGGTTGGATGGGGAACGTAAGGGCACAGCTATTTTTTAAGTCTCTCCAGAGATGTTAGATCGGGTTCAAGTCCAGGCTCTGGCTGGGCCATGGACGTCTTTTCTGTGTGCTAAGGTTTGCTGTCCTGCTGGAAAGTGAACAGTCACCCCAGTTTGAGGTCCTGAGCGCTCTGGAGCAGGTTTTCATCAAGGATCTCAATGTACTTTGCTCCGTTCAGCTTTCCCTCAATCCTGATTAGTCTCCCAGTCCCTGCCGTTGAAAAACATCCCCACAGGCGACGCACAATTGGCCTAGCGTCGCCCGGGTTAGGGAGGGCTTGGTCGGTAGGGGTGTCCTTGTCTCATCGCGCACCAGCGACTCCTGTGGCGGGCTGGGCGCAGTGTGCGCTAACCAAGGTGGCCAGGTGCACGGTGTTTCCTCCGGCGCATTGGTGCGGCTGGCTTCCGGGTTGGATGCGTGCTGTGTTAAGAAGCAGTGCGGCTTGGTTGGGTTGTGTATCGGAGGACGCATGACTTTCAACCTTCGTCTCTCCCGAGCCCGTACGGGAGTTGTAGCGATGAGACAAGATAGTAGCTACTACAACAATTGGATACCACGAAATTGGGGAGAAAAAGGGGTAAAATTCAACAAAAAAAAAACATTTTTTAAAAAACATCCCCACAGCATGATGCTGCCACTACCATGATTCACCGTAGGGATGGTGCCAGGTTTCCTTCAGACGTGACGCTAGGCATTCAGGTCAAAGAGTTCAACCTTGGTTTCCTCAACCCAGAGAATCTTGTACTGAGGAGTGTCTTCCGTCTGGCCACTACCAAAGGCCTGATTGTTGGGGTGATGCAGAGCTGGTTGTCCTTCTGGAAGGTTCTTCCATCTCCACAGAGGAACTCTGGAGCTCTGTCAGAGTGACCATTGGGTTCTTGGTCACCTCACTTACCAAGGCCCTTTTCCCCCCCGACGGCTCAGTTTGGCCGGGTGGCTAGCTCTAGGAAGAGTCATGATGGTTCCAACTTTCTTCCATTTATGAATGATGGAGGCCACTGGTGGACTCCAATCAAGTTGTAGAAACATCTCAAGGATGATCGATGGAATCAGAATGCACCAGAGCTCAATTCAGAGTCTCATAGCCAAGGGTCTGAATACTTATGTAAAATAAGGAATGTTTATTTTTAATACATTTGCAAAAATAAATACAAACCTGTTTTCTCTTTGTCATTATGGGTTATTGTCTGTAGAATGATGAGGGGAAATGTGTATTTAATCCATTTTAGAATAAGGCTGTAACGTAACAAAATGTGGAAAAAGGGAACGGGTCTGAACACTTTCCGAATGCTATGCATGTCCCTCTTCATCATTTCTTTTTTAACTTTACTGTAGGCAAAACTTTCTCCCACAACAATACTTTCTAATATTTTCTGCAGAATGGTCGATGTTGCATGAAGATGGTGGAATTCAGATATGCTGTCATCGTTTTAGCATTATCCATGAAGTGTTTAAACTATGGCACGCAACATGGTTCAACGCACCAATAAAATCAGCACAATCTACTATTACGGCTTTTCAAAAAGCCGGCATCTTGGAGCTAAAATTGGGATCATGTATACTGTGCTAATGCTAGGGCTGGCATAATTACCCTTTAACCAAAGGTTATGGATAAAGACCGTTAAAACAACCATCAGAACCGTTTTACAACAAAAAAAACGCCCAGAATTTGCGCAGTTGAGTCCGTTTCTACAATTACATGGTTTAACTTGAAACTCTGTTGCTCCTTGCTGAAACAAGCAAGGTGTTGAGGCAAACAATGAATAGAATGGGCTTGTAACCTCAAACCCTGGTAATTTGACTGGTAAACTCATGGGTACACTCGCAATGTCTGCCTGGTATTGTGATGCAATCATTTCTATGGTATTGAGTTCTGAAAATATTAAATATACTTCTTCATGTCACTGAGGGAGAGAGGGGAATGTATAAGGTTAACATTGTGTCCGGATATGTTATCGTTAGCCATCAGGGATCCTATGGGAGGAATAGAGTCTGGTATGAGTCAACATGACAGCCGTGAGTTGGGGAGGAGTGAACACTTTGGGGCAGAGGTCAGATCAGATGAAGTGAGAAAGAACAGATATCACTAAGGTTCTGTCAAGCAACAGAGATGCATTGACTATTCAGATGTGTAGGAGACTTAGAATAGGAGAAAGGGTTAAATAGCTGTGTTTGTGTGAATATGTCTCGTCTTATGCAGCTGTATTGACCCAATGGGTGAATAAATTTGGTCTAAGCTAATCGTCCGTGAAATTTTATAAAAAGGTTCATTTTAGTGATGCACGATATCGATATCCAATATTTTCCTTGCCACCGATATTTAACCTTTTAGTGGCCTTAAGCATTCTAGTACAGTTAAATAGTTCACACACACACACAGCAGTCTAAGGCAATGCAGCTCAGTGCAAGAGGCGTTACTACAGTCCCTGGTTCGAATCCAGGCTGTTTAACATCGGCCGTGAGTTCCATCGTGCGGCGCACAATTGGCCCAGCGTCGTCCGGGTTTTGCCGGGGTAGGCCGTGATTGTAAATAAGAATTTGTTCTTACCTGACTTGAAAAGTTAAAGTTACACACACACCAAATTATTTTGTTGGCATTTACATTCAGTACTGTGTACACGTTTTAGGCAGTTGTGAAAAAATGCTATAAAAGGAAAAAAAATAGACACGTTAATAGATTATATTTATCAATTTACTAAATGCAAAGTGAGTGAACAGAAGAAAAAGCTATATCAAATCAATATTTGGTGTGACCACCCTTTGCCTTCAAAACAGCATCAAATTCTTCTTGGTACACTTGCACACAGTTTTTGGAAGGAACTCGGCAGGTAGGTTCGCCCACATCTTGGAGAACTAACCACAGTTTTTCCTGTGGATTTAGGCAGCATTATGTGCTTCGCTCTCTTCGTGTAATCCCAGACAGACTCGATGAGGTTGAGATCAGGGCTCGGTGGGGGCCACACCATCACTTCCAGGACTCCTTGTTCTTCTTTACGCTAAAGATAGCAAAAAGGCATTAAGAACTGTATGTTTGGGGTCGTTATCATGCTACAGAATAAATTTGGGGCCAATCAGATGCGTCCCTGATGGTATTGCATGATGGATAAGTATCTGCCTGTATTTCTTTCTCAGCATTGAGACCATTCATTATGACCAAATCACCAACTCCATTTGCAGAAATGCAGCCCTAAGGAACCTCCACCATGCTTCACTGTTGCCCGCAGACACTCATTTGTGTACCGCTCTCCAGCCCTTCGGTGAACAAACTGCCTTCTGCTACAGCCAAATATTTCACATTTTGACTCATCAGTCCAGAGCACCTGCTGAAATTTTTCTTCACCCCAGTTCCTGTGTTTCTGTATATAGTTGAGTCGCTTGGCCTCGTTTCCACGTCGGAGGTATTGCTTTTTGGCTGCAAGTCTTCCATGACGGCCACTTCTGACCAGACTTCTCCAGACAGTAGATGGGTGTACCAGGGTCCCACTATTTTCTGCCAATTCTGAGATGGCACTGCTGGACAGCTTCCAATTGTGAAGGGAAGTAAGCATGATGTGTCTTTCATCTGCTGCCGTAAGTTTCCATGGCCGACCACTGCGTCTACGGTCCTCAACGTTGCCCGTTTCTTTGTGCTTCTTCAGGAGCTTGGACAGCACATCGGGGAACCCCTGTCTGCATTGAAATTTTTGACTGGGAGAGACCTTACTAATGCAGTATAACTACCTTGTGTCTTGTTGCTGTGCTCAGTCTTGCCATGGTATATGACTTGCCAGTAAACTGTTTTCAGCAACCTCACCTTGTTAGTCGAGTTTGGCTGTTCCTCACCCAGTTTTATTCCTCCTAAACAGCTGTTTCGGTTTCAGTTAATGATTGTGTCACAAAATCCTTATTGATGATCATTAGCACCTGTTTGGTATAATTGTTCAATCATACACCTGACTATATGCCTACATAATCTAAGACTTTGTGCAAGTGTACCTACAATAATTTAATTGACAACGACCCCAAAACATACAGCGAAAGTTATTAAGAACTATCTTCAGCATAAAGAAGAACAAGGAGTCCTGGAAGTGAAGATATGGCCCCCACAGAACCCTGATCTCAACAGCAAGTCTGTCTGGGATTACATGGAGAGAAGCACCTGAGGCTGCTTAAATCCACAGAAGTAGTGTGGTTAGTTCTCCAAGATGTTTGGGCCAACCTATCTGCAGAGTTCCTTCAAAAACTGTGTGCAAGTTCACTGTTCACTCACTTTGCATATAGTTAATTGATAAATATAATCGATCAACATGTCTATTTTTAAAAGCATTCTTACTTTACAGCATTTTTTCACACCTGCCTAAAACTCCTGCACAGTACTTTACATCCCCATTACCAGTAAAACCTTTTAAAAACAATTTAACTTACTTGCTGTGCTGTTTCGTTGTTCAGTCGTTTAATTCTCAACCAGGACTTCTGATACTATGGAACGCTGTTAGGGTCTTTGCGTGTCAAATAATACAGGCCCTGAATATGACTGCACGTCACATAATAATTTAATGCGTTCATTTTCTACAGTCATTACACTACCACCCGTTTTTCATATGTCATGATTCATCGCTACGTATGCTATGATGCTGGTAAAGTTCTCGCGCACCTACAGTGCTGGTCATTAAAAAATAATAAAAGTTGGATGCAAACAATGTTCTTCCAAAAAACATAGTAAAATGACAATCTGTTTCAGTAGCTAACTACATAGCTAGTTGTAACCCTAAAATAACCCTAATTTATAAGACAGTTCTTATTTGATTAATAGTGGTCGGACCCATCTATGTTAAGATCCACAATAAGGATTAGCCACAAGTGGAGTTTGTGGTTAGCCTTCAAAATAAAAGTATGTCCTTGACAGTGATGCAAATTAATACAAATAGTAGAATTATGCCATAATTGAATAGATCATGCTAAACGGGGTTGGAATGTTATATAAAAAACAAAATACAATAATTTGTTCATTTGACAAATCTGTTCAAATCACACTGGATGTATATTATACTTTAGAATTGCATTGGGGGCATACTTATTTCACTGTACAGCCTTTACCTATGGATTGTGGATCAATGACATGGGGTATCAAGTCTACTCAGTGACACCCAGAGAACATTAGCGTCGTAGCTATTATTGCAGAACTCTGAAACAACTCAATAGAGCCACATTTATTATCAACCTGTGTGTATTGAACACTATTCACGAGGAAAAACAATACTGTGTGGATGTTTAAGTCGGATAACTCAAAGGAGGATGTTGGGAAAAAATCTCCTGGGTATTGAGTAGACTGATACCCCATTTCATTGATCCCCAATCCTTACATGCTGACCAGACCGAACACTTCGCGTGCGTCGCAAAATAAATGTAGAAATCCATGTTATTCAATTATGGCACCCACACTGCTTGCGAGCGTCTGCGTTGCCAAGGGCTAAAATAGAAGTAATTCCAATTTCTGACACAGATCGCACTGCAAGTCCTGCCTCTCCCATCTCCTCATTGGTTTATAGAAGCAGGTACCCACGTGCCATCTCCATTGGTTATACCCACGTGGGTGATTAAAAGACTAAATGTTTTGCAGCAAGCTAGCTAAATAGGACAAATTAGCTAGCAAGTGCAAGCTAACTAGCTAAATTGCCATACATGTTTAATGCTTTTCGACCTGTCCCCAAATGAATGTCATTGGTTCAGAGTTTGTTTTGATATTTTAACCTGCGTGTCGTGATCGCCTTTGCGTAGGGGGACAAAATAAATGTATGCACAATGGCACACGCACGCAGCCGGTTTGGGTTCCGTGTTAGGTAAAGCTGTACAGTGCAATATGAATGTTAACACACACACACAATAGGCTGACTGGGGAGGTGATTTCACACAGTCACAAAATAAGAGCTACAATGCTATATTTGTGTAAACTCTTCACAGTTGTGTTCTGTGGGTGTCACCGAGAAGACTGATACACCATTTCATTGCTTCACATTTCAACCCTGTTTAACATTATCTAGTCTGAATATGGCATGATTCCACCAATTGTAATCTTCTGCATCACTTTCAAAAGAGGAACTTTTATTTTGAAGGCAAACCGTAAATTCCAGTATGGTGTCCAATCCTTATTGTGGCTAGCTTCACAACACATAACCCAGTCCGGTCGAGCCTCACTAGCCAGATCAAGCTAGCTGGCTGCTTATGACGTTAGCTTTGGGCAACAGGGTTAAGTAGCTGTCTAGCCATTTATTCTCATGAACTAAAGTTCAATTTCAATAGGGGGACAACAATACGTACTCACAAGGGTTCCTAAATCATTGCTAAGAATAATGAAAATGACTGCAGTTTCTACTGGTCATTGTTTTCAGGCTGGTTGTATTGGTGCAACATATGTACTGGTGCTCGACCAGTCGGCTAAAGCCAATATCTCCCACGACAAAGAACGGTTGATTGTCAAGGGCAATGAATTCCATTATCTTGGCGTTAATGGATTTTGCCTTTGAGTTGTCTCACTGAAAATGTCTTTCAAATGACTGCTCGACTTGTTGACTGTTCGGTCCACACAGCAGACATTGTAGGCTAGGTTAGGATGGCTGTGTTGCATATGTAGTGCTTGTCAGCTTTGACATCGGTTTTGCACATGGGCGTTAAAACTAGACATCGGGCCGATACCGATGTTGGCATTTTTAGCTAATATCGGCCGAGTCCAATATGTTCACCGAAATATCCTGCATCCCTCGTTCATTTAGAACCTGACAGTGGTAATGTAGAATGTTAATTCAAATAAGGAATTAGAATACTGTAAGTTAAGAGAACCTCTGATTCTTTGTAATAACAGTTGAGTTGAATCAACAAATCACAGCACATATTGATGGTTTTTACTTCCTGTATCATTCCTATGGGTTCACTCGCGATGGCCGCCAGTCCACCCATTATGCCATCATTGACTTGAACAGGGACGCCAATTCTATTTCTTCGGCGGCACATGCAGTCAGGAGCGGAGGAAAGGAGAAAATGTGCGTCAAAATGTGCGCAAGTTAAGAGAACCTCTGATTCTTTATAATAACATAAATAAAATGTGGCTGGCCATCATCCAAAATTCCATGACAATCACAGCCCTTACTAATGCCAACACAAAAAGAGAGTAACTGAGAACAATATACAAAAGGGCGAACTTAGTACATGTCGTCCCCCCCCCCCCCCCCAACCGATTCAGCATGCATGCGCCCAGCCCGCCACAGGAGTCGTTAGATCGCAATGGGACAAGTAGGGCTGGGCGGTATACCGTATTTTATGATATACCGGAATTGATGCAAGGTCGGTTTGTATTTTTACTTTACCTTCTATAAAACGGTATTTGAATGTTTGGTTTGTTAAAATGTTATACGCCACGTTTAATGTCAATTTTTATAGTTTACTTAGCTACTTGAGTCATCTCTCTCCGCTCTTTGTCTCAGTGCCACTTTCCACACAGACCTAGCCACACCCCTGTCACTCAAGGAGCGCATTTGATGTTCTTCAATCACGAGACACTTGCGTTCAGTCTGCATGGTCAATGCAGCACATGCAACAATGTTGTTGACAACAATGCTGTTTTCACTTTACTTCTTATTATAAAGCCACTAGCGTTGCCACCCTACGATCACTCACTACTCATAAAGCAAATGTAGAACTTTTATTATTCAAAAACAAAAAATACCGTCAAATACCATCATACCGTACAATTTTTAAAAATACTGTGATATAATATTTTGGCCATAACGCCCAGCCCTAGGGACAAGGACATCACGGCCGGCCAAACCCTCCCCTAACCTGAACGGCGCTGGCGCTGTGCGTCGCCTCACGGGTCTCCCGGTCGCGGCCGGCTGCAACACAGCTTGGTACTGAATCAGGATCTGTAGTAACGCAGCAAGCACTGTGATGCCTGGATCTGCCCACTTATGCACCTCCGATATTCTGCTTTCCATGTCAATCAACAACACTGTAGACATTATGATGTTGATGCTCCTCACCCATTTAACTCAAAGGCTCGGATGAGGATGTGCTGTAGCACCTCTAGTGATGTGATCTGAGGATCCACAGCAAACGAGCGGAGCTCCACTGGCAGCATCCCCTCCCACTTCTGAGGAAGGTGAGAAACAATCACAAACAATGTAACCATTAATTGTAGGCACATTTTATAACATCTTTAAATCAAATTATATTAGTCATATGGGCCGAATACACCTTACAGTGAAATGCTTACTTATGAGCCCCTAACCAACAACGCAGTTCCCCAAAAAATATGGATAAGAATAAGAGAAAAGTAACAAGTAATTAAAGAGCAGCAATAAAAAAACAAATGGCGAGATTATATACGGGGGGGTACTGATACAGAGTCAATGTGCGGGGGCATCAGTTAGTTGAGGTAGCATGTACATGTAGGTATAGTTATTAAAGTGACTATGTATAGAGTAGCAGTGGTGTAAAGGGAGGGGGGGGGGCAATGCAAATTGTCTAGGTAGCCATTTGACTAGATGTTCAGGAGTCTTATGGCTTGGGGGTAGAAGCTGTTTAGAAGCCTCTTGGAACTAGACTTGGTGCTCCGGTACCGCTTGCCGTGCGTAGCAGAGAGAACAGTTTATGACTAGGGTGGCTGGAGTCTATACATTTTTAGTGCCTTCCTCTATACCAGGCGGTGTCAGAGGAAGCTTGGCCCCAGTGATGTACTGGGCTGTCCGCACTTCCCTCTGTAGTGCCTTGTGGTCAGAGGCAGAGCAGTTGCCATACCACTGCTCTCGATGGTGCAGCTGTATAACCTTTTGAGGAATTGAGGATGCCAAAACTTTTCAGTCTTCTGAGGGGGAATAGGTTTTGTCGTGTCATCGCGACTGTCTTGGTGTGCTTGGACCATGTTAGTTTGTTGGTGATGTGGACACCAAGGAACTTGAAGCTCTCAAGCTGCTCCACTGCAGCCCGTCGATGAGAATGGGGGTGTGCTCGGTCCTCTTTTCCTGTAGTCCACAAATCATCTCCAAAATCATGTGACTGAATCAATGTCATTCTTCCTTTCCAATCAAAAGGCTAGTCTGGGTTTCAGACTGATAGTTTAGAAATGTATTGTAACTAAATTCTCAGTTTAGAACCCAGGCTACCAGTCTAAAACCAAAAGCCAACAACAAAATATGAATGTAATGCATGGCAGACTGACCTTATACAATATTTTTATTTTGTACAATGAATGGGTTGTATACCAAATAAGGCGTAGGCTGTGTGTGCCACAAGACAGCAGAAACACCCACTTTTAACTTACTAGCTGACGTGTCACTAGCTTACGTCATAAAGTTCTCAATGGAGTCGAATTGCGATTAGTATACCTCCGACTTGGCCTACATCGAGTCGGTAACGTGTTGTCTTTTCTTTGGGTGCCGCAATCCGTAGTTTGATAAAAACGTTATTCTATGTGATCTCTGTCATTGCACCGGCTAATCCACTGTTTTCCTATAGAGTACAAAGTTAGCGACTTCCAAACCTGCATTACCACTCGATACATTTATAAATAATTATTTATGGCTTACTGTGTACCTGTCCTTGTCATAGAGTTGTCAGTGGGAGTTGGAATGCATAGTTTTTTTTATCTAAAGAATTGCATTCTATGCACCCCTTACACTTAGGCTTCTACCTTCAGTTTACACATCTTAGACAATCAATTTTACAATAGTTTTTTTTGTTTTGTTTTTAGTCCTTCCTCTATTTCTGATGTCCATCCAGTTTGATTTCTAACTGTGATATTTCACAATTTCTGAACCTAAATACATTTTACAGATCCCATATGTTTTACATTGGTTATCTTGTTGTTTAGTCCCACCTTTCAGCTCCATTCAACCCCTCCAATATATCTCTAAACATCCATTTAGGATTTCTATTAGCCATATCTTTTTCAACTGTGCTGGGATTCGTCACAAAAGTACTGAACCTTTTTATTCTCATAGCTTCTACAGATTGTAAATTAAAAATAAACATTTTTGCTAAAATAACAATATTATTGATTGACTATGGCTTTTCAAATCACCCAGCATTGCTATCTGCAGCTTAGTTCTAGGCAAATGTTGCAATTATTCAGCCATTCCTGTACCTGTGACCTCTCCTCGCTCCTCCCTGGGCTCGAACCAGCAACACAACAGCCACCATCGAAGCAGCGTTACCCATGCAGAGCAAGGCGAGCGAGTGACGTTTGAAACGCTATTTGAGCGCGCTAACTAGCTAGCCATTTCACTTCGGTTACACCAGCCTCATCTCGGGAGTTGATAGACTTGAAGTCATAAACAGCGCAATGCTTGACGCACACCAAGGAGCTGCTGGCAAAATGCCCGAAAGTGCTGTTTGAATGAATGTTTACACGCCTGCTTCTGCCTACCACCGCTCAGTCAGATACTTAGATACTTGTATGCTGTCAGATTATATGCAACGCAGGACACGCTAGATAATATCTAGTAGTATCATCAACCATGTGTAGTTAACTAGTGATTATGATTGATTGTTTTTTATAAGATAAGTTCAATGCTAGCTAGCAACTTACCTTGGCTTAGTGCATTCGTGTAACAGGCAGGCTCCTTGTGGAGTGAAACGAGAGAGAGGCAGGTCGTTATTGCGTTGGACTAGTTAACTGTAAGGTTGCAAGATTGCATCCCCTGAGCTGACAAGGTGAAAATCTGTCGTTCTGCCCCTGAACAAGGCAGTTAACCCACCGTTCTTAGGCCTTCATTGAAAATAAGAATGTGTTCTTAACTGACTTAACTGACCTAGTTAAATAAAAAGTATTTTAAATTTAAAAAGGCAAATCGGCACCCAAAAATACAGATTTCCGATTGTTATGAAAACTTGAAATCGTCCCTAATTAAAAAAAAAAAAAAAATTGGCCATTCTGATTAAATCGGTCGACCTCTAGTTACTACACCTAGTGTTGCCAGCACTGCCACTGCCTGGGTGGGGGCACCCCACCGGCTAGGTACAAGGTCATCAAGGTTCTCATTAGCAGCTTTGAGAATTTCCTTGTATAATATGCTCTCCCTTTAGGGGGCTTTGGCTTTGCAGGACCAACCCTGCCAAGCAGGCTCAGAATCTTGAGGGGGCAGTGCTGCTCTGGTGGAGTGCTTCAGAGATGTTTAATTTCTCATTACAAGAATAGACTGACGAGTTTCAGAACAAAAGTTATTTGTTTCTGGACATTTTGATCATGTAATCGAACCCACAAATGCTGATGCTCCAAATACTCAACTAGTCTAAAGAAGGCCAATTTTATTGCTTCTTTAAATCAACACAACAGTTTTCAGCTGTGCTAACATAATTGCAAAATGATTTTTTAATGATAAATTAGCCTTTTAAAATTATAAACTTGGATTAGCTAACAACGTGCCACTGGAACACAGGAGTGATGGATGCTGATAATGGGTATCTGTAAACCTATGTATTCCATTAAAAAAAAAATCAACCCTTAACCACTACAATAGTCATTTACAACATTAACGATGTCTACACTGTATTTCTGATCAATTTGATGTTATTTTAATGGACAAAGAAAAAAGCTTTTCTTTCAAAAACAGGGACATTTCTAAGTGACCCCAAACTTATATGCAAAAAATTGCAAAAAAAAGTTTTTGCTTTGTCATTATGGGGTATTGTGTGTAGATTGAAGAGGAATAAAATCAATTTAATACATTTTAGAATAAGGCTGTAACGTAACAAAACATGAAAAAACTCAAGGTCTGAATACTTTCCCAATGCACTGTATTCACCAGTATTTACCCACCAAAGCTTAAATGCTAATTAGCTGCTAATGTGGCTATCATAAAGAACTACAAATGCCATGACGATCTGGAGGAGACTGCCGAATCGATACAAAGGTAAGAATCTCTCAATTAACTATCTAATGTTAGCTTAACGTAGTAATAAATAAATTGGCTACATTTCTTTAAATGGACAATTCTGTGAACAGTCTTGTGCAAGTTTTAAATTGACAATACCTGTTAACAAAGGTGTCAGCTAGAGATGACGTGCAGGAGCTTTCAGGGATTTTTAGTTTTGCATGTCTACTTTGATGCTAATTAGCATTCGAATCTGAGAGTAAATAAAGCCAAACATTTTGATAAAAGTGACCTTGTCCGAGAGACACAAGGGTAAGCCTAGCCCATATTTCAAGTGTCTCAAATCTCCAATGCGAAAATGCCCTTTCCCACTGCCCTTTCCCACCAGGGCAAAAGGAACAATTTGTCCCCAAAAAATTCGTTGCAAAACGATTACAGTTTGGAGTAAACGGCTTCCATTGCAAAAAGTTTTGCAACAGACAAAACATTTAGCAACGGAAACCGAATAATGAATAAATACATTAAGCCGAACTCTGGTTTGTGTTTTCCGTTTTCCAACAGACTAAACTTTTTGAAAACAGAATCGGCATAATGAATACACCCCTGGAGTGGTGATGTTTACTAAATTACTTGTACCAAAAACCATTTAGCTAAAGTTATATCACCTTACTGTGGGGTTCTGTCTCTGAATCACTGAATTAATTATTTGGAATAACACAATTAACCTACTTGCGAACTGTCAAGACTTGCTAAACTCGGTTGACTCACAATTCTGCTTTCTATTATTTTCCTAGTGCATGACCACAACGCATCACATCAGCAAGTAAGACCATTGTCAATCACCGAATATTCCTAATCTATTTAGCTAGCTTTATTTTTCTTAAATCAATGATTTACTTTTTATAGTCAGAAGATCCAAGAGGGTTGGTTGATTACGTTAGAATGCCGCGTTCAAGACAACTGGGAACTCAGGGGGGAAAACGAGCTCGACAGGAAAAATGTTTTGAACATTCATAAAATTCGGAAGTCTAAGTCGGAAACTCGTGCATCGTTCTTGAGCTCCGACTTGCCGACCTGAAGATCACTGACGTCAAGATTTGACCCCCCCCCCCCCCTTCAAAACACCATACTGTACACTTTGCTCATTACTATAGACGTTAGCAACTGTAGGCTCAATGCTAAAAACAACAAAGCACTGGTCTGGACTAGGCAGATGATGTGGATAGCTTAACAGTTCCAACATCAAAGCAGGCTAGCTACAAGCTACCGCAAATGTAATGTGGAATGGCTCAAATAGGTCGGCCACAGTCATGACAATAGCTTGCTTACTATCTGGAAATGTGATACCTGGCAAAATACGCAAGGGTACACCAACTAGCTAGCCGCTGCTATTCCATCATTCACATATTCCTCACCTTGACTTTGACACGCACTACGCCCCTCTCCTCCTCAGTTGTCATGTTTAGGAGTTTACTGAACACACGACAGTTGTATTCAAATTTTTTTTTATATTATAGCCATTTGTAAAACGAGAACTATCACGCCGACCCGTATTTTTCCGTTGCCGCTTTGTCCAGACCTGTAAATCTGCGAGAATAAGAGCAATCTATTTCCTGTTTGACGGGAATCAGCTTTCAAAATAAAAGCGCTTCTCAAACATTTGCATAACTTCACCGAAGCTAATTTGTCAAATTATCAATTCTTATTTCCGTTAACATGTTTTGAGTACCAGAAAACAGATAATGTACAGATCTACTAAAATATTTGTCAAAATACCTTTCTTGGTCACAAATGGGGACTTTTAATATTGCCAAAAATTATTGAAGTTTTAACTTTTACGAATGGAATTCAGGATATGACGCTCATACATATTACATCTTTAGTGACGCTTCTGAATCTTTTTTTGTGGTTGTTGCATGCAGAGGAATGTTAAATCACCAGTATTTTACTTCGGTATGACAATTAGCTGGAATCTACAATTTATCATTATTATATGGTCACGGTTAGTGTCACATGATTGCGATCAATTACATTTTAAATTAGATTGTAAAACTTTTTTTAAAATAATATATATATATATATTTATATATATATATATATTTATTTTTATTTTTTTTCCCTCACCTTTATTTAACCAGGTAAGCTAGTTGAGAACAAGTTCTCATTTGCAACTGCGACCTGGCAAGATAAAGCATAGCAGTTCGACACATACAACAACACAGAGTTACACATGGAACGAACAAAACATACAGTTAATAATAAAGTAGAAAAAAAGAAAAAAGTCTATATACAGTGAGTGCAAATTAGGTCAAATAAGGGAGTTAAGGCAATGAATAGGCCATGGTGGCGAAGCAATTACAATATGGCAATTAAACACTGGAATGGTACAGTGCCTTGCAAAAGTATTCGTCCCCCTTGAACTTTGCGACCTTTTGCCACATTTCAGGCTTCAAACATAAAGATATAAAACTGTATTTTTTTGTGAAGAATCAACAACAAGTGGGACACAATCATGAAGTGGAACGACATTTATTGGATATTTCAAACTTTTTTAACAAATCAAAAACTGCAAAATTATTCAGCCCCTTTACTTTCAGTGCAGCAAACTCTCTCCAGAAGTTCAGTGAGGATCTCTGAATGATCCAATGTTGACCTAAATGACTAATGATGATAAATACAATCCACCTGTGTGTAATCAAGTCTCCGTATAAATGCACCTGCACTGTGATAGTCTCAGAGGTCCGTTAAAAGCGCAGAGAGCATCATGAAGAACAAGGAACACACCAGGCAGGTCCGAGATACTGTTGTGAAGAAGTTTAAAGCCGGATTTGGATACAAAAAGATTTCCCAAGCTTTAAACATCCCAAGGAGCACTGTGCAAGCGATAATATTGAAATGGAAGGAGTATCAGACCACTGCAAATCTACCAAGACCTTGCCGTCCCTCTAAACTTTCAGCTCATACAAGGAGAAGACTGATCAGAGATGCAGCCAAGAGGCCCATGATCACTCTGGATGAACTGCAGAGATCTACAGCTGAGGTGGGAGACTCTGTCCATAGGACAACAATCAGTCGTATATTGCACAAATCTGGCCTTTATGGAAGAGTGGCAAGAAAGCCATTTCTTAAAGATATCCATAAAAAGTGTTGTTTAAAGTTTGCCACAAGCCACCTGGGAGACACACCAAACATGTGGAAGAAGGTGCTCTGGTCAGATGAAACCAAAATTGAACTTTTTGGCAACAATGCAAAACGTTATGTTTGGCGTAAAAGCAACACAGCTCATCACCCTGAACACACCATCCCCACTGTCAAACATGGTGATGGCAGCATCATGGTTTGGGCCTGCTTTTCTTCAGCAGGGACAGGGAAGATGGATGGAGCCAAATACAGGACCATTCTGGAAGAAAACCTGATGGAGTCTGCAAAAGACCTGAGACTGGGACGGAGATTTGTCTTCCAACAAGACAATGATCCAAAACATAAAGCAAAATCTACAATGGAATGGTTCAAAAATAAACATATCCAGGTGTTAGAATGGCCAAGTCAAAGTCCAGACCTGAATCCAATCGATAATCGGTGGAAAGAACTGAAGACTGCTGTTCACAAATGCTCTCCATCCAACCTCACTGAGCTCGAGCTGTTTTGCAAGGAGGAATGGGAAAAAAATTCAGTCTCTCGATGTGCAAAACTGATAGACATACCCCAAGCGAATTACAGCTGTAATCGCAGCAAAAGGTGGCGCTACAAAGTATTAACTTAAGGGGGCTGAATAATTTTGCACGCCCAATTTTTCAGTTTTTGATTTGTTAAAAGAGTTTGAAATATCCAATAAATGTCGTTCCACTTCATGATTGTGTCCCACTTGTTGTTGATTCTTCACAAAAAAATACAGTTTTATATAATTATGTTTGAAGCCTGAAATGGGGCAAAAGGTCGCAAAGTTCAAGGGGGCCGAATACTTTCGCAAGGCACTGTAGATGTGCAAAAGATGGATGTGCAAGTAGAGATACTGTGGTGCAAAAGGAGCAAAATAAATAAATACAGTATGGGGATGAGGTAGACAGATGGGCTATGAACAGGTGCAGTGATCTGTGAGCTGCTCTGACAGCTGGTTCTTAAAGCTAGTGAGGGAGATGGGAATCTCCAGCTTCAGTGATTTTTGCAGTTCGTTCCAGTCAGTGGCAGCAGAGAACTGGAAGGAAAGGCGACCAAAGGAGGAATTGGCTTTGGGGGTGACCAGTGAGATATACCTGCTGGAGCGCGTGCTGCTATGGTGACCAGCGAGCTGAGATAGGGCGGGGCTTTACCTAGCAGAGACTTGTAGATAACCTGTAGCCAGTGGGTTTGGCGACGAGTATGAAGCGAGGGCCAGCCATTGAGAGCGTATTGGTCGCAGTGGTGAGTAGTGTATGGGGCTTTGGTGGCAAAACGGATGGCACTGTGATAGACTACATCCAGTTTGCTGAATAGAGTGTTGGAGGCTATTTTATAGATGACATCGCCAAAGTCAAGGATCGGTAGGATGGTCAGTTTTACGAGGGTATTTTTGGCAGCATGAGTGAAGGAAGCTTTGTTGCGAAATAGGAAGCCGATTCTAGATTTAATTTTTGATCGGAGATGCTTAATGTGAGTCTGGAAGGAGAGTATACAGTCTAGCCAGACACCTAGGTATTTGTAGTTATCCACGTATTCTAAGTCAGAGCCGTCCAGAGTAGTGATGCTGGATGGGCGGGCAGGTGCGGGCAATGATCGGTTGAATATCATGCATTTAGTTTTATTTGCGTTTAAGAGCAGTTGGAGGCCACGGAAGGAGAGTTGTATGGCATTGAAGCTCGTCTGAAGGCTAGTTAACAGTGTCCAAAGAAGGGCCAAAAGTATACAGAATGGTGTCGTCTGCGTAGAGGTGGATCAGAGAATCATCAGCAGCAAGAGCGACATCATTGATGTATACAGAGAAGAGAGTCGGCCCGAGAATTGAACCCTGTGACACCCTCATAGAGACTGCCAGAGGTCCGGACAACAGACCCTCCGATTTGACACACTGAACTCTATCAGAGAAGTAGTTGGTGAACCAGGCGAGGCAATCATTTGAGAAACCAAGGCTGTTGAGTCTGCCGATGAGGATGTGGTGATTGACAGAGTCGAAAGCCTTGGCCAGGTCGATGAATACAGCTGCACAGTAATGTCTCTTATCGATGGCGGTTATGATATCATTAAGGACCTTGAGCGTGGCTGAGGTGCACCCATGACCAGCTCGGAAACCAGATTGCATAGCGGAGAAGGTACGATGTGATTCAAATGGTCAGTAATCTGTTTGTTAACTTGGCTTTTGAAGACCTTAGAGATGCAGGGTAGGATATATATAGGTCTGTAGCAGTTTTGGTCTAGAGTGTCTTTGAAGAGGGGGATGACCGCAGCAGCTTTCCAATCTTTGTGAAACTCAGACGATACGAAAGAGAGGTTGAACAGTCTAGTAATAGGGGTTGCAACAATTTTGGCAGATCACTTTAGAAAGAGAGGGTCCAGATTGTCTAGCCCGGCTGATTTGTAGGGGTCCAGATTTTGCAACTCTTTCAGAACATCAGCTATCTGGATATGGGTGAAGGAGTGGTGGGGGCTTGGGCGGGTTGCTGTGGAGGGTGCCGGGCAGTTGACCGGGGTAGGGGTTGCCAGGTGGAAAGCATGGCCAGCCGTAGAGAAATGCTTCTCAATTATAGTGGATTTGTCAGTTGTAACAGTGTTTCCTAGCCTCAGAGCAGTGGGTAGCTGGGAGGAGGTGCTCTTATTCTCCATGGACAGTGTCCCAGAACTTTTTTGAGTTTGTACTGCAGAATGCAAATTTCTGTTTAAAAAAGCTAGCCTTAGCTTTCCTAACTGCCTGTGTATATTGGTTCCTAACTTCCCTGAAAAGTTGCATATCACGGGGGCTATTCGATGCTAATGCAGAACGCCACAGGATGTTTTTATGCTGGTCAAGGGCAGACAGGCCTGGAGTGAACCAAGGGCTATATCTATTCCCGGTTCTACATTTTTTGAATGGGGCATGCCTATTTAAGATGGTGAGGAAGGCACTTTTAAAGAATAACCAGGCATCCTCTACTGTTGGGATGAGGTCAATATCATTCCAGGATACCCCGGCCAGGTCGATTAGAAAGGCCTGCTCGCAGAAGTGTTTTAGGGAGCGTTTGACAGTGATGAGGGGTGGTCGTTTGCTCGCAGACCCATTACGGATGCAGGCAATGAGGCAGTGATCGCTGAGATCTTGGTTGAAAACAGCAGAGGTGTATTTGGAGGGTGAGTTAGTTAGGATGATATCTATGAGGGTACCCGTGTTTACGGATTTGGGGTTATATCTGGTAGGTTCATTGATAAATTGTGTGAGATTGAGGGCATTAAGCTTAGATTGTAGGATGGCCGGGGTGTTAAGCATGTCCCAGTTTAGGTCACCTAGCAGCACGAGCTCAGAAGATAGATGGGGGGCAATCAAATCACATATGGTGTCGAGGGCACAGCTGGGGGCAGAGGGTGGTCTATAGCAAGCGGCAACGGTGAGAGACTTGTTTCTGGAAAGGTTCATTTTTAGAAGTAGAAGCTCAAATTGTTTGGGTACAGACCTGGATAGTAAGACAGAACTCTGCAGGTTATCTTTGCAGTAAATTGCAACACGGCTCCTTTTGGCAGTTCTATCTTGTCGGGAAATGTTATAGTTAGGAATGGAAATTTCAAGGTTTTAGGTGGTCTTCCTAAACCAGGATTCAGACACGGCTAGGACATCCGGATTGGTGGAGTGTGCTAGGGCAGTGAATAAAACAAACGTAGGGAGGAGGCTTCTAATGTTAACATGTATGAAACTAAGGCTTTTACGGTTGCTGAAGTCAACAAATGAGAGAGCCTGGGGGATGGGAGTGGAAGTAGACACTGCAGGGCCTGGATTAACCTCTACATCACCAGAGGAACAGAGGAGGAGTAGGATAAGGGTACGGCTAAAGGCTAACAGAACTGGACGCCTAGTACGTTCAGAACAGAGATTAAAAGGAGCAGATTTCTGGGCACCGTAGCATATATTCAAGGCATAATGTACAGACAAAGGTATAGTAGGATGTGAATACAGTGGGGGTAAACCTGTGCATATGGTGATAATGAAAGATAGCATTTAAACCAGGTGATGTCACTGTGTGTGTGGGAGGTGGAACTAAATTGTTAGCCGAGGCGTGTTGAGCAGTGCTAGAGGCTCTACAGTGAAATAAAACAATAGTTACAAACCAGAACAGCAATCGACACGGCATGGTGATGTTAGGGAAAGGCATGCGTAGCCGGTTGATCATACAAGTCCAGTACGTGGCTTCAGGCAGCTAGAGGCACAGGGCTAGCAGGCTAACAGAAAGGCCTTAGAGGGATGACGCGATGGAGGAAAGTCTGTTGTGGCCGCCTCGTGCAGTTACATCAGCGGACGGATCAGCAGGTGCATCTTGTGGTAAACCAGGCCAATTGGCAAAATATGTATAGTGGCCGAAGAAATATGTCCGAAGGGCCTCTTAAGCCAGCAGTCCAATGTGCTTTAGATAGCTAGCAGGCCGCAGGTTAGCGGCTGTGCGTTCAGGGGTCGTTAGCTGCTATATCCCCTTGGGTGCGTCCTCAGTCCTCTCCTTTACTCCCTGTTCACGCATGACTGCACGGCCAGGCACGACTCCAACACTATCATTAAGTATGCTGATGACACAACAGTGGTAAGCCTGATCACTGACAACAATAAGACAGCCTATAGGGAGGAGGTCAGAGACCTGACAGTGTGGTGCAAGGACAACAACCTCTCCCTCAACGTGATCAAGACAAAGGTGATGATCGTGGACTACAGGAAAAGGTGTGCCAAGCCTGTAGCGTCATACCCAAGAAGACTCTGCTGTAATTGCTGCCAAAGGTGCTTCAACAAATTAGTGAGTAAAAGGTCTGAATACTCATGTAAATGTATATTTCTTTTTAAAAATGTTAATAAATTAGCAAACATTTATAAAAAATAAAAATAAAAATAAGTTTTTCCTTTGTCATTATGGGGTTTTGTGCATAGATTGATGAGGGAAATAAAAAACAAAACAATTTTAGAATATGACTGTAACCTAACAAAATGTGGAAAAAGTCTAAATACAATGTCTAAATACCTGTCAAAGGCAGTGTGTGTGTGTGGTGTGTGTATATATATATATATGTTGTTGTTGTTGTCTGTTTCAACATTTCCCTTAAATTTGCGAAAGGATGAATGAATGTCAACGGAGAAAGCATCCAAGAGAGCAAAACAGCTCTATTCGTCTCTGTATGTGTTGGCCATCTATCTAATTCTGTCTGGTCCAAATGAGTATTAGATTGTTGCCACCCATAGCATTGAATGCAAGGGAAGCCTGTAAACATTTGGCCTCCCTTGATAAAAAAACTTTTACAAAATAGTAGCCAATCAGTGTTGAGCTAAACTGAGTTAGCTCAACTTTGAATGGTCCTGGCGCATCCAAAAAAAGTGTCAAGGGAAGCCAGTTTTGATTTGGCTTCACTCCAATCACATCACCTAGATTGTATACGTCATTGATAGAAACTCATTATGCATCTCGTTGTGTTGTTGTCCACCGGTGGTTAGCTAGCTAAACTTGTCCCTTTCCTAAATTAGCCATGAATGGCGATGGGGATTTGGACTTGTAGTTTTACTTAATTCTCCGTACTGGCCAATGATTATAACAGCGATTCTGATCCCACCATGAGTTCATACATTGTGCCCCTGGTCTGAGAGAGGATGGAAGTTCATTATGTAGCTAGATGTAGGCTAGAAGGCTCATGCTAGCTTATGTTTCCCTTGAAAGGAAGTTAGGCTAGCGAGCAAGCATTTTGCCAGGTAGTTTAGGACAACAAAAAAAGTTTGTACTGTATGACAGAGTGATATACTCTTTTGTCAACATGAAAGAGGAGGATGGCATTGACATTTCCCTACAAGTAGCTTGAGTCAACATGTTTTTTTCTACTTGCACGCTCACAAATCAGAACCATGGACAGCCACATCATATTTAGCTTTGATTGGAGTAAATTGTTTTTGTTATCTTTTAGTTGTCATTGTATTAGACTAAGCATAGGTGATTTGATGATATTGAAATGTTTAAGTCGAAATGGTGCTGGAATAGTGGAGGCAGCTCCTATTTTCTATGCAACTTGCAGTAACTCTGGTTCTAAATCAATAGTTTAGTGGTCTGAAAATGTCAGAAGCATTAACTTGCTTGACCATGCTGTAGGTTATGTAATGGTTTGTCACATGCAATATGCTTTGTGGACTTCACCCGACATAGGTTGCTCTCCGATTTTGTATGAAACAAAGGTGTGGTTGAATTTATTCTGCCACTCTGTCTTCTTATTGTCTCTGACTTAACCCTATACATCGGGGTCGCAATGCATATGAACTAACTTAGAGCAAACAACTCAATTATCACAACACATACAATACCAGTCAAAAGTTTGGACACACCTACTTTGAAGGCAGTCATCAATGACCTTGGACCACAGAAGGTATTTGCATTGTCTGGTGACAGACAATGCTGCGAACATGACGGCTGCTTGGTCTAAACTGGAGGAGCCCTACCCTCACATCACACCCATTGGCTGTGCTGCTCATGCATTGAATCTGCTCCTCGAGGACATCATGGCACTGAAAACAATGAATACACTCTACAAGAGAGACAAGGAAATGGTTAGGTATGTGAAGGGTCATCAAGTTACAGCAGCAATCTACCTCACCAAGCAAAGTGAGAAGAATAAGACCACCACATTGAAGCAGCCCAGCAAGACCTGTTGGGGTGGTGTTGTCATCATGTTTGACAGTCTCCTGGAGGGGAAGGAGTCTCTCCAAGAAATGGCCATATCAAGAGGATCCTCCTGGATAATGTATTTTGGGAGAGAGCGGTAAGCAGCCTGAAACCTATAGCAGTAGCCATTGCATGGATTGAGGAAGACAATGCCACCCTGTCTGATGTTCAGACTCTGTTTGTAGATGTAAGAGTAGAAATCCATACTGCCCTGCTCACTTCACTGTTGCTCCAAGCAGAGGGAACTGCAGTTCTGAAATACATCAAAAAGTGTGAAGACTTCTGCCTGAAGCTCATAAGGAAGTACACTTCCAAGCAAGGGCTTTTGAAGGGAGATGCAATATGGCAGTCATGCCAACATATCTCATCTTGTGGAAGGAACTTTGTGGATCTGAGGCTCTTTCCCCTGTTGCCTCCATCATCCTCCAAAACCCACCAACATCAGCCACATCAGAGCGCAACTGGTCCTTGTTTGGGAACACACACACCAAAACAAGCAACAGGCTGACCAATACAAGGGTTGAAAAATTGGTGGCCATCTGGGCAAAACATTTTTTTTTTTTTTGCCTGACAATGAGCCATCCTCAACAAGGTTGGAGAGTGACAGTGAAGATGAGGCCTCAGAGTCTGATGTTCAAGAGATGGACATTGAGGAGGTCCAGGGAGAAAACATGGAAGCCTGAGAGGAAGAAAACCAAAGATTTAGTTTCTAGACTATCATTTTACAGATGTATGTTGAAAACGTTTTTGGGAGATACGATGGATCATTGGGGATCATTCAATATTCCCTTTTGTTGTTCAGTGAAATCATCCCATGTGAAGAGTCAACTCATTTTAATTAATTAAAGTTAAATTCGTACCTAAATTGTTTTTTCTATTTCTATTGTTAGGATTTAATCACTTGCAATTATGTCTACTGACAAGGTAAAAGGTTTACGTTTCTGTCTCCATATGTGGTAAATATATCCAATGCAAAAAACATATACATTTAAATAGTATTAATAATAATAAGTATATATTCCAGTTAAGTCCCATGGAAAGTTTCCACCTCTGAATAATTGCTGAAATGTGCAACCTAGGTGGTACTAAGTCAGAACAGTAGGTAAAATTATTAGGGTGAGGCACATGGGCTACTAACAGCTTACTACAGAACATTCACTTAGTATTACTTTCTTAGCTACAGTATACACATCTTATTGTTACATAATTATTACAATTTATGCAGCAGCATACAATAAAAAAATGTGGACTCACCTTGTTGTGCTGTGCTCATTTGAACAGGAAGGTGGCGCAGCAGTCCTTCGTGGGGAAATTTTGTCATCAGTCTGGAATTCTCTGGATTTATGGTGCTTTCAAGACAAAAAAACAACAAAAATAAACAAGGTCGAATCATGACGTCAGTGATCTTCAGGTCTGAGCTCTAGAAAGAGGCCCAAATTCTCGACTTGCAATTCCAAGTTGGATGACCATTCAAAACTTATTTTCCCAGTCAGAGCTCGAGTTCCCAGTTGTCTTGAACTCACTGAAGTTAGATTTCCCAGTTCCGAGTTTCAAGTTGAGCGCAGCAGAAGTCAGCATGGCCAATGTTGAATGTTTATCCTTTTAAGCTTGGAAAAGAGACAATTAAACCCAAACTTGTGACCACACACCCACTCCACTGAATAGCAGACTAGTGATTGATTTGCAATGCTTGCAATTCAACACTGATTCCTTCCAAACCACTCATTGTTGAATTTGCGATTTCCAACTTGTGCAAAGTTTGTCCAATGGCCGATGAGCACCAATACATTCTATTATTTCTCTTCATATGACAAGAATTAAAAAGCATTTGCCATTAGATTGTTGACTTGATTCATAATGACTGCTAGCTAAGATTTTGAAAGTATGATGTTGACATGATCAGTCCAATCAAAGTTACTGTAGATATGTGATTTGATGTCATTTTATCTGTGGCCAATGACCTATTTTATTTAACTAACTAACTTCTTATTTACAATGAAGGCCAACTCTTGTGATAAAGCCTGGAATCGAACCAGGGTCTGTAGTGATGCAGTGCCTTAGACCGCTGCGCCATTCAGGAGCCCTTGAGCCTTCTTGGATGGGCACTTCTAATGTAACTATGGCAGCACCTAAGGGGCTTGAATTTAAGCTACACCATTAGATATGGCAGTACACTGAGCCAATCACAGCGCAACTAGAAAACATTACCAACCCCAACGCTCCGTATTTTCCACTGGCTGCCCCACCACCACAGAAAGCACTATGCTGAAACACCTGCATTTGAGTTGCCTTACTCAAGAAAGCAAAAAATAGACCATGTTTGTATGCAGCTTTATTAACTCAATGATATATATATATTTTTTTACAATGTTTGCAAAGTGATAGGTGACACGTAATTACATGCAAAACAGGCTAAAAGAGTGGGGCTTAAACAGGTGGGGCTCTCACCTGCCCTGAATGACGGGTCACCACTGGCTGTCCCACAGAGACATAGACTGACAGCCAGGAGCAAATATATAAACCATTACCACACATTTGTCAGCTAAATTACACTTTTATTTCGTATCACTTAACTCTCATTTATGAGAGTGGAGATACCCTATTTGTATTGTTGTTTCAGCAGTCATATTTGGTACTCTTAACTCATTTATTACTTTGAAGTGACACAAATGGATAATTAAGCTTTTGAGCAACAAAAGATGTGATATTTAATTTGAGACTTTAAAGTGTTGCAGTATAAAGGACTTGCATTAGCCTATATTGTATTATTGACAAACAAAAACATGTATGATGTGTAACTATTTGCCATTTTAAAGTGTTAACTCATGGTTGCAAAAATGCCACCGATTCAAGATTGACCCAAAATAGATTTCTAGTGACTGCAACAACTTAGCTTGCCCTGAACCATACTGCAATGTGAATGGTCGTACTCAAATACAGTAACAGCCAAGACTATACACCAATAAACTTATAACCCAATAAACTTATAACACCATTACTCATAACTCAAACTAATGAGGTCATTAAATCAGTCTGTTACAGTGAGGAGGCTACATGGTTAAAATGAGAGAAAAAAAAAAAAAGAAGAGTTATCAAGTAACAGATATCCGCACCATGTACAAACAGTTATTGTTCAAATTGTTTTGGTTTTTAATTACAAGTTGCAACCTCAACTTAACTAACCTAAAAAATAACGAAAGGCTTAACCCGTTAAATGTTCTTGCCAACCAAGTGATGTTGGGTAACTTGAATAGCCAGATAGTTTACTATTACTGTATGCTGGTTCAGAGGGGTTGTGTCTTCCGTATTTAACCCATTTCGGACACTTCCTTTTCACTTTACCTACTGGCATACAACAACCCAGGAGGTGGCACTCATGATCTGTGCACCATGCCCCAATTCTCCTTACTCCCGGCATAGCTTCAGTTCCTGCCTCTTTATATCAAGTTTGAGGTTTGTGAAACCTCGGAGCGGCCCTCAGCGGATGTGAGCCATCTCCTCCAGAAAGGGAGTCTTCATGCAGCCAGTGCAAAGCTGGTCCATCCACAGGGGCGCCTCGTGCTGCAGGGGGGTGCGACGAGGGTAGAAGGTGTAGGAGAGGTCGTAGTTGAGCAGACAGCTGATGGATGCCATGTAGAGGTCAGAGAAGCGACACAGGCGACGGGAGAAGAATGTGGGGTTGTGGCAGGTGCGGAAAATGCTGCCAAAGTGAGGGTTGAACAGGTTCTTGGTCACAGCTCTGAGGGGAAAATGAAAGAAAGGGCCAAAGGAAGCTCATAGGTCTGTACGAAGCTTGCCAAGTCAAAATTACACTGAATCCTTAAGGTCTGACTAGCTGTCCGACGGTTTTGATAAATGAAGTACAATTTATCTACTATATCTAGACTCACCGAAGCTCTTCTCTTTCCTTCAACCAATCCTGTAGAACTTCCTTTGACTTTAGATCTCGATGCATCTGCACAGGTTCAATAAAAAATGTTTTACTTGAATACTTTCATCTCAACATTTAACAAAAGCATGGTGTCAAGTGTCTCCATTCTCAATTGCATGGCTGATGGGTAGCAAAATCATAATATTAGCTTGTTGTAGTCATGTTTTTTGCGTGGGTACAATTGATTGGGAATACATCCCATAAAGGCAAGGGACCCGTCATGGTAAATGCAAGACGTGTAACTTAACCTATTGCTTTGATCTCACAGCTTGCTGAGTTCTATGTGGTAAAATGCCCAATAGTGTACCTGCATGCGTTCCAGTAGACCGGTGAGTGCCTGCAGCCAGGTGAGGCTTTGTGCATACTGCTCCGTATTCACCACCCTGGTCTCCACCTCCAGCTCTGGTACTATGGCCCCTGTCCGCCAGCCGTGACGCAGCATCAGGTCCTGCAGGAGAGCATGAGTAGTCAGCCCAGCACAACGATTTGCCACAGCATGCCACACGTTATTACATTGTAAGCACAACAATGCGAGGCACAGTCCTTGAAACACAATCAATTCATGTGTGCATTTCTTGTGTTCTGAAATCACATTTACACTGCCTATATCAGTAACAAAAAATTCTGACATAATATAGTATGACTCACTGCCAAGTCACTGTACAGATGATCTCCAAAGTAGAGCACCTTGGATCCCCTCCATCCTGTGAGCCTGAGAAAGTCAAACAGGTTGCCCTACAACAAGGAGACAGCATAATGAATGTCACTAGGAAAGATGATTAAAAGGTCCAATGCAGCCATTTTGATCTCAATATCAAATTATTTCTGGGTAACAATTAAGTACCTTTCTGTGATGGTTAAAAAAAATAAACAAAAATAGCTTTTTAGCAAAGAGCAATTTCTCAAGCAAGAATTTAGATTGACCACTCCGAGACAGTCCTGAATGGGGAGGGGAAAACGAGAAAAAAAATTATGTATTGGCAGAAAGGTTTGGAACACTTTCTAATTGGTCTATGAACAAATTTAAATCGCCTGGCCTACCAGGCAGGCCAAAACCCCATCCCACCAAAAACAGGCAAACATTTCAGGTGATCTTTTCAGACAGCTCTTACACTAAAAGGATATTATCATAATTTTCATAATATTATTCCAATCTCATAGTGTGGACATATACACTGAGTGCAAAAAACATTAAGGGCACCTTCTCTATCGATGACAGACTGACCAGGTGAAGCCAGGTGAAAGCTATGATCCCTTGTTAAATCAACTTCTATCAGTGTAGATTAAGGGGAAGAGACAGGTTAAAGAAGGATTGTTAATCCTTGAGACAACTGAGACATGGATTGTGTATGTGTGCCATTCAGTGGGTGGCTATGGTAGTAGGTGCCAGGTGCACTGGTTTGTGCTGTGTTATTCATAATTAACAGTTTTGTGTGTATCAAGAATGGTCCACCACCCAAAAGACATCCAGACAATTTGACACAACTGTGGGAAGCATTACAGTCAATATGGGCCAGCATCCCTGTGAAACGCTTTCAACACCTTGTAGACTCCATGCCCAGACAAAATGAGGCTGTTCTGAGGGCGGGGGGGGGGGGGGGGGGGGGGGGGTGGAACTCAATATTAGGAAGGTGTCCTTAAAATGTTTTGTACACTCAGTGTATATGAGAACACATATTTTTTGACTACACTGGGCCTTTAAGTTGTAATGCTTGAAGTAAAAACAGGAGGAAATAAGGCAAAAAAAAGACTGTGGATTGGCAGAACTATAACATGACTAATGACAATTAATATAAAGATGTGGTCTTCCACCAAATTCTGCTGAGGCCTTCTCAGCAGACAACTATTGGCCTGGACTGTGGGTCAATCTGCCAATGATGTTGGCAGTGCTCTTAGGGAGAGAGGAAAAGTACTGCATGGTTACCATGTCCTACTGTGGCAATTAGGGTTGCAAAGCTACTGGTAATTTACCAAAGTTAACAGAATTAACAGGTAATCTATGTCAATCTATGGTAACTTCAGTAATTTATACTTGAATAACAAAAAAATGTATTCATATATTGAAAACATTTTTTAAATCTGTGTCCATGTGTTTTATGTGGATAGACCATATGGTTCAAGAGGAACTTTACTTTTTTCCCTACTGCCACCAGTTTGGTGAAAAAACATTTACAATAAAGACATATTGACATAGTAAAATAAATCTGTGTAATAAATTAAGGATATTTCATGCTGAAACCCTCATATTAAAACACCAATGGTATTCACCAAGTTGATAGTTTATATTTAGGATAATGCTTTACAGTTTTGTCATTCAAATGTTTAGTTTAAAATCATCTCATTTGATTATTTTATATTTACATGTGACAAGACCACACAGAGGGCCAGAGATAATTACAGTAATCTGAAGTACCCAAAAAGGCCACACAAGATATAATCTGATAAAACACAAATAAAAACTTTAAAGTCACCCAGATTCTGGTAGTTTACAGGTAAACTTTGTTATTGTCCAGTAATATACCCTCCATTTGCAACCCTAGAGGCAATACATGTCACAGCATCAAAATATAATCCACTTTTCACTAAACCTGATCCATTTTCAGCTACAACAGGGAACTAACTTCAAGGACAAGACTAACATCTTTGCGTAGACTTCAAAGGCCATCTTTGTAAGACCAGCATTACTCAGACTAGGGACATTTGATTCAGGTTGATTAAATAGTAACTTGGACTAAAGGTTCCACACATCATAATAGTCTTGCAACACCAAGGTTGTGGGTTCGATTCCCATGGGGGACCAGTGCGCAAAAGTACGTAAATGTATGCACTCACTACTGTAAGTCGCAATGGATAAGAGCATCAGCTAAATGACTAAAATGTAAAAATGTAATGCCATTCCAATCATGTCATTCATTTCCCACAGTAAAAGGATCAAATGCGACATTGACATTGTGAATCTCACAAATGACCACTACCTGGAACGCAAGTGCTGGTACACAACTACCCCACGACAAAGTGAAAATGTATTTAAAAAAAACAACTTATTTACATGCAGTAATTATTCAGACTCATTGCTATGAGACTTGAAATTGAACTCAGGTGCATCCTGTTTCCATTACATCATCCTTGAGCCGATTCTACTTGATTGGAGTCCACCTGTGGTAAGTTCAATTGATTGGACATGATTTGGAAAGGCACACACCTGTCTATATAAGGTCCCAAAGGTGACAGTGTATGTCAGAGCTAAAACCAAGCCATGGGGTAGAAGGAATTGTCCATAAAGCTCCGGAACAGGATTGTGTTGAGGCACAAATCTGGGGAAGGGTACCAAAATATTTCTGCAACATTGAAGGTCCCCAAGAACAGTTGCCTCCATCATTCTTAAATGGAATGCATTTGGGACCACCAAGACTCTTCCTAGTGGTGGGCGCCCGGCCAAACTGAGCAATCAGGGGAAATCTGGAGGAAACCTGGCACTATCCCTATGGTGAAGCATGGTGGTGGCAGCATCATGCTGTGGGGAGGTTTTTCAGCGGCAGAGACCAGGAGACTAGTCAGGATCAAGGGAAAGATGAACGGAGCAAAGTACAGAGAGATCCTTGATGAAAACCTGCTACAGAGTGCTCAGGACCTCAGACTGGGACCAATGTTCACCTTCCAACAGGACAACGACCCTAAGCACACAGCCAAGACAACGCAGGAGTGGCTTCGGGTCAAGTCTCTGAATATCTTTGAGTGGCCCAGCCAGAGCCCGGACTTGATCGAAAATCTCTGGAGAGATGTGAAAACAGCTGTGCAGCGACACTCCCCATCCAACCTAACAGCGCTTGAAGGATCTGCAGAGAATGGGAGAAACTTCCCAAATACAGATATGCCAAGCTTGTAGCGTCATACATGATATTTCAGGGGGGTTTTCTTCATATATTTGCTAAAATAAAATTTTTGCTTTGTCATTATGGGGTAGTGTGTGTAGATTGAGGGGGAAAAAATGATTTAATTCATTTTAGAATAAGGCTGTAATGTAACAAAATGTAGAAAAGGTCAAGAGGTCTGAATACTTTCTGAATGCACTGTATAAAGTAATATTTCTGGGTAATGTCTCCGCTCCTACCTGTTTGTAGATCTGGCCCTTATCCAAGCTCTTGATCTTGTCCCACTGAAGGTCCCCGTTGCCATCCAAACGTCTGAAAGGTCTGCAAGTAGAAAATGTGATCAGGTCACACAAACAGTGTGTAGAATGCTCTCATTTTCTCTCATAGACCAAGGTTATAGAATTTAGACACTTCTTGGTTGGGAGTATAAAGATAGAGTCTCAGACTTACTTGCCACAGTTGTTGAAGAAGTGTGGTTTGTCAGCTTGAACAATGACAACATCAAAAAAGTCCCTCCAGTCCTTTCCTACCATGTATTTCATTCCTTTGTCTCTAAATAAAATCGGAAAACAGCTGGTTAGTGAACAACCACGAAATGTACAGTTACTGTTGAGAGCTGAAAGTGCCCACAGATGGCACATCCATAAGGTTAACAATTTTTACAATTAAAAGCAAAGCTTCCCCTGAAAGTCAATTGAATTAAAATTGCCAAAATTATATAACCTAATTAACTTACACCTGTGTATGAAGAAATAAATAAAATCAAAAATCTAAATTGAGCGACCAGTATAGCCTATTTTATTGGCGCCAGAAGAGAGCACAGGCCATATCCCCAGTGAGTGCGCATATTCACTCTATCATTGTTGGATCAGAGCCACATGAGCTTGTTTTTGGACAATCATTTCCTCCTCCAAGTTAGATGGACATCATATTGTATTTGTGTCTCCCCTTCTCATAGGCCTATTCTATGGATCAAGCAACGTTGTTTTTATTGATCTGTTTGTCAGCAGAGTCAGCTAGACTGTAAGTTGATGTATGAAAACATTCTGCTAATGCCTCTAGTCATATAAAGTGTAGTAGGATTGCATGAAATATGTTTATAAAAAAAGGCCAAATTCTTCCCGTGCAAAGAAAGGATAATCTACAATAGCATAGATCTACTCTACAACGCGCTCAGCCTTGCATTGAACAGTATTTTCTGCGAACAGTGATCGAGTTATATCATTAGCCTAAATTATGACTATCCAATCTACTCATCACATTACGAATAGTAGGCTCTCTTACATAAGTCTGCAAATGCGAGGATGCATGGAATAATTTATTATAAAAGTGCATTTTTATGGTGAACATGCGCTTCCCCAAACAACTTGAAAGCGCACACCGCCGCCTTTGCCTGAATGTACAGCATCAGTCAAAAGTTTGGACACACCTACTCATTCAAGGGTTTTTCTTCATTTTTACTATTTTCTATATTGTAGAATAATAGTGAAGACATCAAAACTATGAAATAACACATATGGAATCATGTTGTAACCAAAAAAAGTGTTAAACAAATCAGAATATATTTTATATTTGAGATTCTTCAAAATAGCCACCCTTTGCCTTGACAGCTTTGCACACTCTTGGTATTCTCTCAACCAGCTTCATTAGATAGTCACCTGGAATGCATTTCAATTAACAGGTGTGGCTTAAAAGTTCATTTGTGGAATTTCTTTCCTTCTTAATGCTTTTGAGACAATCAGTTGTATTGTGACAAGGTAGGGGTGGTATACAGAAGATAGCGCTTGGTGGCTATGATGAAACTGGCTCTCATGAGGACCGCCACAGGAAAGGAAGATCCAGAGTTAAGTGGATAAGTTAATTAGAGTTACCAGCCTCAGAAATTGCAGCCCAAATAAATGCTTCAGAGTTCAGGTAACAGACACATCTCAACATCAACTGTTGAGGGGACTTTGTGAATCAGGCCTTCAGTCTAATTGCGGCAAAGAAACCACTGCTAAAGAACACCAATAAGAAGAAGAGACTTGCTTTGGCCAAGAAACATGAGCAATGGACATTAGACCGGTGGAAATCTGTCCTTTGGTCTGATGAGTCCAAATTTGAGATTTTTGGTTCCAACCACGGTGTCTTTGTGAGACGCAGAGTAGGTGAACGGATGATCTCTGCATGTGTGGTTCCCACCGTGAAGCATGGAGGTGGTGGTAATAGTGCTTTGCTGGTCATACGGTCAGTGATTTATTTAGAACACCATTTATTTAGAATTTAGAATGCCATCCCATCTAGTTTGTGCTTTGTTTTTCAACAGGACAATGACCCAACACACCTCTATGCTGTGTAAGGGCTATTTGACCAAGAACGAGAGTGATGCGTGCTGCATCAGATGACCTGTCCTCCACAATCACCAGACCACAACACAATAAAGATGGTTTGGGTTGAGTTGGACCGCAGAGTGAAGGAAAAGCAGCCAACAAATGCTCAGGATATGTGGGAACTCCTTCAAGACTGTTGGAAAAGCTTTCTATGTGAAGCTGGTTGATAGAATGCCAAGAGTAAAGCTGTCATCAATGCAAAGGGTGGCTACTTTGAAAATATAACATTTTTGCTTAACACTTTTTGGTTACCACATGATTTCATATGTGTTATTTCCTAGTTCTAATGTCTTCACTATTTTTGTACAATGTAGAAAATAGTAAAAATAAAGAAACCCTTGAATGAGTATCTGTGTCCATACTTTTGACTGGTACTATATATCTCTGATTTATTTAACTGTCAGTTTGATTTGGTTGATGGTGACACTTACACAAAGCTAAATGGGCTGTTGGTTATAAGGAAGAGCTTCTTGCCATGGCTGGCCAGACGGTGCAGAACTGCATATGTCTCATCTCCTCTGAGAATATATTTATCTGTGGGAGGGAGATGAAAGGGTCAATTCAGACAGGAATATACCCTTCCCTTGAGTACTTCTCAAGTATGTAAATATTCCACTTCCGTCAGAACGTGTTGTCCCTTGGAAGAAACGGATAGCTTTGTCCAGTGGGAAACAGTCATGTAGCTTTTAAGCAAAATACAAAAGGTATTTAAAGTAATTGTGAGACTGTGGTACAGCAGAGTATAAAGATACATATTATACTGTCTTGAAATGCCCTCTCCTCTCAATTCCTGACAAACCTGAACTCCGTAAACACATCTTTGAAAACAAAACTTATTAACATTATAAATTGTCAAGGGTACAGTCATTTTTTTGTACACTTTTAAAAAAAAGTATGTTCATATTTTTGCACTTTAAAGTATGTTTGCAATATTTGATCAATTATCTTGACTTACCCTTAGCAATGGTTTTGGAAGAATCAGATTTAAAATACTTGAAAAATATTAGTACTTCTTATCTTATCATAACCCCAAAACTATTATCTGCAGGGCAGTTAAATTGCTCTCCTGTTTATGTTTTCAAATACAGAGAAATAAACAGTGGATCAAGACAACACTGCTTTTTATTTAGGGGATTTTAACAACGTTCTGTTTAAAATAACCTGCAATCTGGGCGTGGGTGAGATGGGGAGCATCCAATACAAACAAATGAGATTTAATGTCTAAAACTGAAGATGAAAAATATATATATATATATATATATATATATAGTACATCTCACCCAAGTCTTGCATTATCCACTTGTACATGTAGCCTTTGATATGCACCATTCCAATGGCATCCTAAGGAAAATGAAAAGAGTGTGGATAAGCTCAACTTTCACTGAGAATGTTTGTATACTGTTGTCTTGCTCATGGTCTAAAAGACATTTCTGACCGAACACTTTTGTGGGCTTACTACTCCCACCTAAAAGGACATTTAACCAGCCTTGTTTTTCCTCTCTTGGGAGAGATCCATTGAATGTTTGCGGAGTGTGCTGTAAAGATCTAGCATTCCTGGAATCTTGCCACTCACTTCTGTAACTGGGAAGTACAGTTTGTTCAGAATCAATCATAGACATCATAGAATCAATCATAGAATCAGCAACTTAACAAAACAAGGCCTGGTTCGATGTGGGTGTGTTATGTTCGCTATATTAATTTATATAAATGTTTTTTTTGCAGGGGTGATCTTAGTCACACAATTTTACATATTGGTAAGGTGCTTGGTGTAGTACTTTCAAGTAGCTGCACTCAGGACTGATTTCTGAGAACATGTCTACAACTTCATCGGCAAGCTGTAAAACTATCGTAAATAATGCACAAGCTACATGCTGTTCATCAAATCAAATTTGATTTGTCACATGTGCCGAATTCAACACCTTAGTGAAATGCTTACAAGCCCTTAAATCAACAAAAAATAGCTAATAAAAAAAGTAACAAATATTTAAAGAGCAGCAGTAAAATAACAATAGCGAGGCTATAATCAGGGGGTACCGCTACAGAGTCAATGTGCGGGGGCACCGGCTTCGAGGTAATTGAGGTAATATATACACATGTGGGTAGAGTTATTAAAGTGATTTATGCATAACAGAGCGTAGCAGCAGTGTAAAAGGGGGGGGGGGGGGGGGGGGGGTGCAAGTAGTCTGGGTAGCCATTGATTACATGTTCAGTAGACTTCTGGCTTGGGGGTAGAAGCTGTTTAGCGCTCCGGTACCGCTTTCCATGCGGTAGCAGAGAGAACAGTCTATGACTGGGGTGGCTGACAAGTCTGACAATTTTACGGCCTTCCTCTGACACCGCCTGGTATAGAGGTCCTGGATGGCAGGAAGCTTGGCCCCAGTGATGTACTGGGCCGTACGCACCACCCTCTGTAGTGCCTTGCGGTCGGAGGCCGAGCAGTTGCCATACCATGCAGTGATGCAACGAGTCAGGATGCTCTCAGTGGTGCAGCTGTCGAACCTTTTGAGGATCTGAGGACCCATGACAAATCTTTTCAGTCTCCTGAGGAGGAATAGGTTCTCTCATGCCCTCTTCACAACTGTCTTGGCGTGCCTGGACCATGTTCATTTTAGATGTGGACACCAAGGAACTTGAAGCTCTCAACCTGCTACACAACAGCCTCATAGATGAGAATGGGGGGGGGGGGGCACTTGGTCCTCCTTTTCCTGTAGTCCACAATCATCTCCTTTGTCTTGATCACGTTGAGGGAGAGTTTGTTGTCATGGCACCACACGACCAGGTCTCTGACCTCCTCCCTATATGCTGTCTCGTTGTTTTTGGTGATCAGGCCTACCACTGTTGTGCCATCTGCAAACTTAATGGTGTTGGAGTCATGCCTGGCCATGCAGTCATGATTGAACAGGGAGTACAGGAGGGGACTGAGCACGCACCCCTGAGGGCCCCCCATGTAAAGGATCGGCATGGCGGATGTGTTGTTACCTACCCTTACCACCTGGGGGCGGCCCATCAGGAAGTCCAGGATCCAGTTGCAGAGGGATGTGTTTAGACCCAGGGTCCTTAGCTTTGTGATGAGCTTTGAGGGCACTATGGTGTTGAACGCTGAGCTGTAGTCAAAGAATAGCATTCTCACACAGGTGTTCCAGGTGTGAAAGGGCAGTGTGGAGGGCAATAGAGATTGCGTCATCTGTGGATCTGTTGGGGTGGCATGCAAATTGGAGTGGGTCTAGGGTTTCTGGGCTAATGGTGTTGATGTGAGCCATGAACGGCTTTTCAAAGCACTTCATGGCTACAGACGTGAGTGCTACGGGTCGGTAGTAATTTAGGCAGGTTACCTTAGTGTTCTTGGGCAGGGTCTATGGAGGTCTGCTTGAAACATGTTGGTTTATAGACTCAAACAGGGAGAGGTTGAAAATGTCAGTAAAGACAGCAGAGTACACGTCCTGGTAATCCGTCTGGCCCTGAGGCCTTGTGAATGTTGACCTGTTTAAATGTCTTACCCACATCAGCTGCAGAGAGCATGATCACACAATCATCAGTTGGTGCTCTCATGCATGTTTCAATGTTACTTGCCTCAAAGCGAGCATAGAAACCAATTTAGCTCATCTGGTAGGCTTGTGTCACTGGGCAGCTCACGGCTGTGCTTCCCTTTGTAGTCTGTGATAGTGTTGAATGTAGCAGGGCTTGCAAACTGTCTGATGGTTCGTCGGAGGGCATAGTGGGGCTTCTATAAGCTTCCGGGTTAAAGTCCCGCTCCTTGAAAGCGGCAGCTCTACCCTTTAGCTCAGTGCGGATGTTGCCTGTAATCCATGGCTTCTGGTTGGGTTTGTACGGACAGTCACTGTGGGGACGACGTCATCGATGCACTTATTTATGAAGTCAGTGACTGATGTGGTGTACTCATCAATGCCATCAGAAGACTCCCTGAACATATTCCAGCCTGTGCTAGCAAAACAGTCCTGTAGTTTAGCGTCGGCTTCATCTGACCACTTCTTTATTGACCGAGTCACTGGTGCTTCCTGCTTAAATTTTTGCTTGAAAACAGGAATCAGGAGGATAGAATTATGGTCAGATTTTCCAAATGGGGGGCAAGGGAGAGCTTTGTACGCGTCTCTGTGTGTGGAGTAAAGGTTGTCTAGAGTTTCTCTCCCTCTGGATGCATATTTAACATGTAAAACGGATTTAAGTTTCCCTGCATTTAAGTCCCCGGCCACTAGGAGCGCCACCTCTGGATGAGCGTTTTTGCTTATGGCAGTATACAACTCATTGGGTGCGGTTTTAGTGCCAGCATCGGTCTGTGGTGGTATGTAGACCGCTACAAAAAAATACAGATAAAAACTCTCTTCGTAGATAGTGTGGTCTACAGCTTATCATGAGATGCTCTACCTCAGGCGAGCAAAACCTTGAGACTTCTTTAGATATACGTCCTTTTAGTTCATCCAATTTATTTTCCAGGGATTGTATGTTGGCCAGTAGTACGGATGGCTAGGGCAGATAAACCACTCGTCGGCAGATCCTCCAAGGGACCCCGATCTCTTTCCACGATATCTTTTCTGTCTCTTTCTCCTGCAAATGACAGGAATGAGGGCCTGTTCTGGTGTCTGGAGTAAATCCCTCTCGTCCTTCTCAAAGAGAAATTCTTTGTCCAGTTCAATCACTGTTCTGATTTCCGGAAGCTCTTTTCGGTCATAAGAGATTGTAGCAGCAACTTTATGTACAAAATAAGTTTTTAAAAAATGAACAAAATAGCACGGTTTGTTAAGAGCCCATGAAATGACAGCCATCCTCTCTGGTGCCATCAAACCATTATCATCACCCAAAACCACGAGCAAGCTAAGTTCCATCTGTGTTTGTCAATGAGGGCTATTTTAAACCTTCAAATTCAAGGTTTACTTTTGTTCCGCTTGGTCCTTATGTGTTGGAGTGCCAATATTGCATGATGCCTCGTTGACCTGACAAAATTCAAAAAGGCACATTTTCATATATATGACAAAATCCCACATTGTTGCTCATCTGTTTCACTGTGGTTTTAGAGTCAAAGCGGTTGACTAAAACCAGTGCACATTAACCGTGGGTTCGAGCCCCCTCGCATAAAGCATTTTTGTTAAAGAAAACACTGTTCACTGCTGGTACTCGATGCTCGATTCAAATAACACGTGACAAAGTGGATGATTATAAAAATGCATATGAAACATTGTACATGTAAACTGTAGCCTACACATCTATGCAATTTGGTGACCAAATTGACCTATTTTAAGAAATGGCATTTGTTGGTAGATATAAAGTCTAAGATATTTGATAGGCTGATGCAGAGATTGATGATAAAAAAAGATTGTGGGGGCTGTTTTGTTTGACTTCAGTTAAGCTTTTGACATGATTGATCAGTCTGCTGCTGGAAAAACCTGTGTGTAATGGCTTTACATCCCCTACTATATTGTGGATAAGGAGTTACCTGTCTAACAGAACACAGAGGGTGTTCTTTAATGGAAGCCTCTCCAAAATAATCCAGGTAGAATCAGGAATTCCCCAGGGAAGCTGTCTAGGCCCCTTACTTTTTTCTATCTTTACTAACGACTTTTGAGTAAAGCCAGTGTGTCTATGTATGCGGATGACTCAACACTATACACGTCAGCTACTACAGCGACTGAAATGACTGCTACACTTGAAGAACTGCAGTTAGTTTCAGAATGGGTGGCAAAGAATAAGTTAGTCCTAAATATTTCAAAAATTAAAAGCATTGTATCATTCACTAAACCCTAAACTTAAACTAAATATTGTAATAAATCATGTGGAAATTGAGCAAGTCGAGGTGACTAAACTGCTTGGAGTAACTCTGGATTGTAAACTATCATGGTAAAAACATATTTATACAATTGTAGCTAAGATAGGGAGAAGTCTGTCCATAATAAAAGCACTGCTCTACCTTCTTAACAGCACTATCAACAAGGCAGTCCCTACAGGCTCTAGTTGTCGCACCTGGACTACTGTTCAGTTGTGTGGTCAGGTGCCACAAAGAGGGACTTAGGAAAATTGCAATTGGCTCTAAACAGGGCAGCACGGCTGGCTCTTGGATGTACACAGAGAGCAAACATTAATAATATGCATGTCAATCTCTCCTAGCTCAAAGTGGAGGAGAGATAGACTTCATCACTACTTGTATTTGTGAGCGGTGTTGACATGTTTAAAGCACCGAGTCTGTTTAAAAGCTTAGCACACAGCTCAGACACCCATGCATACCCCACAAGATATGCCACCAGAGGTCTCTTCACTGTCAACAGACTATGGGAGGCGCACATTATTACATGGAACACTATTCCACATCAAGTAACCGATGCAAACAGTAGAAATACACTTTATGGAACTGCAGGGACTGTGAAGCAACCCAAACATAGGCACAGACCCATGCATACATACATACATACATATGATAACATACACACACACAGATTTTGTGTTGTAGATATGTGGTAGTGGAGTAGGGGCCTGAGGGCACACACTTAGTGTGTTGTGAAATCTGTTGAATGTATTGTAATGTTTTTAAAATGGTATAACTTCCTTAATTTTGCCAGACCCCAGGAAGAGTAGCTGCCTTCCTTGGTAGCTGCCTTCCTTGGTAGCAGCTAATGGGGATCCATAATAAACAAACACATTTAGTTAGCAGTGCCAATAGCCTGTGAATCAGCCTGCAAGAGGGACTCCAACAAGAAACCCCTAATTAATTGTATTCATAATTTCCAAGGTTTTTGCTGCATTTCAACACAGAAACACAATAAATATAATTCTACATTTCAACGGGGAAAATGCATGTAAAATTCGAACCCTTGCCACAATCTGCGACAATTACGTGGAGCTAAGCACTCTACACAGAAAGCTATTTGACTAGTCAGTCAAACACACATGATCTAGTTGCTTTGATTATCAGAATGTACCATTAGACTTCTGTTAAGTACGCTTCATGGGTAAGTATTTGATCACGTGCAATTACGTCTACGATTTTAATTGGCTGATGCGCATTTTGAGACTAAACTTTTTGTCAAACTTCAATTTTTTCTAATGTTTGCAAGTATGGCCCCATGATGCTCACAAATGGCTTTGGAATGTTGACAAGTGGCAGTTGGGATGCAAGCGCGCATCGTCTCAATTCTCATTTTGCCCAAAACTGTGAAAGACTCGAGTGATCACTTATGGGCTTATGGGCCAAGTATTGTCTTATCGTCGCTGTCTGACGAAAACCTCACGCCCAAAACATCATCTATTCAGGAAAAAAAAAAAACATATTATCCCATTAACAAAAATACATGAAACTTTAGAAGCTATTTTGAATACATTTTCTTCCTAGAGTCAGCATACATTAAGGGGATACTGCTTTGAATAAATAACCAAATTTAAAAGGCTAAAATGTTATTAGACAGCGACGATATGTAAACAAGTCTGAGGCACTGCGTCATGTGGGCAGGTCTGTCTCACTGCCTGTTGATTCTGCCACACAGTTGGATAGAGAGAAATCAGCGCAGTTCTCTCCATGCATGACAATTGTCCCTAGGTTTTACCATTCCGTGTTAGATGGCATGATCGAAATCAAAATACAACCCTCAAATATCCAATGAATCTAGGAATGTAACAGCTTCCCTAAATCTCGCAAAAGTGTTTTGGAAAATACTGACAATGACCAAATTGATGATAGTTACAGTTTTTGTAATTTTTTACATTAAAATCAATGTTCATTACAAATATCGAGTTCAGCAGCTATTTATTGTCAATGAGAAGATAAAATGGTATGCAACTTTTGGGTTCTCAGGACACAGATGGGGAACTTTTCACTATGTCTTGACAGGATTTGAACAGAGCCCAACACACTGGTAACGTGGCAGGCACCAAAAGCTACCTCACCGACATAGATTTGTCTTTCTTTAGCTTTCTTTAGCCCAACCTTTTCCATTTAGACACACTAAGCATTAGTAAGTGGTTCCACTTGAAGGGGAGGGAGGGAGAGGAGGAATAAAATAGCTTTTGGCACACTGACTGACTGACACAGCATGAAAAAAAAAGTTAGCCCACATTCTCAACTGCCATGCACAATGGTAGACAAAAGGAAAATTCACAGACATTGACTTCGGTGCAACAACTCAGGAGTCAGGGTGCAGCAATGAACTAAGTTAGACTTTTTAGTTAAAAGCCTTGTATTTTCAGAACCAGCTATTTGCCCACATTTGAAAACTGGTCCTACTTTGATGTCTGAATTAAAATAAAGTATTATCTTTGGATTCATGTTTTGTTGCTGAATGCACTCACCGAAACATCTTTGTAGAGATGACCAGGGTCATATTCAATGTCATTGGAGTTGAAGTAGTCATTGGCAGCTGCCAGGAGAGTCATCTCTGGGATGGAGAAAACATCCATGAACTGCTTCATCATTGGACCCTGTAAGATAACGTTAGCCCAACGGGATAGAAGACACACCAAGTTATACATATTCATGCACACCAGTCAGTTAATAGATTTTTATTCCCGTAGTATAGTATGAGAACACGACCATTTGGTTTGGAGGGCATTTCATCAAGTGGGCAAATAAACTCAACTTCTCCCAAGGCACTGAGAGAACAGAGCAATAAATGAGTCAGACCACATCTATTTCTCCAGTAGCTGGCCTAAAGTCTCCATAGGATTCTTTGTGATTAAAAGAAAGAATGTGGTTTAGAGCAGGTCACGGACATGGTAAAACGTGTCTTATAGTTACTGCCATTGCAACTAGAATGAATTGCAATTGTGAACTATTTTACTTTAAAGATCATCACTTTTGCATGCTTTTTCAACATGTAGGCCTCTAGGTCAAATATGTTTATGCACAATCTCCAATCCTTGTCTAGCTCATCATCTAGCTCATCTGTTCAGGAAGATACAGGAAAGTGATGTCGAAGAATGTGGTGAAGTAGTGACCTTTCCATAGAAGCCACTGACTTCCTGAAGAGGGACATGGTGAGTTCCACCATAGAGCTCCAAAACCTCGTGATCTGGAACAGGCTTCAGACCCCTGTGGGAATTAACTCTCTTTCACTATGGTCTCTGGACTACAGTATTTAATCCATGACATAGCAATAGCAAAGAGTATTGTTATTAGAAAAAAACTTTTGTTTTCCATATATTCACCGAGCAAGTAACTTACCTGTATACAGTCCCCAGCTGGATGTAATGGAAGGCATCTATTTTCATCAACAGTCCCTGCACGGAAAACTATTTTATTAGTTCAACTACCATTTCACTCAAGTAAAAAAAATTGTAAAACTATTCCAGCTAATTTCAAACTTTTCCTGTTGAATGTTTATACTATAAGCTTTTATACAAAAAAAAAGCACTTACCTTCTGAATGTCATAGTGGAGACCCCGTGCAGCGAAGTTGGGAATATAGTCATACTTGCTAATGCCCTCTGGATACTGTTTGGGGAGTTAAAAGAAACAATTTAACAAATTCAAATCAAACAAACGTGCATCGTGAACATTTGTATGAGAATATGAGGCAAACAGCATCACATTTCCATCAGACACACCTTGTAGTGCTTGACAAGGAAGTCTCGAGCTGTGTTGTAGATCATTGTATCAAGAGTGTTGGAGTACAGAGCGAGTGTGTAGTCATAATCAAAGCCATAGATGTCCACTTCGTCCAAGTCAACCTCATTGTTGGCATAGATGGTGGAGGGGTTCAGTAAGTTACATACACCTGGAGGAATCAGATCTGCAGAAAAGGAGGGGGGAGACATTAAACAAAATACCAAATCTACCATGATCAGTCTTCATGAATCGTCTTCAATGCATTGTGTGGGTAAACTGAAGTCTGGACAATTTTGGGCAGTAGGGGCCTTTAAGTTAAAAATGGCCAAAGATGTATTTCATTAGGTTATGAACATTTCACTCACAGTTCGCACATCCTTCAGAGTTTACTACAGACATAATAATTGGAATGGGAGGGGGGTGTTAATAAAAAAGACTAGGTTTATTGATCAACCTGATTCTAATCAAGGGGGGAATTTTGTTACTAAAATGACAAATGAGAGGTTGAAAAGTTTCCAGAGTGTAGCAATAATAACATTTGTCAACTGACAACCAACAATCTATCTGGTATGGATGGAAAAACAGTATTGACAAAAAGGAAATGGGTTAGTGATTAAAAAGTTTCAGTTGGCAAAACAAACTAACATATTTCAGGCAAACTTTAACATAAAAACATCTTACCGTGCACAAGCCGTTTCATTTCATTATACCTTGACCAAAGGTAAGTCTTGGAGTCAATCTGGAGTTCTGTAGTGAATGCCCTTTCAGACAAGGTAGGCGACACCCTCTGGTTGTTGCTCGCTACGTGTCTGTGATTTGCGGGTGATGGAGAAGTTGGGATGGCTGTGGACCGTACAGGCTGGATACCTAAATCTGATCCACAACTTTGTTCATCTTCGCAGCATTTCCCTATTTGGGTGGTCGGACCTGTAGATGCCACGCTACCACAAGAAGCCACATAAACTTTGCAAAGCGACGTTGACTTACTTGTCTGCCATAACGCATGGCTAAACGTTCTTATTTTTTGACAGGACATTAGTACTTGGCATTTATCAGAGTATCTTTAGAACGTTATCTCAATCCCAAAAATATGTAGTAAATAGCCTACAATAGCCACCGAGTCTGATGCACAAGTAAGATCCAGTGCATATTCGACACTCCCATTGCCGGACAGATTTTTGGGGCGGAGTCAGCTCTCTCGCTTCGCCTCTTCCTCTGTGGTATCAACATCCTCATCGAATCACGAGCGGTGAGACGATGACTGATTTCACGTTCAGCCTATTGTGGTGGGAAAGAATGCAGTCTTCCCAAAACGTGTTTCCATGCACACACAGTTCGACCTACGCCTGCTACGTGACTGATCTAAGCTTCCAGCTGGCAGAAGCATCATGTTTTATTTCATGGATGAAATATTTATAAAACCTGGGAACCATAATTTCATTAAATGTAGGTTTTATTCTAATAATCATATTTTAATAAAATTGTTTGTGGTGAAAAAGTTTGGTAAAAATTAGCGTTATTAGACGCCAATGGATTCAGCAAGTGGTTTCCCGCAGTAACAAGTTACACATTGCACGGTTGGTAGCCCATCTAGTAAATATTACGAGATCAACCATGTCCAGCAATGTCGTGTGTCAATTGTAACTGCATGACTACAGTTTGGAACACATCAATTTATATTAAAATATTGAAAATATATTAATACATGCAACTCAATATTGCAAGTACATTCTTGAAAATAACAGCATGATGGATCCAAGAGAGGTACATGTGTGGATATACTGATGATTGATAATGGATATTTGTGCCTGATGCAAATGTTCCAAAAACAAGAAGCCTTGTTTACATGAGTTATGTGAGTTTTGTGATCTGATCCAGGTGATGCATCTACCCAGCCACTGTCCACGTTATGAACAGATTAGCTGGTGTCTCCCTGCATGCACATTTTTGACAGATATTCTTTCAAAACAATATGAATGTATTTATTTTAAGACAATTGCTGATGCCATAAGTCAATGGTGCTCAGTGTCAATGATCTTAGAGGCCAGTATGATGATTTAGTTTGACCATCAGGATCTGTTAACACTTGACTGATATCCAGACACAATGGCGGTGCTTACACAGGCAGCATAATACTTTTTTTCCCTAATTGGCATTTTGACCAATCAGATAAGCTCTTTTGTTAATACATGGGTAAAAGATCAGAATTTGATTGCCTGTGTGAACACAGCCAATGCGTGCCTGCCGAGGTGATCAGGACGATCTGATCAGAGATCAATGTGTCTTTTAATCGTCTACACCCGCCAAAAATGTGGCACAATTAGAAAGTTGACAAGATCAGGACAAAGGACACATGTTGGCACCAGGTATAAACAGGGCTAAAGAGCCAGTACAACAGGCATTCCCACAGGATCATGGAAAAAAGGCCAGAATATGAACGTGATGCAAAAAACGTTTCAGCATTTCAACATTAACTAAACCTTAACGTGTGAAAGAAAACACAACATAGCACAGGACATTCATTTAAATGTTAATTTGCTGCTGACTAACATTGTGGTATCATTTTTATACAAGTTTTGCATGAATCATTGTCAATCAATGCAGTTTATTTGTTATCTAATCTTGGCCATTTCAGGAGATCAATGCCCAAAAGGTGAGGCAATTTACCCTAAGCCAAATAATACTCAGCAAAAGAGAGACAAAAGCAGCATTTGATTTCAAGGCATGAGCATGACCTAGAAAGGACAAACCTAGTAATCTCCTTATCGATTCCAGTTTGTAAGACAAAATATGGCATGGATTTCTTTCTGCACAACGGTATCTTAGGCCATACCTAGCCCTTGCATTTGTCTGTGGAATGGGAGGGGGGAGAAATGAAGAAATTCACCTTAACACATGGAACTGCATTGCATTTCAAAGTAGTATCAAGATAACTTGGAAGTATTGTACAGTAAAAAAAAAAAGCTTAAAGCTGGTCATTTGTACAGCAACCATTACTCAGGGGGATTGTGATGGTGCATGTTACTTCTGAAACATGGTGCACTTTGAGGGAACATAGACCTGACATTTTCAAAGCACACTAACCTCACCAGATTCAGCAGAATCACTTACAATCACTAGGTTTACTAGTCTAGGACTGGATGACATTCAAACAACCTCGTGAGTTCTAAATCAATCATTCATTTCCAATGACTGGTCTAAGAATGTAGGTAATGATTGATGTACCCAAATTCATAGAGATGTCAATCAGTGCTTGTGTAATTGTACCTCGACCATCAAGACATTCACTTGATGAGTCAATCAGAACTACTGCAATTGAGATAAGATCTACTACACATTTCTAATAGAAAGTATTGATTGTGTGGAATCAATATGGAATCAGTATGGGACACCAGGGATGCAAGGCAAGTATAATTAATTCATCACTGTTTTATGCATCACACAACTCTTTTCTATATCCTGCATGGATTTTGATCAGCCAAGGTTTGTGCATAAAAAATTAAGTATTTTCAGTACAAAATTCAATCTCCCCTCCCCATATGCTGTCAGTGCTCCCAGAAGGCAAAACCAAAAATGACGTTGGAGGAAGGAAAGCGTTGAAAGTCTTGAGACGAGATGGGAGTGTGCTTTCTTGGTTCCACACACACAGGACAGGCAGTCTCGAGGGCATGCTACCTACCGGTCAGTTTGACCAGCAGACAAGTCAGGCGGCCACTACGGTGCATCATGCTGAGGAGGGTCACGTCAGGCCTCTCTGATCTTGGCAGCCAGAGCAGAGTTCTCCTGGCGAATGGCTTTGTAGTCCTCCAGGATCTTCTCCAGGTTGCTTACAGTCTTTTTACCATTCTCTGTTTCAATCTATGGAGAAACAGGAACTTTAAAAGTTTGCTTTACCAAGTCAGACCTATATCGCTATGCCAAATAAAATCACAAACTATGCCTGATGTTGTACAGTAGCAGTGCAAGTTAGTGGTTTGGTATAAAATAAGAGGTCCATATATACCTGTTCCTCCAGGTCTCTGATCTCTCTCATGATTGTGCCAGTGTCCTCAATAGTTTGGATCAACTGAGTGCAGTTCTATACCAGGAAAGAGAATCAAGTCACACAACTAACCAATATAGTTATAAGGCCCTAAAATTACCACAGTGCACCACACCCAAGGATATACACATTTCTCTTTCTTTCTGTTTCTAAGAAGGTTATATTCTGCCAACAAGCTCTTACCTCATGCAAGGCTGCCAGGTACTTGTAGGATTTGCGGACAGACTCATCTTTTTTCGCATCCTGCAGTGTGAGGAAAAGTATGATTAGGCAATTGAAGAAAACTGTGGTATAGAGAACAATTGAAATAAAATTCAGGTATTCCTTTGACCTCTAATTGAAAAAAGTAAAATCATGGAGTTCTTTTGCTAGGTGTTCTACCTTGAAGACCAGCTCATCAGTCACAGCAAATGTTCGGTCCAGTTTTCCAGTCAGGCTGTTAATCTCTTTTTGCAGCTCCTTAGTGTCAGACAGAATCTAGAGAAAAAGGGGACACAAACACCATACTTAAAATCACTCTACTCAGATTCAAATTTTGTTTTAATTACTTTGTTTTTAAGGAGATACTCAGGACTGTATTGATGCGAGGTGTCTCAGACAGTGTACCTTTGTAATTTCTTCCTTCTGTTTCCGGATGTTGCCAACGATCTCCAGGATCCTGGCAGTGTACGCTGAGCGGGAGATATCTTTGGGGAGATTCTCAAACTCTGTTATCTGAAGGACAAATCCGATTTCCCAAAACTGGTGTTAGACAAAATGCTTGGACAGGAACCAAATTAATACACATTGTGGTAGTAAAATCATCCCAAATACATTTAATTAGTTTTAATACCAGTTGTTTATACAGTCCCTCCTTCTTCTTGGCCTCCTCCGCAGATTGACTGATTTTTTCATGAAGCTCTTTGATTTCAGATAGCTTTCGGGAGGACTCCATCTAGAGAAATTAATGGAAGTTGAATTAAGAGTTCCTTTCTGTCACACACTTGGGGATATCTAAGGAGATGAACGCTACCGCTTGGTTGCTGCAGAGCTCCTTGAGCCTGCGGTGCTCATCGATAAGTGGAGCTCTGTGTTTCTCCCACTGGGCGGCCAGGTTGACCACTCGCTCGGCACTTCCCTCCACTAGGGCCTGCAGCTTGGCCAGGTTGTTCTCCCCGTCCGGCAGCAGGTATATGGTCTGCTTCTTTACCCGCACAGAGTCCTCCTCCTCCGTGTTGCTCAGCTCTTTCTGCTTCAGCTCATCTGACACCTGCACACAGACGACAGACAAGTGTTGCAGGGTGACTATGTCTTACATGTCATAGTTCATTCCACTGTGGTAACTCTGGTCCGAGGTCTACGCAAATACACAGTTTGTCTATTTTGAATAATAGAGGCTCCAATTACCTGATGTATGGACACAGTGAGCTGCCTCATGTCTCCGCCCACCTCCTCTAGGCTGAGGGAGAGCTGCTGTAGCTGCTGCTGCAGGGAGGCCAGCTCCTCCTGCTGTCGGGCCTGCAGATCCTCCTCCGACTGATGTGAGCTGGGGAGGGAGTTGGCCGCTGCTGCCATCTGCTTGGCAGCTTTCTCAGGCTCCTGACAAACACACACAGAGAGAGGCATGGACCGGTTAGAGAGAAACAAAAGCTGGATTCAAATTGGAAATCAAAAGGGGAACATTTGGAGATCTTGCTCAATGTCTTTGGAGCAGGCTTTGTTTAACCCATCATTCACCTCTGTGAAAGTAAATTTTTCAGTGTGGGTGAAGCGGGTGCCCTTGGCGAGGATGTCACCAATGAGGGGAGAGCCCCCGAAGGACTGCAGCAGCTCTGTGAGGTCAGAGCCCGACCCGTGGGCACCGAGGGTGTCCGGGCGGGTCTGGGCCGCAGTGCGTAGCTGCTCTTCGATCCGCTTCTGCAGACGAGCACGCTTCCTGGAGCGATATTCCTGGGTGGACACGAGTTCACAGATGAAAACACTGCATTGAACACAGAAATATTATTATTGTTCTCAAATTCAAGTCAAAAACTTAAACTATCCCTTAAAGAGCATACCTCGGGTGTGAGACGGGAAAGAAGGCCTTGGCTGTTCCACTCGTTCTCCCACTCCTGGGCGGCACTGAGCTCCCCTGCATGCTGCTCCAGCAGGGAGGCCGGCACGGAGGCATGCTGCGACGGCTGGGCAGTTACAGGGGGAAGGAAGTCCCTGTGGTAGTCATTTTCCTCTGAAGAGGGGGAGAAAAGAATGACGTGGTATACTGGTATTGAACTGTCACCATATGCTCTCATTTCAGTGGCAAAGAAGATCTTGTACCAAGCCTAATGTAACACCTGCTTATGTACAGTACCAGTCAAAGATTTAGACACATCTACTCATTCAAGGTTTCTCTTTATTTTTTATTATTTTCTACATTGTAGAATAATAGTGAAGACATCAAAATTATGAAATAACACTTTGCACACTCTTGGCATTCTCTCAACCAGCTTCTTGAGGTAGCCACCTGGAATGCTTTTCAATTAACAGGTATGCCTTGTTGAAACTTAATTTGTGGAATTTCTTTCCTTCTTAATGCGTTTGAGCCAAGCAGTTGTGTTGTGACAAGGTAGGGGTGGTATACAGAAGATGGTCTTTTACCATATAGGGCTAAGTCCATATTATGGCAAGACCAGCTCAAATAAGCAAAGAAAAATTACAGTCCATCATTACTTTAAAACATGAAGGTCAGTCAGTCTGGAAAATGTCAAGAATTTTGTTATGATGCAACTGGCTCTCATGAGGACCGCCACAGGAAAGGAAGACCCAGAGTTACCTCTGCCGCACAGGACAAGTTCATTAGAGTTACCAGCGCAAATAAATGCCTTACAGAGTTCAAGTAACACCACCTGACCACCGCCACCTGACCACCACCCGACCACCACCCATCAACTGTTCAGAGGAGACTGCGTGAATTAGGCCTTCATGGTCGAATTGCTGCAAAGAAATCACTACTAAAGGACACCAATAAGAAGAGACTTGCTTGGGCCAAGAAACATGAGCAATGGACATTCGACCGATGGAAATTTGTCCTTTGGTCTGATTAGTCCAAATTTAAAATCTTTGGTTCCAACCGCTATGTCTTTGTGAGACGCAGAGTAGGTGAACGGATAATTTCTGCATGAGTGGTTCCCACCATGAAGCAAGGAGGAGGAGGTGTGATGGTGCTTTGCTGGAGACACTGTTAGTGATTTATTTAGAATTCAAGGCACACAACTAACATGACTACCACAGCATTCTGCAGCTATACGCCATCCCAACTGGTTTGCGCTAAGAGGGACTATCATTTGTTTTTCAACAGGACAATGACCCAACACATCGCCAGGCTGTGTAAGGGCTATTTGACCAAGAACGAGAGTGATGAGTGCTGCATCAGATGACCTGGCCTCCACAATCACCCAACCTCAACCCAATTGAGATGGTTTGGGATGAGTCGGACCACAGTGTGAAGGTAAAGCAGCCAACAAGTGCTCAGCATATGTGAGAACTCATTCAAGACTGTTGGAAAAGCAGTCCAGGTGAAGCTGGTTGAGAGAATGCCAAGAGTGTGCAAAGCTGTCATCAAGGCAAAGGGTGGCTACTTCGAAGAATTTAAAATATGTTTAACACTTTTTTGGTTACTACATCATTCCACGTGTTATTTTATAGTTTTGATGTCTTCACTATTATTCTAATATGTAGAAAATAGTAAAAATAAAGAAAAACCCTTGAAGGAGTAGGTGTGTCCAAACTTTTGACAGGTACTGTATATAGGCTACTCATTCAGAATCCTACGCAACTGGAAGAATTGGATTACAGAATGATATGCAATGACAGTAAGTTTCGAGGGTCCTGTGTATTCTGGGGTTTACCTTTCAATTGCCTTTTCCCAGGCACTTTGAGGCAGTGGGGTAAACTAAGGGTCTGAGAGTGGAAACTGTGGGACGGTCCTGGGTTCTAAAAAGAAACGTGAAGTGAGAACGCATACAAGAGGGAACACTGTTGACACAAAGACGCATAGATTCAAATAGGAAGCGTGTATAGATTCAAATTGGAAGTTTGTAGTTCTGGGGAATATTGACTTGAGTAAATATCCATGAAGCCATGAAAAACAGGATGAACATGAGTCATTATTGCCTCACTACTTTCACTATATAGCCTTAATCTAGCTTCCTTCATGATCTAGGAAACCCAAAGTTATTTATCAGTGTATATTAAACTTAGCAGGCCACATCATTGATAATGCTTTGTAGCATAGCTAGCAGGACGTACCTGTGTTTTACAGAGGAGGGGTAGTCTGCAGGATGGAGAGAGCCAGGGCAAGGCCAGTTGAGCTTTAATCTGGGCAGCTATGGATTTCTGGAGGAGGGCCGATTTACCTGTTAGGGGGTACAATGTATGAGACAAAGAAATACTTTCAGATTATTGTCATTTTTAGAAGTTCACAAACATTCAATGTCTTTTTATTGATTAGATTACAGTTCAGAAAGCAAAAAATAAAACCAATTTATAAGGGGAGAACTAAAGCTAAGGGATGAATGGTATTTATTAATGACAAGAAGTACAATGGTGGGACATTGAGTCTGTACCTGCTGGTTGGTCCGAGGCCTCAGCACTTTCTCTGGGCAGCTTCTCCACTAGGAACATGAGCAGGGAGCGGATCTCTGGCTCATTGCTGTACAGAAAGGTCTGGTAGCCAATCTCTCCCTTGTAGCCAAGGTCCTGCAAATAAAAATGCATGTCAACCTCGTTATGGAGTCTGTTCATACACAGGTCATTGACCTTAGTATAATGCCTCACCCTCTAGAACATGAGGGTCATTCCGGGTAAGAAATGGAACGAGAAATGTCTATGAGATTTCCATGAACATGTCCAATGATGTAGCCTGCTTCACAAAATGATCAAACCAAATGTATTCACACTTGGCAGATTCTAAATCTTGTAAGTAAACTGTTAATCTCAGGAGATCACTCAACCGAAGTTACGCAAGCAATTGGGCTATTCAATAGAGTCAATCAAGTGAGGAAACAAAAACAGTTCAAAACAATGCTCAATGAGATGGAATGGCATTAGTCTATATGACATCACTTCACATTGTAGCAGGATGCCAAATTGGTTGCTGAATGACTTCTTTTCAGACATCAGTGGTCCAGACTGCATGCATGTAGTTGGGACCATGAAAAACTGAGCTTGATCTAATGACAGTCAATTAATTTCAGAATACAAAAAAAAAACCTGGACTGAGTGTCATTTAAAGGGGGTATAGGTCATATGGGTACATCAATAAGTCATGCATGGTTATCCATTTACAGCCAACAATATCTTAATCTTCATGTGATCAAAAGGAGTGAGCCCCATTTCGCAACAGGTTGGGGGAGCACTATAACTATCCCTTTCCTTTTCGACCTCTCACCTGACAGGCCTGTGCCAGGCTCATGCCAACACGGAAGCGGGCAGACATGCCTGGGGGTAAGGAGGGGCACAGTCCGCTTCCCAGAGCCGGGTCGATCACTCGCAGACATCTCACCACCGCCTCCACTATCAGCTCACTGGTGAAGTGCTTCACACTCTGCACATCCTTCCCCACGTCCCTGTGCAAACAGACACAGCATGAGGTGCAGGTGCACAGGGTTAACTTCCCACTTGTGTCACACCCACTTCTCACTAGTCATGTGATCAGCCGGTTAAACTTTCAAATGACATTCAAAGTTCTGTGGTGTAACTAACATGCTAGATAGACGAATTCTGCTCATTACACTATCGAACATATTTTATTATTGGCAGAGTGAAAATCAAACAACTAGCTGTTAGAACAAAATAAGCACATGTTAAACGTTTGGATGAATGTAGCCATGATTTGCGCTCTACACTTCAACAAACGTTCACAAGGAAAATATTAGCTGATATGAAATGGCTCTGGTGAGTGAGTGAATGTAGATCTGGGTATCAGTGGCTATCAAATCAAAGACAAGAGCTAGCCAAACTCACTACAGTAGACACATAAGCTAGCAAACGTTAGCTAACTAAATTGCAAGCTAGCAACAACAGGGTATTTATTGATCATGTTAGAAAGTAACTTTAGCTAGATACTTACGTGCCAGTCTGTCTAAGCGAGTGAATTAAAATCTTATCAACTTCATCCATCACTGCAAGAAGTGCCTTGTAATTTATTTTAGAAAAAAAATCTTCCCCTGAATTACATATAATTAGGCTTCTGTTGGCTAGCTAGAAAGCGGTTTAACAGGCTTGTCCATTGGAAAAAGCTTGCTAGCGAGCCTGTGTTAGCTGGCGACCTAGGTAGCTAAACTAACGTTATCACTCCACAGCGCATGAACAAAAGGCACTGGCTATTTCAGCAACCGTTCCATTTAAAAAATGCTGTGTGATTCCCTAATTGTCTTGCAAATTGCTTTTCATTTTACGAAAGCTAGCTAACACATTCGTGTAATATAAAATTGTGCATATCTAAACTAAAGGCAGGAAGTCGTATGGGAGGAGTACATGGTAGCAGTGCTTTCTGGGATGCTGAGTTTCAACAATCTTCTGGAGAGCTGGGCAAGTAAAACTCTGATTCCCAGCAAGCCCCCACTATCGCTTAGTGACAACCCATGACTGGCAACTGCGATTTGGCACGTGCATTTTGGAAATTGCATTATTTTAGACGTGTGCCTGTTTTCAATGGGATGTGTAGTAATAGGACTTGTTAATCACACTTTAAATATTGTACAACTTATTTCGGACTTATTATTATTTGGTACAACATTTTTTTGTACACTGTTTAAAGGGGCAATCTGCATTTGCTACATCCATTATTTTTCTTTATAAACTAATTATATGTACCAATTAATACTTGAAGAATATCATTTATAAATGCCTCATGAGCTTAGTTCATCTATCATAACCCATCATAACCCCAAATATAAGTTTGTTTTTACTCCAAACTTTGTAAACAAAGTATATATAAACAAACACTATACAGCCTCAAAACATGGTTAAAACTACAATGTTGATATCATGGATAGTCAGTCCTTGCATCCATAGCTGTATCTATGAATTTGAGAGTGGTTACATTTCTCCAGCCCCATCCCTCAGCCTTTTACCGAAACAGGGGTGAGGAGCTCACTTTGTTTGATATGGTTTCAGCTGCTGATTGCCCCTTTAAGGTAGAAACATAATTCAAACTTTAAAATGTGTAGACTGGTCAGGACCAGTGTGCTTGTATATACTTTTTTGATAACATTCATACTTTTTGTCCTTCATCCACATTAATGGGATTTCTTTAACATTCTAAAGCTCCCATTGTTGAAAACTCCTGTTCATTCCAACATTCTATTGACTGTAAAGAATGTAACTTTTGACACAAATCAGCTACTTTGACCACTTTCCCAACAACTTATGAAATCTTGGTCTACTTCCTGCTTTTCAAATCTGAAATCAGAACAGTGTACCAATAAAATGATGCAGCTGTTTTTGTAACCACATCAAATAGGGGCGTCAGGTAACATGGCGGTTAGGAGCGTTGGGCTAGTAACTGAAAGGTTGCTGGGTCAAATCCCTGAGCATGGTAAATAACCGTAATTGCTCCATGGTCGCCATCAATAATGGCTGCTCCCCTGGCTGTCACCCCACAGGGGAAGTGGGATACGCAGAAACACATTTCCATTTTACACCTCACACTTGTACAGGTTACCCATTTGTACATACAGTGAAACAGGACTATATAAGCACCCTCTAATTATATTTACTATAACTACATTTCATCTCAACTTTTACAAACAACTGAACTTTCACAACAACTTACATAAAAACTTACCTACCTATTCACTATTACACTATTACTGCTACAAGTACTTCTGGGCTACTTACTATTAAACAAGTCAACATTTTTCAACACTAACAAACTTCTAAACTTCTTCCACTAGATGCAACATCATATAGCTCTCCCCAAATAATATATTTAACTATGACTATATATTCACTGCTTCACTTTAAAGGGGGCAATCTATGATTGCTACATCCATTTTTTGACTTTTAAATTGGTGATATATACCCATTGATTCTTGAAGAACATAACGTATTAGTGCTGAGTGATTAGTGTTTTTTGAGGTCGGTTCTGTTTTGGAAAAATAATAATAAAACATTTCATTTCTGTTTGGATAATATAATTTTTTTTTAAAAATACATTATGAAATATGACATTGAAATCTTTTTGAGCTATTTCATTGAAATTCCAAAGCCAAATATTAAGAACATTAATTTGCCAAAACATTGAAAACGTTCCATTGTCTAACAACAAAGAATAAAACAATGAATAACAGCCGATGGAAGTGACCCTTACGGCATACTTATTAACCATCATTTATTCACATGACCATACTGTTGTAAAATATTTCAGTTGTGTATATAACTTTTTTTTATTTGATGACTATTATTTCATTCAAGTTTCATTCAAGTCATCATCTCATCTCTGCTCAGGCAGTAGCAGCCAGACAGATAACCATGTAACGTTATCTCTGTTTCTCTCAATTGAGTCATCCAATTTAGCTAGGCTATTAGCTAGCTGGTAGATGACTGTGCTGCAGAGCCGTCTGACAAAATCAGTCTAGTTGTTCTTCAAAGTAGATAAAGCATACTTTCAAGATTTGCATATTGCCAACTACTATTCAGTGTTTAATAGTCACATGTACCGGGTTGCAGGTGTGATTGCAGGGTACAGTGAAAATCTTATGCTTCGAACTCCAACATGCAGGACTAAGTTAAATAAAATAATGAAAATGGTATTAAAAAACAACAATATACATAGAAATAGCACTCTACACATAATACCAACTGTGGCAGTGATGAAAAAATACATGTCCATTGGGGTGGAGGTAGACTACTACAACTATCAATCGGGTAGAGCTACCTCACAAACTGTCTCTATCTGAACTGTCTCTGTTGTGTACATTCTTCTCTCATGCTGTCTCATGTGGTCTGTGTAAAAGATTATGGATGTAAGATACATGTACAGTGTCTTGCGAAAGTATTCGGCCCCCTTGAACTTTGCGACCTTTTGCCACATTTCAGGCTTCAAACATAAAGATATAAAACTGTATTTTTTTGTGAAGAGTCAACAACAAGTGGGACACAATCATGAAGTGGAACGACATTTATTGGATATTTCAAGCTTTTTTAACAAATCAAAAACTGAAAAATTGAGCGTGCAAAATTATTCAGCCCCTTTACTTTCAGTGCAGCAAACTCTCTCCAGAAGTTCAGTGAGGATCTCTGAATGATCCAATGTTGACCTAAATGACTAATGATGATAAATACAATCCACCTGTGTGTAATCAAGTCTCTGTATAAATGCACCTGCACTGTGATAGTCTCAGAGGGCCGTTAAAAGCGCAGAGAGCATCATGAAGAACAAGGAACACACCAGGCAGGTCCGAGATACTGTTGTGAAGAAGTTTAAAGCCGGATTTGGATACAAAAAGATTTCCCAACCTTTAAACATCCCAAGGAGCACTGTGCAAGCGATAATATTGAAATGGAAGGAGTATCAGACCACTGCAAATCTACCAAGACCTGGCCGTCCCTCTAAACTTTCAGCTCATACAAGGAGAAGACTGATCAGAGATGCAACCAAGAGGCCCATGATCACTCTGGATGAACTGCAGAGATCTACAGCTGAGGTGGGAGACTCTGTCCATAGGACAACAATCTGTATATTGCACAAATCTGGCCTTTATGGAAGAGTGGCAAGAAGAAAGCCATTTCTTAAAGATATCCATAAAAAGTGTTGTTTAAAGTTTGCCACAAGCCACCTGGGAGACACACCAAACATGTGGAAGAAGGTGCTCTGGTCAGATGAAACCAAAATGGAACTTTTTGGCAACAATGCAAAACGTTATGTTTGGCGTAAAAGCAACACAGCTCATCACCCTGAACACACCATCCCCACTGTCAAACATGGTGGTGGCAGCATCATGGTTTGGGCCTGCTTTTCTTCAGCAGGGACAGGGAAGATGGTTAAAACTGATGGGAAGATGGATGGAGCCAAATATAGGACCATTCTGGAAGAAAACCTGATGGAGTCTGCAAAAGACCTGAGACTGGGACGGGGATTTGTCTTCCAACAAGACAATGATCCAAAACATAAAGCAAAATCTACAATGGAATGGTTCAAAAATAAACATATCCAGGTGTTAGAATGGCCAAGTCAAAGACCAGACCTGAATCCAATCGAGAATCTGTGGAAAGAACAAATGCTCTCCATCCAACCTCACTGAGCTTGAGCTGTTTTGCAAGGAGGAATGGGAAAAAATGTCAGTCTCTCGATGTGCAAAACTGATAGAGACATACCCCAAGCGACTTACAGCTGTAATCACAGCAAAAGGTGGCGCTACAAAGTATTAACTTAAGGGGGCTGAATAATTTTACACGCCCAATTTTTCAGTTTTTGATTTGTTAAAAAAGTTTGAAATATCCAATAAATGTCGTTCCACTTCATGATTGTGTCCCACTTGTTGATTCTTCACAAAAAAATACAGTTTTATATCTTTATGTTTGAAGCCTGAAATGTGGCAAAAGGTTGCAAAGTTCAAGGGGGCCGAATACTTTCGCAAGGCACTGTATCTCTGCCCTAACAATGGGAGACTACAAAGCGGCACGGTGGGCTGTCTAGCTCCCACCTATCCTTTCTTTGGATTGGTGGACACATGTTGATGTCAACTGCCTGTATTCAATGGAGAGTGATTCTGCGCTTACTAGCCTCATGCCATGAATATGCATAGCCATCTCAAGACAAGTCCGATACAAAAATGTATTCTCAAAGTTTCCCGAGATGTCACGTGTCCTACTTATATCAGTACACTCGCAACAACTTAAGCGTTACGACATATCTATTCGATCAAATAAACCTTACGCAGCAAATAAGCCATACAGAATATGTTATGTATACACCGCTTTATTGCACAGAAAAGGGGGATCAGAGGGTGTTTTATGTGCTGCACTCTGCTGCCATATACTTTCCCTTTTTTCAGGCACATTTGTTGACTTCACTCACTCGGAAACTCAGCCTTGCTACAGTATCATATAAATAGCTTAATACTAGATACAGTAACAGAGGGAAGATGCCACCATTGCAATTGGATGAATCAAAAACGACAGAGCTATCTAGATACATTCACACAAGACATAGTCAACATATGAATATGTCCCTCGAGGTTTTTAATTTGTACAAAGAGCCCTCTTATTGTTTCTCAGTTTTATAAAGGCAATGTCTATCCACCTTTCCAAACTAGCGTCACATGGTGGCACGTTTTTGTGGGTCGTCTTTTGGCCGAATGCACTGTTACTCTTATAGTGGTGCCTTGTGGTTTACCTTTCCATTCCAGTGTATTTCTCATGGGGGGCTGAACTCATTCCACTGAGCCAGACTCTTATGCAACCTGAGATTGATCACCTCACCATATTTATTTCTAATATTGCAATTTTTTGGAGGAGAGGACATGTGAGAATACAGTCTTCTGATAAGAGAAGTCAATGCCTCTTCCAATTGTGATGGAATCCCAATGGAGCAATTCACCAGAGTTGTTGTGAGAATATGCCCCTGCATGCCTGCTTTTGACAGTAGAGATAGGAGTGGCCATGTGTGACATCACAAGAAACTTGAGACCATAATTTTGAACAGCCCTCCCTTTTAGTGCTTTTTCCTATACATGTGCTCCCACCCAAACCGTCTCCCTTTCCCCTAAGCAGACACTCTCTGTTCTTTCTTCTTGTCTCTAAACTCAGGCCAATTACAACTGAGAAAAACAACACCTTGGTCAAGAAAACATATATTTTCCTCAGGACACCCTTCACTATCTCTCTGTCTTCATTGAAACTATATTTTCTGCATTAGAAGGTAAGAGAACCCAGTCCTTTTTTCTTCCATATGTATTGCCATGCCACGTGTGTTTCATATGAAGTACTTTACAGGAAGGGTTAAGTACTATGGGAATTTCACTGATCCACATCAGTAAGGTTTGTTGTGAGGTAGTGTTTCTGGAATTTGTCATTATCAGTTGAACTACTTGATTTTCTTGACTTCCACAACATATTGAAGTACTAAAGTCTTATTTTCACTATTCATGATTGGGAATGTTTTCCTGACCAGTTTCATGTGTGGATTTTTGACTGTTTTTGGTTGTCAGCTTTTGCAGCTTTCAAAAGCCCTTTTATTTCTACCAATATGGATTGAGTAGGTGGGTGTCAAATGACTTGTTGGAAGACTGGTCTGAATATGTCCATTTGGAAAGGTTACAGACAGACACTGTGTGATAGGTCGAGTGAGCTCATGAGAGTAAGGACACCAACTGACAGGGAATTCAGTGGCCACTGTCTCTTTCTTTGTGTGACTGACACTGTATTCAAGCAATTGCTCAGAATAGCAGTTGACTGTTTTGTAATGTGAATCATACAACCCAACACAACAGTGTCTTAGATCTTTGTCTGTAAATGCAAAACCCCCTTGACCGAAACGTCACAGTATGTTTTTAACAATGGATCTATAATAAACTATATTGTTATAATGGAGAGAGTGTCTACTGGACACTAGTGTCTAATGGAGTGCCTTCGAATATAGTTGTATGAGCACCGTTTTCTCCTTTGTCTATAAATACAACAATCAGTTGATCCTACTTTATCATTGGAGACCTTAATTTATAGCTCTTCCTCAAATAGAATTGACAGAATCTCATAGATTGTTTATTTACCCAGTCAATTTTCTTATCCACTAGCCTCGATGTCAAGTGTACAACTACACCTAACTCCAGGACTATTGCTAAAGCATAAAAACCTCTCAATCGGCCAATGGAAAGCAAGAGAAAATATTAAGGTTATTACATAATATGTAATGAATACACCGCTTTATTGCACAGAAAAGAGGGTCAGAGGGTGTTTTATGTGCTGCACTCTGCTGCCATATACTTTCCCTATTTACAGGCACATTTGTTTCCTTCACTCACTCGGAAACTCAGCCTTGGTACAGTATCATATAAATAGCTTAATACTAGATACAGTAACAGAGGGAAGATGCCACCATTGCAATTGGATGAATCAAAAACGACAGAGCTATCTAGATACATTCACACAAGACATAGTCAACATATGAATATGTCCCTCGAGGTTTTTAATTTGTACAAAGAGCCCTCTTATTGTTTCTCAGTTTTATAAAGGCAATGTCTATCCACCTTTCCAAACTAGCGTCACACGGTGGCACGTTTTTGTGGGTCGTCTGTTGGCCGAATGCACGATTCAACAGGCTATATAGGACTTTTTCTTCCCATTACAGATTAGGCTATGTTTTCTGATAGGTCAGTCCATAATAATAATACATAAGATCAGAAATCTAGCTAGTTTTCTTTTTTAGCTAAATCTTAAAACAGACATTTTATCGGAAATGATAGATGGTTTCCATACCACTCTAATTTTAGACCATTTCATTTTTTACCTGACATCACACATTTGATTTACAATATCGGACATCTTTCTTCACTCAGAGAGGATTTCCTGGCTGTATTGGTTGCCGACCACTATGGCTTCTTAAAATATCCAAAATAAACATCAGAAAAAGACTACATTTCAACGAAAGAGCCCTGCAATGTAAATAATGCATACAAAAATAGATGGTGTGTCTGCGCGCTTGCGTGTCTAGGTTTGTGTGCATGTGTGTGAATGGGTCACCAGTGCATGTATGTGTGTGTTCGTTTGTAGTTGTGGTTATTGGGTGTTGATTTCAACAGAGACATTTTGTGTTGGTGCGAAGTGAGAACCGAGCAGAAAGGCATATTCTGGAGTTTGATTCCCAAAACACAATGCAAGTATGGGCTTGCCCGACAGTTCCCGTTCACTCACAACAAGGTGCCTGTCATAAGAAAAGCATTTGGGTTACGTAAAAAAATATTTCCAGGGGCTCTTAAAGTATTGGAATAAATGTAGGGAGAGATTTACCAAAGGAGAAAAATCCCACACGTAACGTAGCAATGTCGAAATGTGAAAAGGAAGAGAGACAGAGAAAGGAATGTTGGTGAAATGGTTGTAGGAACAGCAGACCAACACCTACTGTGCTCTAGTCTGCAGGAACTGCAGCTGAACACTACCAGAATTTACGTTTGGGAGTTATTCATTTCCACTGAACTGGTGTGAATTCACATGTGGATTTTCTAAATGCTGTTGGGTATTATTGCTATAGAAACTAGAGTTGGCCCAAAGGGTAGAATTTATGTACAATTTACCCATACCAAAGTACTGTACACTTAGTATGGGTCATCATCAGAAGGCACATTCTGAGGGATCATCCAATGTATTAGGGTATGTAGGGTGCCCTCTACCTGAATCACCTTTGAAAAGCGTGTGATGCATCATGTGATGTCAGAGTGAGTCGAACCGTTATCAAAATCGCATTTGACATAACAAGGCTGAGATCTCCAGCAACTGGTGGGGAGTTGCAGCTGGTAAAAACCTGGACTTGCTCCAAACTGCAACTTGGGAGCCAGTGAGCCACGTATCCATCTCAGGGGTTAGGAAAAATTCTGGCGTGCATATAAATGTGAATTCCAACGTCCCACATCACTTGTGTTATAAAACACACCTCCCTAGGGTCATTGGACTCAGCAGTGAAACACAATTTGTAAGAAGCAGTAATGTTTTCTATGGTAAAGGTCAAAACAGGAAAGCTTACTTTCAAAAGCACTATTCAAGATATTTAGGTTTCACTTTCATGCCGTAATGAAATAGACAGAAGTGTTGTGTGGGGGTAGCAAATAACATTAGTTATGAGTTAATCATAGGACTACATTTTGAAAGTTTTGTTTTCTTTGGCTAGTCAGACCATGTGTTTCTGAATGAAAAGACTATTGTCTGTAAATACAACACACTGAGAACCAAAGTAGCCTAGCTCTAAAATGATCAAATACAACATTGCCTCAGCTGTGAACCAACACAACTCACGAGCCTTGATAAAGGGCCACATGCCTTATCTTCTTGTATAATTATTTTGTCAATGTATCAGAAGGCGATATGTAAGCAGCCTCATATGACACTATTTGTTCAGCAAATTGCAATATTTATTGTTTGCCAATTTTGTCTGTACTGACATCAAATCACAGCTGGCACCTCAGTTAGCATAGGGCTGGTATCTTACCCTATGGTAGCCCTGCAGTGGAGGGGGACAAGAGTGAAATCCAAATCGATTAAAAAAGAGACGAATGGCACTCTGGATAAATAAAATCTAGATAAATAACAGTGGACAACAAAGTCTGTGTTCACAACAGAGTCTGTGTTCACAACAAAGTCTGTGATGACAACACAGTGCTTCCAGGTGTTGGTAATGGATACTGTTATTACGTTTGTTAGCCTCTTCTATTGGAAGGAATTCTATTGGAAGGATTTCAAAAGTAGTCAGGCGTCTCATTACTGGCATTGCAACCTGAGCTGTCAAATGAAATGACACATGCAAGGAGAGAGTGGTGCTATAGATTCCACTGGTGGGAAGCAGACATGTGGTCCCATAGTGACAGCAGACACCTTGACAACTCCCACAGTTACCCTCGAGCAGGGCTCTCCAACCGTTTTCCTGGAGAGCTACCGTCCTGTAGGTTTTCGCTCCAACCCTAATTAGCTGGTTGATAAGCTGAATCAGAATAGTTACAACGGGGTTGGAGTGAAAACCTACTGGAGGGTAGCTCTCCAGGAACAGGGTTGGAGAGCCCAGCCCTAGAGTCTAGGCTTTGCGACGTGCAAATTCCCCAAACCGTTTTCATTGAAGGTCAAACCTGACTGTACATTTTTTTTGTCTATCATCTTGAATGACATGCAAATGATAACTTGCTAATTTATCTAAGGTCAATCCTCTTTGCTTTGTTTCAGATTGGAACTCTAGCCAGTAAAAAAACATCAGTCACCCACCCGTCTTTGTATCAGCTAAAACAATATGGAACTCCAAAAGCTATCGAATGGCCTCCACCATGGCTTTGTCCCTTTCGAAGATGGGTATGTCCTCTTTGACTGCACATATTGCTACCTGGCATGCATGATAATTATCTTTCCCCCAGTTGTGTGCATGATAGTATTTTTTTTGTGCATTTGTGTTTGTTTTCTGACAAAGAAGACTATTACCACCCTATAATTACACAGTGGTCAGTTTATTAGGTACACCACCCATTCATGAAAATGGTTCGCTCCTACAGAGAGTGAGTCTCAGGGCCATGGCTTGCTATATAAAGCAGGCAGACATGCATCAAGGCATTCAGTTACTGTTCGATTGAACATTGGAATGGGTAAAACAAGTGACCTAAGCGACATTGAGCGTGGTATGATTGTCGGTGCCAGACGCGCCGGTTCCAGTATCTCAGAAACAGCTGGCCTCCTGGGCTTTTCACGAGTGAGAGTGTCTAGGGTTTACCAAGAATGGTGCGACAAACAAAAAACATCCAGTCAGCTGCAGTCCTGTGGGTGGAAACAGCTCGTTGATGAGAGGTTGGGGGAGAATCATGCAAGCTCGCAAGTGGGCCACAAGCAGGCAAATAACGACGTAGTACAACAGCGGTGTGAGAACGACATCTCGGAACGCACAACTCGTCGGTCCATGTCACGGATGGGCTATTGTAGCAGACGACCACACCGGGTTCCACTCCTATCAGCTAAAAACAAGAAGACGTGGGTCCAGTTGACACACGGTCACCAACACTGGACAATTAAGGAGTGGAAAAACATTGCCTGGTCCTATGAATCCCGTTTCCTGTTGCGTCATGCTGATGACAGAGTCAGGATTTGGCTTAAGCTGCACGAGTCCATGGCTCCACCCTGTCTGGTTTCAACGGTTAGGCTGGTGGTGGTGGTGGAATGGTGTGGAGAATGTTTTCTGGCACACGTTAGGTCCCTTGATATCAATTGAGCAAGGTTTCCATGCCCTGAAGGATTCAGATTGTTCGGGAGACAAAGGGGGGTCCGACCCGTTACTAAATGGGTGTACCTAATAAACTGGCCACTGAGTGTATATTATTTTTATTAACATGCTTTTTGTAAATACTAGTTTTTACATTTCACAGTTTTACATTTATGCATTTTAAACATTTAAATGAATACAGTACTTTCATGGACAGCATTTTCAAGCACCCAATGGATTATAATGATGCTTGGCTGATATTGGACATTGATAAAAAGGAGTGTTGTTTAACCTCAGTGATTTCTATTTCCTTGGTTTGATTGACATAATAGCATCCCGCAGGCAGAAGAGGAAGAGGAGATGTTACCACATAAGAGTGATGGGACCAAGAAGCCCCAGTTTACCGATGTGAGTATGAAGAACTATGGCCACAGCTCTGGAGCCGACAGCCATTGTTTTTATGCTGAGATGTCATGTCATGAAATGTCATTATGAGGAGTTATAACAACTGACATTCATGTATTTGTATCCTTGGCAGTTTGAGGGAAAAACCTCTTTCGGAATGTCCGTCTTTAACCTCAGCAACGCCATCATGGGGAGTGGAATTCTGGGATTGTCATACGCCATGTCAAACACAGGCATTGTTCTCTTTATGTGAGTACAGCAGCACACTCATGTGTGCCATGTCCCTATGTGATTTCCTGAAGTGACAACAGACAACCCACTGGGCAAAGACGTCAATTCAACGATTATTCCACGTTGGTTCAACGTAATTTGTTGAAATGACGTGGGAAACAAAATTGATTCAACCAGTGTGTGCCCAGTGGGAAATTAGTACACACACACTCCAACCAAGTTAAATATTAACTTGCCAGGTCAAAATTTGTGGGGTGGGATTATTTATCTAGTGTGCCTCGATCTGGCTCTGATGCCACAGTGCCAGAACCGGCTGATAACCTAGTACACACTGAAACGGAGACAGGTTAGTGGAGGAGAGGCGGAGGAAGTTTTGGGCCATCTCTGCCTAGGGGATGAAAGCCGACCACTCCCCCGGCCGGCCCTGGCAATAAGACCGCAGAAACCTACCCACATCCCGGTTAACTCTCTCCACCTGCCCATTACTTTCGGGGTGAAACCCTGAGACCCTGAGACCCCCAGACGTTTCATGAACACCCTCCAGATCCTTGATGTGAACTGGGGACCCTGATCAGACACTATATCCTCAGGCACCCCGTAGTGCCATAAGACGTGTGTAAACAGTCTGTAGGGCCGTAGGGAGACCGGGCAAAGGAATGAGACGGCAGGACTTAGAAAACCGATCCACAACAACCAGAATCGTGGTGTTTCCTTGTGACGGAGGGAGATCCGTCACGGAATCCACCGATAGGTGTGACCATGGTCGTTGTGGAACAGGTAGGGGTTGTAATTTCCCTCTGGGCAGGTGTCTAGGTGCCTTTTAATGGGCGCACACCGAGCAGGAGAAAACATACACCCTCACGTCCTTAGCTAAAGAGGGCCACCAGTACTTCCCGCTAAGACAGCGCACTGTCCGACCGATGCCAGAATGACCAGAGGAAGGTGACGTATGAGCCCAACAGATCAATCGATCACGAACATCAGACGGAACGTACTTACGCCCAACTGGACACTGGGTGGGAGTGGGCTCCGCATGTAACGCCCGCTCGATGTCCGCGTTAACCTCCCATACCACTGGAAGAATGGGAGTGGGATCCATGAACCGCTCCTCTGTGTCATACATCCGAGACAGTGCGTCTGCCTTAGCGTTCTGGGAACCAGGTCTGTAGGATAGAGTGTACACAAAACGGGTGAAAAACATGGCCCACCTCGCCTGGCGAGGATTCATTCTCCTCGCCACCCGGATGTACTCCAGATTGTGGTGGTCACTCCAAATGAGAAAAGGGTGTTTAGCCCCCTCAAGCCAATGCCTCCACGCTTTCAGAGCCCCGACAACAGCCAACAGCTCCCGGTCCCCCACATCATAGTTTCTCTCCGCTGGGCTGAGCTTCTTCGAAAAGAACACTAAGGGGCGGAGTTTTCGTGGCGTACCCGAGCGCTGAGACAGCACAGCTCCTATCCCCACCTCTACTATGAACGCTAAGGAGGGATCAGGATGAGCCAACACAGGAGCCGAGGTAAACAGAGCCTTCAAGTGACCAAAAGCCCTGTTCGCCCCAGCTGACCACTGCAGTCGCACCGGTCCCCGCTTCAGCAAAGAGGTAATGGGAGCCGCTACCTGACCAAAGCCCCGGATAACCCTCCGGTAGTAGTTGGCAAACCCTAAGAACCACTGCACCTCCTTTACCGTGGTTGGAGTCGGCCAATTACGCACGGCTGAAATGTGGTCATTCTCCATCTCTACCCCTGACTCGGACAGGAGTTACCCTAGGAAGGAGACAGACTGTTGGAAGAACAGACATTTTTCAGCCTTAACGTACAGGTCATGCTCCAACAGTCGACCAAGCACCTTGCGCACCAGAGACACATGCTCGGCGCATGTAGCGGAGTATATTAGAATGTCATCTATATACACCACCACACCCTGCCCGTGCAGGTCCCTGAAAATCTTGTCTACAAAGGATGGGAAGACGGATGGAGCATTCATCAACCCGTACGGCATGACGAGGTACTCATAGTGCCCAGAGGTGGTACTAAATGCCGTCTTCCACTCATCCCCCTCCCGGATACGCACCAGGTTGTAAGCACACCATGAGATCCAATTTGGTGAAGAAGTGCGCCCCATGCAATGACTCGGTCACACTGGCTATGAGAGGCAGAGGGTAACTATACTTCACTGTGATCTGATTTAAACTATAGTCAATGCATTTAAACTATAGTCAATGCTATAGTCAATGCACGGGCGTAAACCTCCATCCTTCTTCTTCACAAAAAATAAATGCGAGGAGGCAGGTGAAGTGGAAGGCTGAATGTATCCCCGTCCCAGAGATTCGGTGACATATGTTTCCATAGCCTCCTGTGACAGAGGATACATGTGACTCCTGGGAAGTGCTGCGTCTACCAGGAGATTTATAGCACAATCCCCCCGTCGATGGGGTGGTAGTTGAGTTGCCTTCTTTTTACAGAAGGCGAGAGCCAAATCGGCATATTCAGGGGGAATGTGCATGGTGGAGACCTGGTTTGGACTCTCCACCGTAGTTACCCCTATGGAAACACCTATACACCTCCCTGAACACTGACGTGACCATCCCTTGAGAGCCCTCTGTTGCCACGAAATAGTGAGGTCATGATGGGCCAACCAGGGAAACCCCAAAACCACAGGAAATGCAGGCGAATCGATCAGGAAGAGACCAATTCTCTCCTCATGACCCTCCTGCGTTATCATACATAGTGGAGCTGTGGTCTCCCCAATCAGACCTGACCCTAAAGGACGACTATCTAAGGAATGTACAGGGAAGGGCACATCAACAATAGGGATCCCTAATCTACGAGCACTTTTTAATTTTTTATTTATTTTACTTGGCAAGTCAGTTAAGAACAAATTCTTATTTTCAATGACGGCCTAGGAACAGTGGGTTAACCGCCTGTTCAGGGGCAGAACAACAGATTTGTACCTTGTCAGCTTGGGGATATGAACTAGAGCAGCACCTCCGAGCTTCATAGGTGTAGGATCGGAGGGGCTTGGGGATGGAATGGAAGGACCCCGATCCGGACGTCCGCATGTGGCCAACAGGTTATCCAGCCGGATGGATAAATCCACCAGCTGGTCGAGGGTAAGGGTGGTGTCCCTGCAGGCCAGCTCCTGACGAACATCCTCACGTAGACTACATCGGTAATGGTCGATCAGGGCCCTCTCATTCCATTCCGCGCTGGCAGCCAGGGTCCTGAAGTCCAGTGTGAATTCCTGTGCGCTCCTCATCCCCTGTCTGAGATGGAACAAGCGTTCCCCCGCCACTCTCCACTCAGGTGGATGATTGAAGACCGCCCGGAGGCGGCGGGTGAAATCCTCATAGTGGACCAACGCTGCGTCTATACTTCCCCATTCAGCGTTGGCCCACTCAAGCGCCTTCCGACAGACAGGAGATATCCCGAGGGAGCCGGATGGACGGTCGCCAGGTAGAGCTCCAACTGGAGCAGGAACGGCAGCCGTCCCATCATATGTGCTCGAGATCGAGAGCCGAATCCCACTGGGTCCAGGTGACGGAGGGGTGGACAGCGGTGTGGGTTGTGGTGTTGGTGGTGGTGTTGGTTGGAGTGAAGTTGATGGGGTTGTGGGAAAACCCCCCCTTTCCCATCTCTCCATGTTGAGCTGCATGCAATCCATGGCTGTGCCAAGATGTTGGAGCATCGCCGCGTGTTGCTGGACACATTCCTCCACTGGTACCGGAGGACTGGGTGCACCTGCTCACCCCATTAAAATGGTGCGTGATTCTGTCAAGTGTCAGTTGTGCAGAGGTGAGGACGGAGTCAGGCGCAGGACACAGAACTGAGTAAAGTAACGTACTTTACTCAGAAAAATAATCAGCCAATAAATCCACGCAGGGATAACAAACCCTAACACAACAGACAAACACAAAACCAGGAAAAATCACGCACAAAACATAATGAGAACCAGAAGGTTAAATAGGGAAAAAATAATAATGTAATGGGAACCAGGTGTGTACAATCAAGACATAACAAATGGAAAAACTAACGTGGATCGGTGGCAGTTAGAAAGCCAGTGACGACGACCGCCGAACGCCGCCCAAACAAGGAGCGGCACCAACTTCGGCGGAAGTTGTGACAGTTTCTTTTTGTCAAAAGGTCACAGATGCAGCTACTCCCAATATGGTTTGATACACACTGTTACTGCATAATGCGTTGCAACAATGTTACCAAAACAGTACAATGGAAAGCTGACAAAAATGTTATGAAAAATTGTAAATATAATATTTTACATTTATGGTCTTTGAATGGTTAAAAAAAACTGTGGAGAAGAGTGGTGTATGTTGGTGTGTCCATATGTAATTTTAATGGTGAGATTTGAGACACATGAGACTTCTAAATCAAATTTCAGGAGTTAAATATAGCTTAGAGTTGGCAGATGAATCATAGCTTGCGTGTGGGCACACCACATATATGGCTCCCAAGCATGCTTTGCTCTTTGGGTTGCTCACATTCATGTCAGGGTCAGGCAGGAGTCAATTTCTTTTTGAATGCTTATGAATAAATAATTTGAGCATTGTCATTATCAAGTTGCTATTACAGGAGGCCAGTTTCTTCTTCCAGTGTTTACTTCGTAGTAAACTGTTTGATTAATCGGTGAAGAGGTTGGCTACTCATTATTTAACATTGGATGAAACCACGTGAAATCAATTATGTTGTTTACCTTTCCAAAATGTCTAAGTCAGTTGTTTGTGCTCCGCAGAATCCTGTTGATATGTATCGCCTGTCTGTCCAGCTACTCGGTTCACCTTCTGCTTAAGAGTGCTGGAGTTGTGGGTGAGTATGTGTCACTAAGGACCAGCCCATGGAATCAAAGACAAATGAGTAGCTGAATCATAGAGTGTATCATAACAAGATGAGAAAAGTAAACTTTCTGTGAACAAACTTTCCCTTCACATCTGGACCATTGAAAAACCTGTTGTTTTACCCCTTCACAGAAATACATAGCTTTTTTTATAGAGAAAACTATAGTAGGGATCCACTGTATGAACCAAGCTGTCTGTAAATTAGTGGTTGTGGGTTTGATTTCCTGCTGGAGTCACATATACTGAAATGTATGCACTATCTGTTGTAAGTTGCTTTAGATAAAAGTGTATCCTTGTGACATGACAGATACAGTGCCTTGCGAAAGTATTCGGCCCCCTTGAACTTTGCGACCTTTTGCCACATTTCAGGCTTCAAACATAAAGATATAAAACTGTATTTTTTTGTGAAGAATCAACAACAAGTGGGACACAATCATGAAGTGGAACGACATTTATTGGATATTTCAAACTTTTTTAACAAATCAAAAACTGAAAAATTGGGCGTGCAAAATTATTCAGCCCCCTTAAGTTAATACTTTGTAGCGCCACCTTTTGCTGCGATTACAGCTGTAAGTCGCTTGGGGTATGTCTCTATCAGTTTTGCACATCGAGAGACTGACATTTTTTCCCATTCCTCCTTGCAAAACAGCTCGAGCTCAGTGAGATGGATGGAGAGCATTTGTGAACAGCAGTTTTCAGTTCTTTCCACAGATTCTCGATTGGATTCAGGTCTGGACTTTGACTTGGCCATTCTAACACCTGAATATGTTTATTATTGAACCATTCCATTGTAGATTTTGCTTTATGTTTTGGATCATTGTCTTGTTGGAAGACAAATCTCTGTCCCAGTCTCAGGTCTTTTGCAGACTCCATCAGGTTTTCTTCCAGAATGGTCCTGTATTTGGCTCCATCCATCTTCCCATCAGTTTTAACCATCTTCCCTGTCCCTGCTGAAGAAAAGCAGGCCCAAACCATGATGCTGCCACCACCATGTTTGACAGTGGGTATGGTGTGTTCAGAGTGATGAGCGGTGTTGCTTTTACGCCAAACATAACGTTTTGCATTGTTGCCAAAAAGTTCAATTTTGGTTTCATCTGACCAGATCACCTTCTTCCACATGTTTGGTGTGTCTCCCAGGTGGCTTGTGGCAAACTTTAAACAACACTTTTTATGGATATCTTTAAGAAATGGCTTTCTTCTTGCCACTCTTCCATAAAGGCCAGATTTGTGCAATATACAGATTGTTGTCCTATGGACAGAGTCTCCCACCTCAGCTGTAGATCTCTGCAGTTCATCCAGAGTGATCATGGGCCTCTTGGCTGCATCTCTGATCAGTCTTCTCCTTGTATGAGCTGAAAGTTTAGAGGGACGGCCAGGTCTTGGTAGATTTGCAGTGGTCTGATACTCCTTCCATTTCAATATTATCGCTTGCACAGTGCTCCTTGGGATGTTTAAAGCTTGGGAAATATTTTTGTATCCAAATCCGGCTTTAAACTTCTTCACAACAGTATCTCGGACCTGCCTGGTGTGTTCCTTGTTCTTCATGATGCTCTCTGCGCTTTTAACGGACCTCTGAGACTATCACAGTGCAGGTGCATTTATACGGAGACTTGATTACACACAGGTGGATTGTATTTATCATCATTAGTCATTTAGGTCAACATTGGATCATTCAGAGATCCTCACTGAACTTCTGGAGAGAGTTTGCTGCACTGAAAGTAAAGGGGCTGAATAATGTTGCACGCCCAATTTTTCAGTTTTTGATTTGTTAAAAAAGTTTGAAATATCCAATAAATGTCGTTCCACTTCATGATTGTGTCCCACTTGTTGTTGATTCTTCACAAAAAAATACAGTTTTATATCTTTATGTTTGAAGCCTGAAATGTGGCAAAAGGTCGCAAAGTTCAAGGGGGCCGAATACTTTCGCAAGGCACTGTAGATTCTGTTCCGTTTCTACTCTTTCACAGACTAATGTCTCTTTTGTCTGTTCAGGTATTCGTGCGTATGAACAGCTGGGTTTCCGTGCTTTTGGACACCCAGGAAAAATAGCAGCGGGAGTCATTATAACCTTTCACAACATCGGCGGTAAGTGGCTAGGGGGACCATGGACTCATGCTGCTGACGCCAAATCCGGACACTTCCATTAGCATGACACAACAGGAATCGGGAGTCGTCGGATCAGGCAATGTTTTCCCACTCCTTAATTGTCCAGTGTTGGTGATCGTGTGCCCACTGGAGCCGCTTCTTCTTGTTTTTGGTATGGTCGTCCAGTGGTGGATAAAAGTACCCAATTGTCATACTTGAGTAAAAGTAAAGATACCTTTAATAGAAAATGTCTGTAGGTGTGAATGGGGTGGTGTACCTAGTACAGTACTTCCACTAACACATAGTATCTGTTTTAAAAAATAACCACAGTGACACATACAAATGCACTCATGGCTTCGTGACACTCATGGATTTCATGGCTCATAAACATTTTAGTGGTTCAGGACAGAACTTTTTCCTCCCAATGTTTGTGTTTTAAACACAGGTAAATGGGCGTTGTATGTCTGTTTTCTTTTGAAAGTTAACAACTCTGAAATATGTTTAATCCCCTCCAGCAATGTCCAGTTACCTCTTCATTGTGAAGTATGAGTTGCCTCTGGTCATTCAAGCCTTCCTGGGCTTGTCATCGAACACTGGGTAAGTGGAGCAGCACATTTCGTTTTTTGTTCAAAAATAATCTTTATTAAAAATGTTCACATTTTACAATTAAGCAATAAGGCCCGTGTGGTATATGGCCAATATACCACGGCTAAGGGCTGTTCTTAGGCACGACCCGTTGGCCATATACCACAAACCCCCGAGGTGCCTTATTGCTATTATAAACGGGTTACCAACGTAATTAGAGCAGTAAAATAAATGTTTTGTCATACCTGTGGTATATCAGAATATACCACGGCTGTCAGCCAATCAGCATTCAGGGCTTGAACCACCCAGTTTATAATCATAAATAATTCACACAAATACAAATAAACTTTCACATCAATGCATTTGAGTTCATAATTACATAACATGATTTACAGATTTAATAGTATCCATGGAAGTTTTTTGGAGTCCATCGTATTTCTTATTTTTTTATTCAATTTTTATTTGTAAAAAAAGAAATATAAATAGTGTTTGAAAATTATAATTTTTTATAGACTTATAGGCATCTTGTCTTCCAAATTGTACTTTTCACAATGCATTGTCCACAATATTTGTTTAGTAATGTCAATGCATAATATTGTCCACCATACTTCTTTAGTAATGTCATCCATGTGAATATCGAAGACGGACTTGGGATTTATACATAGGCCTACATCATAATTCACATCAGATTCCATATTTCTTTAGTTTTGTAGTATTTCACTAAAAGGTGTTACATTTTCTTCATCATGACAAAACAATTCCACTTTACTACAGCACGCACTGGTAAACGTCGTACTGAAATCAACCAGGCAGGATCGCTGACATTTTCTGACAGTTGTGCACAGAGGACATTTTTTAAGACATTATTTTGCATCTGCATGGAAGCCCATTCCCGCCACCCACATTTTTTTTTATCTGACTACGAGTTATGAGATAGTAAGTCATAATTATGAGATAGTAAGTCATTATTATGAGATACTAAGTCATAATTATGAGATAGTAAGTCATAACTATGAGATAGTAAGTCATTATTATGAGATACAGATGAAGTCGGAAGTTTACATACAGTTTTGGCAAGTCGGTTAGGACATCTACTTTGTGCATGACACAAGTCATTTTTCCAACAATTGTTTACAGACAGATTATTTCACTTATAATTTGCTGCATCACAATTCTAGTGGGTCAGAAGTTTACATGCACTAAGTTCACTGTGCCTTTAAACAGCTTGGAAAATTCCAGATAATTATGTCATGGTTTTAGAAGCTTCTGATAGGCTAATTGACATAATTTGAGTCATTTGGAGGTGTACCTGTGGATGTATGTCAAGGCCTACCTTCAAATGCAGTGCCTCTTGATTTTCCCATTGATGTCAAGCAAAAAGAAATCAGCCAAGACTGCTGAAAAAAAATTTTAGACCTCCACTAGTCTGGTTCATCCTTGGGAGCAATTTCCAAACGCCTGAAGGTACCACGTTCATCTGTACAAACAATAGTACGCATGTATAAACAACATGGGACCACACAGCCATCATACCGCTCAGGAAGGAGACGCGTTCTGTCTCCTAGAGTTGAACGTACTTTGGTGTGAAAAGTCAATCCCAGAACAACAGCCCAAGGACCTTGTGAAGATGCTGGAGGAAACAGGTACAAAACTGTATCCACAGTAAAACAAGTCTTATATCGACAGAACCTGACAGGCCGCTCAGCAAGGAAGAAGTCTCTGCTCCAAAACCACCATGAAAAAGCCAGACTACAGTTTGCAACTGCACATGGGGACAAAGATTGTACATTTAGGAGCAATGTCCTCTGGTCTGATGAAACAAAAATAGAACTGTTTGGGCATAATGACCATCGTTATGTTTGGAGGAAAAAGTGGGATGCTTGCAAGCTGAAGAACACCATCCCAGCTGTGAAGCACGGGGTGGCAGCATCATGTTGTGTGGGTGCTTTGCTGCAGGAGGGACTGGTGCACTTCCCAAAATAGATGGCATCATGAGGTAGGAAAATGATGTGGACATATTGAAGCAACACCTCAAGACATCAGTCAGAAAGTTAAAGCTTGGTCGCAAATGGGTCTTCCAAATGGACAATGACCCCAAGCATGCTTCCAAAGTTGTGGCAAAATGGCTTAAGGACAACAAAGTCAAGGTATTGGAGTGGCCATCACAAAGCCCTGACCTCAATCCTATAGAAAATGTATGGGCAGAACTGAAAAAGTGTGTGCGAGCAAGGAGGCCTACAAAAACCTGACTCAGTTACACCAGCTCTGCCAGGAGGAATGAGCCAAAACTCACCCAACTTATTGTGGGAAGCTTGTGGAAGGCTACCCGAAACGTTTGACCCAAGTTAAACAATTTAAAGGCAATGCTACAAAATACTAATTGAGTGTATGTAAACTTCTGACCTACTGGGAATGTGATGAAAGAAATAAAAGCTGAAATAAATGATTCTCTCTACTATTATTCTGACATTTCACATTCTTAAAATAAAGTGGTGATCCTAACTGACCTAAAACAGGGAATTTTTACTAGGATTAAATGTCAGGAATTATGAAAAACTGAGTTTAAATGTCTTTGGTGAATGTGTATGTAAACGTCCGACTTCACCTGTATGCAAGTCATAACAATGAGATAGTAAGTCATTATTATGAGAGAGTAAGTCATTATTATGGACATCGAATAGTCCTGCAGGATAATCTGGGATTCAAACATTAATGGCATTATCATTAAAGCATTATCCCCACACTTTATTTGGTAAACAGCTGAGAAATGGGGCAGGAGAAATGTAACTACTCTCAAATACATAGATGTAAGGACTCTCTCATATGGATTTTGACTTCATGGACTGACCATCCGTGAGATCCAAATGATATTTTTAACAATGTTTTGAAGCTATACAGTGTTTGTTTACAATTACATGAAATGAAGTAAAACAAGCTTATATTTTGGATTCTGATGGAGTAAGACCATTGCTCATGAGGCATTTCTAAATTGCATTCTTCAAGAATCAATGTCTATATATAAGTCCAAAAAATGGATGTACCAATCCCAAATTGCCCCTTTAATGGATTGAATTGAATGAATGAATGAATTAAATCTGATGTCAACCAGATATCATCAAACAGGCACCAACTCACATCAAAAAAATGATTAAATCCATAATATAGAACACCACAAACTCGCTCTGTCTCTCTCACACACACTTTCACACGCACATGTGATTCATGTGATACAGATTTCCTAAACGTGTTTCATAATAATGACTGAGTAACTCAATCGTCCTCTTCTCTCTCTTCTCTTCCTCTTCTAATTACCCGGGGGTAATTAGAGTCGGACTCACTCGCGTCCTCAAAGGACTTCCTCACTCTCTCTGTGGCTGAATTTGGAGGATTGGATACTCTCGTCGACACCTTCCTCGGAGATCTGGTCGCCTTCACTCTTAGATTCAGCTCCCTCGGCTTCTCTCTCATTCACTGGCACCTGTCTCTCAGCTGCGCTCGGACCTGTTGAGCGATGGAACTCGTTGTCGGGGTCGATGCCTCTGTCTCTGTCTCCTCTTCTGGCTCTTCCTCTGGGCTGGATTGTGGATCAACCCTCACTTTGTAGGCATAAGACTGGGGACACAGTCATGGCCTTGTTTTACACACAGAGTGCACTTGCTTGTAGACTCACATACCCTGGATTTGTGTCTAAGATCTCCACATCTCCAACACTTCACCTCTGGACATTCCTTGCCCTGATGGTCTAGCCCCTGGCAGATGTAACAATGAGGGGCCTGTCCAGGGCAGGAGATCTTCCTCTTGTATGGGCCTAGGGAGATTGAGTTACGGATTGTTATCAAATGCCCACTTGTTGTTTCGCGCACTTTGTACTTGGGTACTCCATATCATATCCCAACTTTATCCACGGGTTTCAAAGAAGTACCTGTTTAGAAACATTTCGACGTTGTGATCTGGAACTCTGCCCGTCCGGAACTTTCAAAGACCATCTTGACGTCCAGCTCTTTCCACTTTGCGGCTGCCTCTTGGGCTGACTGGACTTCTAGAAAGAAACGTAATGGGGGTTGTTCCTCAAAATTTCTCCTGTTCGGCAGCGCAATGATATAGTAAATATTGAGATCTAATGTTTCAAATGAGGTGACAGTACAGAATGTCACCTTTTATTTGAGGGTATTTTCATAGATATCTGTTTTACTGTTTAGAAATGAAAGCACTTTATGTATCTAGTCTGAAGGTGTCATAAGTATTTGGACAAAGTCACTTATATACTTATATGTGTACTGGTATTAAAGTAGTCAAAAGTTTAGCATTTGATCCCATGTTCCTAGCACACAATGACTACATCAATTGTGTATTGTTTTGGTTGTGTTTCAGATCATGTTGTGCCCAATATAAATTAATGGAAAAGAATGTATTGTGTCATTTTTGAGTCACTTTTATTGTAAATAAGAATGTAATATATTTCTGAACACTTCTACATTAATGTGGATGCTACCATGATTACGGATAATCTTGAATGAATCGTGAATAATGATGAGTGAGAAAGTTACAGAGGCATAAATATTACCCCCCCCCCCAAAAAATGCGGACCTCCCCTGTTATTGGTAATGGTGAGAGGTTAGTAAAAGCCCATCTATTTCTCCCTTAGACTAAATCAATTGTCCCTAAACAGTATGTTTTCTACATAGTCTACATTGCATGACTTAATGAAACTAGAAGTAACTAACTTTTGTGTCTGGCTGTGTTTTTTATTTTTATTCTATGTTTTAAACTAGAGAGTGGTTCCTGAACGGGAATTACCTCATCCTCATCGTCAGTGTGTGCATCATCCTTCCACTTGCCCTGATGAGACAATTGGGTATGTGACTGATCTCATCATGAACTTCGACCTTTCATAATGGCTGCTAATGACCTTTATGTCTGTCAGTCATTCAATCAACACCTCTTGATTCATATATTCATAAAACAAAACATTTGGATGTGTATCTGTTTAGGACATGTTTTAGGTCAGGAGCAGACGTGTTCTGGAAACCAAACATTGTCAGCTGGTCTGTGGGATGGTTGTTGTTTTTGTTGTAGTAACAATCCTCGACTGCATCTTGCAGGGTATTTGGGTTACACCAGTGGCTTCTCCCTCACCTGCATGGTCTTCTTCCTTTCCTCGGTGAGTGACTTTTTGATGACATCTGACGACAGATGTCATTATTGTATTATTATATTACACTATATATTATACCAACAATTATACATTTCAATGCTATACTAATACTGCATGTGCTTTTCACCATTTTGGGAAATTAAATTCCTCCTGGTGATTGGCTGTTTTAGTGATTATTTACCCTTGTTAATGTGCTAGATGTGCTCATAGCTTTTGTTTTCACAGCTTATCATAGGACATGACTAGCGATAATTTATGAGGAGATATTTTTATCTTGTGCCACTCTACCTCACATGACATTTCATGTGAGCTCCTGTTTCCTATACTCACTGCCAGCCAGGCATTGTTGTTGAAATTTGCTAACAACATGGATACAGGTGCAGGATCTTAATTTGAGCCAGTTTGCTACTGCAGGAAAATACTGCACCATCAGGAAATGTGAAGTATCATGTGGATTATAAGTGAATGAACATTTTTGGGGGGAGTTGATACATTTTTCATGAGGGAAAATCTAAAAAAAAAATCTGAAATTTCAAACTGGAAATTACAAATGTCAGTAGCCTTTTTAAAGTTTTACATATCCTGCATTGCAAATTGAGATCCTGCATCTGTACGTTAACCTTCTGAAATAGGTCATTATCTAATTATGTTGACATACAAGTAAAAAGGGGGGCAAAATTATAAATGAAACATATTCGTCCCAATAATTATTTAGATATTGTTAAATGTAAAATCTATAGCTCAACAATTTTTGATACTATTCATGTAATGACTAGTCAGGGAGGAAAAAGGTGTAGATTCACACGAAGAGCACGGTAGGTGTTTATTTCACCTTTGCAGAATACAGGAATCATGGTCATAAACAGGCATGCAATGGTCATACACAGGCAGGTGAATCAAAACTAGGACTGAAGGCTATAACCGGTTCTCACAAACGAGCTAGGAAAAGGCTTAGTAGAGTTAATATGAACAATACCTCACAAAGGCACAAACAGGATGAACTGAACTAAATAAGGAGCTGATGAGACCAGGTGAGTAACTCACACAGGTGAAATCAATGAACAAAAATGAAAGACAGGGCTATGTTGAAGAACACAAAGAAACAGGGCTACGTTCAAGAAAACAACGAAACAGAACACAAGGTTGACTAAGAATATAAATACAGAACCTTACAACTCAAGGTTGCTTGAATAATTGAGCACAATCCTAGATTACACTATTGTGCATGTTGCTGATGCAGTTCTGGGCATTAACAAGATACTTTTTAAAATGCCTTGCTGCAGAAAGGTACATTAATAATGTAACAAATTCTATCGTTGAACTTGATCAATTAGCAGAAGGAGGAATGAAGCTTGGGACAGGAATTCACAAATTAAGCAGAGATACAGTATGTCATCATGGTTGTCAGCGATAGAGGGTCAAGCTGTTCCGCTAACTCTGACAGCTCAGCTTCTTTCTTTCTTTCTTTCTCCCTCTCTATCTCAAAGGTCATATACAAGAAGTTCAACATCCCCTGCCCCCTGGTGCCATATGGCAGAAATCACACAACAATCATCAACACCACCGTGGAAGAGGGACAGTGCGAAGGCAGAATGTTCACCATCAACCAGGAGGTTAGGAAATGAAGTGTTTATGGCACAGCTACACAAAAATCAGTTCAAATAACATTTTTTGTGTTTATTCCATATCACCTCTGCTCTTAGGTGCTTACTGTGTTAAGACCACATAAGGTTAGGAGCTATTTGCAGTTGGAGCAGAGGTCATTCAATATTATAATGACATGGTGTCATGTTACTGCCGGGCAGGGCAGGGCCTGGTAGGTTACTTTCTAGATGTAATCCATTACAGTTACTTGTTACCCGTCCAAAATTGTAATCAGTAATGTAACTTTTGGATTACCCAAACTTGGTAACGTAATCTGATTACATTCAGTTACTTTTAGATTACTTTCCCCTTTAGAAGAAGTCAAAAATGTATGTTACCAATTAAATTATATTTATTTCAGGATAAATCAATCTTAAAGTTTACATAGCTGGCCATATATGGATGTTCAATTTTACTTTATGGGTTTATTATGTAGGCTTCTTCTAACCCATCACTTTCTACTACATATAATACAATACAATTATATATTTACATTAAAAATCAAAGTCTATCAGAATTTTTGTCATTCCAATAAATGTTATACCCCTTGATCGTCAAGAATAGGACTTGGAAATATAGATTAGCCAAATGGTTTTATCTAAGCATGACCCCAAAACTAAGGACTTATTAGCCAGCCCCACTCTGTTGTTTAGGATTTTGTTGTTATGGAGGACTGATTGGGCTCATTGATTCGAGTTGAAAAATAAATGCTGGAATGGCATGCTTTGAGCACTACTGAAAAGTGCTAATTACATGTGAAAAATTAATGCCATATGCTGCATTTGCTATAGGCCCATTGTTTACCTTTTTGTTGGTGACAATTTGATATCTTGATAATATGCAGCTGTTTAAATGGCAAATCCACAGATGAAACAATAACAAAACGGTCGCCCCGCCTCTGTTTTGGTAAAAAGCTGAGGGATGGGCCTGGAGAAATGTAACCGCTCTCAGATTAATAGACAGAGCTATGAATACAAGGACTGACCATCCATGATATCAACATTATTGTTTTAGCCATGTTATGAGGCTATACAGTGTTTCTTTACATATACAATGTTTTACAAACATTGGAGTAATACAAGCTTATATTTTGGGTTCTCATGGAGTGTGACAGTTGAACTAAAGCTCATGAGGAATTTATAAGTTATATTCTTCAAGAATCAATGGATATATATACAGTACCAGTCAAAAGTTTGGACACATCTACTCATTGAAGGGATTTTCTTTATTTTTACTATTTTCTATATTGTAGAATAATAGTGAAGACATCAAAACTATGAAATAACACATTTGGAATCATGTAGTAACCAAAAAGTGTTTAAACAAATCAAAATATATTTTATATTTAAAATTCTTCAAAGTAGCCACCCTTTGCCTTGATGACAGCTTTGCACACTCTTGCCATTCTCTCATTGAGAAAACAGAGAAGTGTCAAAGATTTTTTTCCGCAAACATCCTTTCTGAATTTAAAAGTAATCCTTGAAGTAATCATCTAGTTTTTCAAAAGTATCTGTAATCGGATTACAATAATCTTGCTGGTAACGTAACGTATTACAGTTACTATTTTTTGGCAATCCATTTCTCCCCAACCCTGCTGCCGGGACAAGTGCTTGTCCATGTGTTTTGAGGTGGAGCAGAACCCAGTGTGGCACAATTATCCACACAGTCTAGTGAGTTTCCTCAAACACTCCTCATGCGACGCCTCTAATTTTAGTTACCCTTTATATGGTTTTCAGACGGCGTATACCATCCCCATCTTAGCGTTCGCCTTTGTTTGTCACCCCGAGGTGCTTCCCATCTACACTGAACTGAAAAAGTAAGTCGATAAAACTCCCAATTAGCTCCCTTCATAAACACCATAGCATGTCGGGATGACAGCCTTTATCTTTCTTTACTGATACTCATTTGCAGTACAATACCTATTATACCTGTTGGCTTTTGATTAAATCAAGGGTCAATTTTTGATGTAATAAATGTAACATCATTACTGTACCTCATTAATTGAAGAAAAAAAAACCCTGCTTTCTTTTCCACCAAAGTGCCACCAAGAGGCGTATGCAGGGGATTGCTAATGTGTCCATCATGGGCATGTTCGTCATGTACCTCCTCACCGCCATTTTTGGTTACCTCACCTTCTACGGTAAGACCAGGGCTTCAAGAAGGCTTTAGTTGTATACAATCTACAGAAGAAAAATAATGATTTTAGTATTTCAAATGATACTCAATTTGTGTGTGTGCATGTGTGCATGCGTGTTTGTGTGCGTGCGTGCGTGTATGCGTGTTGCGTATATATGTTTATGTAGTGAACACAGAATCTGAGCTCCTGCACACCTACAGCAAAGTGGACCCTCTGGACACACTTATCCTGTGTGTGCGTGTGGCCGTACTGGTGGCAGTCACCCTTACTGTCCCTGTGGTTCTCTTCCCTGTAAGAGCCTCCTCTCATAAGCTCTAATTACATATTCAAATGACTGTATTTCTAAGGACACTTCAAGTGGTTTTCATTTCAAACATTGTTTCCATTTTAAAACCGACATAGCCTTGATATACAGGTAACTGCCAAAATAAAGGAAACACCAACATACATTGTCTTAATAGGGTCTTGGGCCACCACGAGCCGCCAGAACAGATTCAATGCGCCTTGGCATAGATTCAACAACTGTCTGCAACTCTATTGCATGAGAAATTCCATAATTTGGTGTTTTGTTGATGGTGGTGGAAAACACCGTCTCAGGCGCCGCTCCAGAATCTTCCATAAGTGTTCAATTGGATTGAGATCTGGTGACTGACACGCACGCACACACGCACGCACACACACACACACACACACACACACACACACACACACACACACACACACACACACACACACACACACACACACACACACACACACACACACACACACACTCTCCCTATGGTTACCAAAATAATGGGCAACTAGGCATGAACATGACCCTAAGCATGATAGGTTAATATGTTAATATGCTTAATTAACTCAGGAACCACACCTGTGTGAAAGCACCTGCTTTTAGTAAAATTTGTATCCTTCATTTACTCAGTTTCCTTTATTTTGGCAGTTACTTTTATATCCATTTCCCTCTAAATGTTAACTTACTGTGTCACACAGAATAGCTGATGCCGGATTGTACATTCTACATTCTGTTAATTTAGATTGACTTCACACATACCTCTTAACTTGACAGCCATATTTCAAGTTTCACCCTAGACACTCCTCTGAGTCTTCTCTGTTGTGTATGGTTTCCAGATTCGCAGAGCCATTCTCCAGCTCCTGTTCCCAGCGAAACCCTTCCACTGGGCACGCCACATCACCATCGCCCTGTGTCTCCTCTTCGTGGTCAACGTGCTCGTCATCCTTGTGCCCAACATCCGAGACATCTTTGGCATCATTGGTGACTTATATATTCATGAATATAGACTACTACAGTTATTGCCGTCCAGCCTCCGATGCTCATTCTCCCCACACCCACAAACCAACCAGACACACTGTACCATGTTTCATCATCATCATCCTTATTAACACTATGGGAAGGAAGACCTTCATATTGACATTATATATTACAAATGCCTCATACAAGAAGTACTTGCCAGTGGAACAACTCATTGTCTCCTTTATCTGTCCAGGGGCCACCACTGCACCTAGCCTGATCTTCATTCTCCCAGGGTTATTCTACATCCGCATTGTTCCCACTGAACAAGAACCAATGAAGTCTAGACCAAAGATCACAGTAGGTCTTCACATCATTCATACATTTTCCTTCCATTGTCTAGACACGTTTGTTAAAACTCTACACAATCCCCAGGTTTTGGCACCAGATAGCATGACCCTTTCGCTACAGTTTGGAGTGGGTGGGTGGTATCACAATGGGTGCTAGTAAAAACATCCTAAACCCGGGTTTGGGTGGAGATTTTTAACAACATGAATGACTTTAAGGCGAATTCCAACAACTCTTTCTCTGGCTGGTTTCAGGCTGCCTGTTTCACAGCCATGGGCTTCATCTTCATGTCTATGAGCCTGACATTCATCATCATCGACTGGACGACCGGAGAGAAACGAGCTGGAGGTGGCCATTAGAGCACATCCGTTGACGATAAGGGTCCAAATGCCACACAGCAGCACGCCCTGTCGCCGTGCCACTTCGCAATCCCGTCTGGATTGTGAGAAGGATAAAACACCATCTAAAGGCTGGACCCACATGATCATGAGTCTTACCATACCACCCCGATGGTAAGACCATTTCCCCATCAATTCAAATCAAATGGACATGCTACACTTCAATGGAGGCGAGTCTTTGAGGAACCCAGTGATGTCACTTTCTTTGTGGTAGGAGTTCTAGGCAGTGTCAGAGGAGCTGACGAGGGTGTTGCCTGTAGAAACCCCTAAACCACTACTTGCTGCCTGTGTCAAAAGCCATTCAAAAAAGTGACAGAGATAGAGGGGAGGGGTAAATTTTCTCTATGCAAGGGGACTTGATCTCTTGAACAGTCAGTCCTCAGCTACCCAACTGCCAAACAATTCACCCCAGGTTCGTTTCTCGATCAAATATCGGCTGTGGTTTAATCAACCAAGTTTAAGGAGAAGAGAAGAAAATGTTCTTCTAAAAGGGATTTACTTTTATGACATTACCCTGTCTGTGAACCCCTAGATTTGGTTGTTGAACGTCATTTCAGCAATATTTGTTGAGGTAATTGACCGAGATGTGGGACTGGTAGTGTCCAGTTTTTTCCTCAGAAGCTGCAGACCATTATAAACCAAATGAGCCAAGAATGATAAATTAAACACTTTTCTGTATGGTTTACCTATTTATATTTTATCATGTTGCTTCATGCCAAATAATGTATTGACTCAAATGTTCCAGTTATCATGGAGCAACCCGTTTTTTTCTGTATCTCTATTAGAATGAGAAAGATATAGTTCATAATTTTAGCTATCTCATTTCATCCTTCTGTCGAGTCACTCTTCGAGATATTGCAAGTTTGGCCTTGAAATCTGTTGGACACGATGTCTTCAATTTGGTATCCCATCTAGTCTTCACCACAATATTCAGAACAATGAAATGACACATTTCAAAACACATGAGCATGGTGAACAAAACAACTGTGAACCCAAAATACTTTGTACAGTATAATTATCATACGTTCGTTCTCCTTTTGTGAAAAAAGTTTTATGCTGGTGTTATGCAAATAGGGAATCCGCAATAATGTCTCTGTATATTTGACATCCAACAAAGCAATGAGGCAATAATGAAGAAGCGAGTGCCATACAAACTGAATGATGACATTCAGCTGTGTCTTATTTGACATGTACAGTCTGTGCAGATTTTCAGTCCATGTCCCTGCTTATAATGATTTGTACAGTGGAGACTGAGGTAAAACTATTGAATAAGGTCAAATATTGACATAGAAGCAATAGATAATGTGGAGCAAGAGGATCTCGGAGCCCATTTGGGTGGCTGAATGCTTGTTTAGGAAGGACAAGGCTGAGTGTCTTGGAGACATCGTTCCAAAAAGGTGATAGCTTTTTGTAATGTCACCAGCCTAAGCACATTTTGTGTTTGACATGGCACCATTGTCAATTATATTCTATTTTCAATAAAGACGAGTGGTTGTCAGTATTTATTGAGACGTCTTTACTGTCATCTGCATGCTCTATGTCTTTTGCTTTTCACAACATTCATAAATGATTGACAAATTAAATTGTAATTCTCCTTCAGCATGCAGACAATAATAATTAAAGAGGAACTCCAACCACAATCAAGCTTTTAAAGTTAGATTATTGGTTATAGACATGCAGATTGGTTTTGGTCCTAAGATTTACTGGTCAGTAAAACCAACGTTTAGAACTAGGCAGAAAGGAAGTGAGGAGCTAAATTATATTGATTCCTCATAAAGAACATGAGTGACATCATTCACACTAGATAATAGTGGCACATATTTACAGTGCCTTTTCACATTTTGTTGTGTTACAACCTGAATTTAAAATGGATTAAATAAAACATTGTTGTTACTGGCCTCCACACAATACTCCATAATGTCAAAGTGGAATTATATTTTTCTGAATTTTTACAAATGAATAAAAAATGAAAATCTGAAATGTCTTGAGTCAATAAGTATTCAACCCCTTTATTATGGCAAGCCTAAATAAGTTCAGGAGTAAATATTTGCTTCACCAGTCACATCATAAGTTGCACGGACTCACTCTGTGTGCATTAATAGTGCTTAACATGATTTTTGAATGACTACCTTTTCTCACAGTTATTAGTTCAAATCAATTGTATTTGTCACATACGCCGGATACAACAGGTGTAGGTAGACCTTACAGTGAAATGCTTACTTACAAGCCTTTAAAACAATGCAGTTTTAAGAAAAATACACAAAAAAAGTAACAAATAATTAAAGAGCAGCAGTAAAATAACAATAGCAGGGGGTACCTGTCAATGTCAATGTACCTGTCAATGTGCTGGGGCACCGGTTAGTCGAGGTAATTGAGGTAATATGTACATGTAGGTAGTTATTAAAGTGACTATGCATAGATAACAGAGAGTAGCAGCAGCGTAAAAAAACGGGCAGAGGGGGGCAATGCAAGTAGTCTGGGGTAGCCATTTGATTAACTGTTCAGGAGACTTATGGCTTGGGGGTAGAAGCTGTTTCGAAGCCTCTTGGACCTAGACATGGCGCTCTGGTACCACCTGCCGTGCGGTAGCAGAGCGAACAGTCTGACTAGGGTGGCTGGAGTCTTTGACAATTTTAGGGCCTTCCTCTGACACCGCCTGGTATAGAGGTCCTGGATGGCAGGAAGCTTGGCCCTGGTGATGTACTGGGCCGTACGCACTACCCTCTGTAGTGCCTTACGATCAGAGGCCGAGCAGTTCCCATACCAGGCAGTGATGCAACCCATCAGGATGCTCTCGATGGTGCAGCTGTAGAACCTTTTGAGGATTTGAAGACCCATGCCAAATCTTTTCAGTCTCCTGAGGGGGAATAGGTCTTGGTGTGCTTGGACCATGTTAGTTTGTTGATGATGTGGATGACAAGGAACTTGAAGCTCTCAACCTGCTCCACTACAGCCCCGTCGATGAGAATGGGTGCGTGCTCGGTTCTCCTTTTCCTGTAGTCCACAATCATCTCTTTTCTCTTGTGGTGTACTCCTCAATGCCATCCCGGAACATATTCTAGTCTGTGCTAGCAAAACAGTCCTGTAGCTTAGCATTTGCTTCATCTGACCACTTTTTTATTGACTGAGTCACTGGTGCTTCCTGCTTACATTTTTGCTTGTCAGCAGGAATCAGGATAGAATTATGGTCAGATTTGCCAAATGGGGGGCGAGGGAGAGCTTTGTACGCATCTCTGTGTGTGGTGTAAAGGTGGTCTAGTTTTTTATCCCTATGGTTGCACATTTAACATGCTGATAGAAATGACGTAAAACGGATTTCAGTTTCCCTGCATTACAATCCCTGGCCACTAGGAGCACCACCTCTGGATGAGCATTTTCCTGTTTGCTTATGGCGGCATACAGCTCATTGAGTGCAGTCTTAGTGCTAGCATCGGTTTGTGGTGGTATGTAGACAGCTACGAAAAATACAGACAAAATCTCTCTAGTTAGATAGTGTGGTTTACAGCTTATCATGAGATACTCTACCAAAGGCGAGCAAAACCTTCAGACTTCCTTAGATATCGTGCACCAGCTGTTGTTTACAAATATACATACAGTGGGGCAAAAAAGTATTTAGTCAGCCCCCAATTGTGCAAGTTCTCCCACTTAAAAAGATGAGAGAGGCCTGTAATTTTCATCATAGGTACACTTCAACTATGACAGACAAAATGAGAAAAACAATCCAGAAAATCACTTCGTAGGATTTTTAATGAATTTATTTGCAAATTATGGTGTATATTATAGGATATATGTGCTTTAAGTTTGTCCAATTTATTATCCAGTGATTTCCATCTATACTATTGGTCAATGCACAAAGGCAGATTAACCACTCGTCCATCGCCTGATCCTCACAAGGCACCCCGATCTTCTTCCGAGAAATCCGTCTTTTTCTCCTGCGAATGCCTGTTCGAGTGTAAAGGAAAAATATTCCAAAGCATGCATCCTGTTTGCAACAAGGCATTAAAGTAATACTGCAAACAATGTGGCAAAGCAATTAACTTTTTGTCCTGAATACAAAGTGTTATGTATGTTTGGGGAAAATCCAATACAGCTGATTACTGAGTACCACTTATTTTCAAGTATAGTGGTGGTTGCATCATGTTAATGGTATGCTTGTAATCATTATGGACTGTGGAGTTTTTCAGGATAAAAAAGAAATGGAACTAAGCACAGGCAAAATCCTTGAGGAAAACTTGGTCTGCTTAGTCTGCTTTCACCAGACACTGGGAGATGAATTCACCTTTTATCAGGACAATAACATAAAACAGAAAGCCAAATCTACAATGGAGTTGCTTACCAAGACAGTGAATGTTCCTGAGGGACATTTAAACTCAGTTTTTCACAATTCATGACATTTAATCAGAGTAAAAAATCCCTGTCTTAGGTCAGTTAGGATCACCACTTTATTTTAAGAATGTGAAATGTCAGAATAATTGTAGAGAATGATTTATTTCAGCTTTTATTTCTTTCATCACATTCCCAGTGGGTCAGAAGTTTACATACACACAATCAGTATTTGGTAGCGTTGCCTTTAAATTGTTTAACTTGGGTCAAACATTTCGAGTAGCCTTCCACAAGCTTCCCACAATAAGTTGGGTGAATTTTGGCCCATTCCTCCTGACAGAGCTGGTGTAACTGAGTCAGGTTTGTAGGCCTCCTTGCTCGCACACACTTTTTCAGTTCTGCCCACAACATTTCTATAGGATTGAGGTCAGGGCTTTGTGATGGCCACTCCAATACCTTGACTTTGTTGTCCTTAAGCCATTTTGCCACAACTTTGGAAATATGATTGGGATCATTGTCTATTTGGAAGATCCATTTGCAACCAAGCTTTAACTTCCTGTCTGATGTCATGAGATGCTGCTTCAATATAGCCACATAATTTTCCTCCCTCACGATGCCATCTATTTTGTGAAGTGCACCAGTCCCTTCTGCAGCAAAGCACCCCCACAACATGAAGCTGCCACTCCAGTGCTTCACAGTTGGGACGGTGCTCTTCGGCTTGCAAGCATCCCGTTTTTCCTCCAAACATAACGATGGTCATTATGGCCAAACAGTCCTATTTTTGTTTCATCAGAGCAGAGGACGTCTCTAAAAAGTACGATCTTTATCCCTATGTGTAGTTGCAAACCGTAGTCTGGCTTTTTTTTGGCTGTTTTAGAGCAGTGGCTTCTTCCTTGCTGAGTGGCCATTCAGGTTATGTCGATATAGGACTCGTTTTAATGTGGATATAGATACTTTTGTACCTATTTCCTCCAGCATCTTCACAAGGTCCTTTGCTGTTGTTCTGGGATTGATTTGCACTTTTCGCACCAAAGTACGTTAATCTCTAGGAGACAGAAAGCTTCTACTTCCTGAGCGGTATGACGGCTGCGTGGTTCCGTGGTGTTTATACTTGCGTACTATTGTTTGTACAGATGAACGTGGTACCTTCAGGCATTTGGAAATTGCTCCCATGGATGAAGCAGACTTGTAGAAGTCTACAAATGTTTTTCTGAGGTGTTGGCTGATTTCGTTTGATTTTCTCATGATGTCAAGCAAAGAGGCACTGAGTTTGAAGTTAAGCCTTGAAATACATCCAAAGGAAAACCTCCAATTGACTCAAATTATGTCAATTAGCCTATCAGAAGCTTCTAAAGCAATGACATTATCTGGAATTTTCCAAGCTGTTTAAAGGCACAGTCAACTTAGTGTATGACCCACTGGAATTGTGATACAGTGAATTATAAGTGAAATAATCTGTCTAAACAATTGTTGGAAAAATGACTTGTGTCATGCACAAATTAGATGTCCTAACTGACTTGCCAAAACTATACTTTGTTAACAAGAAATTTGTGGAGTGGTTGAAAAATGTGGAATAAGGGATATGATATGAATGAATAAGGAACTGCATATCTCTCGATGTGTTTGACTCAGAGTCATGGAATTTCCAATCAGGGGCGTAAGTATAGCTAACCTGTAGAGTGGTTATGTTTGGCCACATGGTGGCGCTGTTGGGCCATTACTTGACCCCCACCATGGCTGCTAGCAGCTATATTTTAATTGAATTAAATTAAAATGTTACCCCCTTTTCTCCCCAATTTCGTGGTATCCAATTGTTAGTAATTACTATCTTGTCTCATCGCTACAACTCTCGTACGGGCTCGGGAGAGACAAAGGCCAAAAGCCATGCATCTTCTGAAACACAACCCAACCAAGCCGCACTGCTTCTTAACACAGCGCGCCTCCAACCCGGAACCCAGCCGCACCAATGTATCGGAGGAAACACCGTGCACCTGGCTACCTTGGTTAGCGCGCACTACGCCCGCGCGCTACAGGAGTCGCTGGTGCGCGATGAGACAAGGATATCCCTACCGGCCATATCCTCCCTAACCCGGACGACGCTAGGCCAATTGTGCGTCAGACCACGGACCTCCCGGTCACGACCGGCTGCGACAGAGCCTGGGCGCAAACCCAGAGTCTCTGGTGGCACAGCTAGCGCTGCGATGCAGTGCCCTAGACCATGTCACTCTTTACTCATGTCACTCTTGTGGCATCATGAATCAGCTCACATAAACATTTTTACCTGCTCTGGAAGGAATATGGTATCGAGTGTTACTTTGTTTTGTTTGAGTGATTTTTGTTTTGGTACATATTATATTCCAGAAACGAGAGGTAGACATTTCTGGATTCAAACTCTATAGCTAAGAAAAGGCAAAGAAGCCACGTGAAGCCACAATGTGAATATAGTGCAAAATATGTTCAATAGAACACATTTTCATTCAAATAAGAGTATTCTTTGGCTTCAGAGTTGAGTAATCTGTTAGAGCGTTCCTGTCCATAACAATGTATTTATTCTAATTGTTCTACTTTTAGTTTCCAAAAAGGTCTACCTCTTTTTCCTCAAATCCTCTTTCTGTTAATACTGGTCCTGTAAATCACATGATAATTATAATATCCCCTTCCCCATCCCAGCCCTCACACCCCCACCACCAAAGTGCAGAACAAGAATATCTACAGTCTCAAAATATGTTTCATGGCATGGGTGAGAGGGAGTGCAATGGATTCATGAAAAGTCCAAACCTAGCATAGATCTCTGTGAGATCTAAAAGTCCATATGAACGCACTGTACACACGTAGTACATGACATAAGGTCGAAAGATGACCACAGTTTATGAATCAGGCAAAAGGAGCTCTAAGCAACATTGTTGATAAGAGCCAGGTGAGTGCTAGCGAGTTTCATAATCATGTCTCATCTCTAGAGGACAGGAAATACAGTGTGGCCATGTCATATAGTCAAACTTCAAAGAGCCTTCCAGTCCAGTTTCTGTTGTTGGATCAGGTTCATATCAGGTGTCAGGCTGTGTAAAAGTAATGTAGCTCCCATAGAAGAGGTAATCTGTATATGTCATTTTGAAGTAATGCAATAGCAAACTCCTGTACTGTCTCCATTTCTTTTCTCACAGCAATAATCAACAGCTAATGAATCTCTTTTTCTGAATGAATCGTTCCAAACCAAACTTGCTCTATTTACATGTACATTTTTAAAATCTCTATAGTCTTGGCTGGAGAATGGAACAGTTTGGTCCAAAATATTGTCTCTGCCTAACACACTGTTCAAGTGCTGAGCAGAAAGAAGCACAAGGTCGGAGACTTGGATAGCTTTTTAGCTGACGCTAATGGTTTTGTATCCAGTAAATGTTGTATTGGGAAAATATATATATATATGCATAAACCCAAAGAGTACAACAAATAAAAAGAAGTAGAGACTCATTTGGTCAGTTTCTTCCTGCTAACAAATACGTTTGGTCAAATTAAGCAGGAGTTTCTGATTATCCACATTTTCTGTAATACGTCATTTTAAAAACACAATCAAAACAATGTACATTTGCTCAAATTGATCACCTCGTTGTTATATCAGAATCTTAATAAATGGCGGATGAAAAACTGAGCCATATTCTTCCTGATTTGACATCGGCAGGATTCTACTGTTACAATATTTCGAATGGAAACACAATACACATAATATAATACAAAAATTGCCAATTTTTCATCAATTAGTTCAAATGAATGTTTGAAACACAGATTTTTGAAAATGTTGGATTCAGGGGAACAAATGGATTGTAAAAGTATGGTTTTACAATGATTCATATGATAGGGTCTCCCTATCGCCTAACTACCATGGTGCTTGCTAGACAAATCTTGTGTACACTAACAATCCTCTGCAGTTTCTAAAACTGCTTATACTGAGTGAGACATACTATAACATAAGTAGCAATCCCATTGATAATACCCAGGTTTATAGGATCAGGGATTATATTCAGGTTACTAGTTACTAATTTGGACTGAATAGGGCAGTTCATTTGCTAAATAAACGGAAGATTTTTAGGATCAAACCCTCTGTGCGTGTAACTCCAATTTGACCTCAACTCTCAATGACATCAATAGAGGATTTACAAGAAAGCACATTGCTATGTGCACTGATCTAAAGTCAGAATTGGGCCCATGGAGACTAACCCTGAATGGGAATGGGATGAACAATACACATAACAACATCAACATCACAACATGAGTGAGTGACTCTGCAGTGTGGAGGGCCACTGTGACCCTCCAGGACCTGGCCCGGGCACCAGTGAAGGAGAGGGGAGAGAAGGAGTCTAGGAGGGGATAGGGCCCCCTGGGGCTGGCTCTGGCTGGCTCTTGACATGCTTCCTGTTGGTGCGTTTTGTGGGAAGGTTGGGGTTGAACTGCTGCCAGTAGGACTGACAGTACTGGTTGATGAGGCGGATCTCCGGCTGGGAGGAGAACTGCAGTGGCAGAGTTTGAGGCAGGGGCGGTGGGTGGTGGTGATGGAGGTTCTGGTCCTCCAGCGGGGCATCCAGGGAGGTGAGGGCCTCCACTATCTCCCGGTCCAGGATGCGGAGGGCCACGCGGACCACCGTGTGCTTGAAGTTATTCTCAGTGGCCAAGCAGTGGTACAGCCCCCTGTCAGCGTGGCTCAGAGACTTGAGCAAGATGCCATGAGCTGTCTTCAGCACCTCTCCGTCTCGGCTCAGCTGGGGGAAGGGGAGAGAAGGGATAAGGAACATCAGCGTGAGCGAAAAGGAAAAGACAACATTATCTACAGCCATCATACAAAAGTTAACTAAACGGTCCGTTAGGCCTTGTTTTACCACTTTCCTCCTGCCGTCTGGTGTCTGGTAGAGCCATTTGACTGTCGCTTGTGGAGATCTAGGTTGGCACTCCAGGAACGTACTGCTCCCCTTCACCCCAAACTGCACCGTTTCCCTGAGACGCTTCTCCACTGGAGGAGACAGAATCAGAGAAATAAAGTGAAGTATAGATTATGGCATAGTCTGAATAAAAGGCCTTTTGACTCATTAACAGTGGTTAACTCCTTCGTGAGAATGTGTTGCGAGACCATTATATGCAGAAAAAAATTACACTCCTTTTACAAAAATCTATTTGCCAGACCAGGCTTTCAGATGCACACTCTATATAAGATGTAAGGGAGATATTGTTCAGTGCTTTGGCTGGAATCACGTACCTTTTGCATTGAACCCTCTGCACTGCCGCAAGGGGTTTCCATGCTTAATATCCTGTCTTCTGCTTCGCCTGTGAACAAGTAACAATTATCACAACTTTGACTTATGCCTGAAACCCGGTAAGCAGTTTGGATGGAATTACTTCAGCTAAACTAATGTCATGACTGTCCTGTGAGGATCCAAATAGGTCAGATCAGCTTGGCAATAAATAACTTCAGCCAGACCCTCTCTCACCCACAGAGGGGGGAGATGGGAGCTGGGAGCTGGTGGGAGGTTGACAGTTCACACCCTGTTATAAATCAAGGATTAGAATATTCAGTTGTCTCCCTCTCTAAATTCACACAGGAATGTGCCTTTGTTTCACAGACATTTTCTAGACGAAACTCTTAACACACTCTAAAGTGAATACTGGAACAACATTTCTAACATAGAACTTGGGGAATGGTCAAAGGCGATCTAAAGAATAATAATGTCATTTTGGTTGTTATTTTGTGATGTCATTAAAAATTATATAAAAGGAAATACTGTAACATGAAAAGTATATACACAACATGTACAAAGTTTCCATCCTCTACATTGTGTATGAAATATGAAAATGTATTAGTGTTTTTGTTAAGAGAGGGATATGATCTTAGAAATTATAAGAGGAAATTGTTCCTATAACTTTGATAAGTAAGTAGTCACCACCCCCTTGAGTGAGGTCAGAGAGCGTGTCAGCCTCACGAACCGCCTCTTTTGAAGAACTGTATAAAATGATAGGTTAAGTATTAACATATCAGACCAGAGAAGCATGTACAGTTGAAGTCGTAAGTTTACATACAGCTTAGCTAAATACATTTAAACTTAGTTTTTCACAATTCCTGACATTTAATCCTAGTAAGAATTCCCTGTCTTAGGTCAGTTAGGATCACCACTTTATTTTAACAATGTGAAATGTCAGAATAATAGTAGAGAGAATAATTTATTTCAGCTTTTATTTCTTTCATCACAGTCCCAGTGGGTCAGAAGTTTACATACACTCAATTAGTATTTGGTAGCGTTGCCTTTAAATTGTTTAACTTGGGTAAAACATTTTGAGTAGCCTTCCACAAGCTTCCACAATAAGTTGGGTGAATGTTGGCCCATTCCTCCAGACTGAGCTGGTGTAACTGAGTCAGGTTTGTAGGCCTCCTTGCTCGCACACACTTTTTCAGTTCTGCCCATACATTTTCTATAGGATTGAGGTCAGGGCTTTGTGATGGCCACTCCAATACCTTGACTTTGTTGTCCTTAAGCCATTTTACCACAACTTTGGAAGTATGCTTGGAGTCATTGTCCATTTGGAAGACCCATTTGCGACCAAGCTTTAACTTCCTGACTGATGTCTTGAGATGTTGCTTCAATATATCCAAATCATTTGCCTTCCTCAAGATGCTGCCACCTCGTGCTTCAAGGTTGGGATGGTGTTCTTTGGCTTGCAAGCCTCCCCCTTTTTCCTCCAAACATAACGATGGTTGTTTTTTTCATCAGACCAGAGGACACATCTCAACATCAACTGTTCAGAGGAGACTGCGTAAATCAGGCCTTCATGGTCAAAGTGTTGCAAAGAAACCACTACTAAAGGACACCAATAAGAAACAGAGACTTGCGTGGGCCAAGAAACACGAGCAATGGAAATTTGTCCTTTGGTCTGATGAGTCCAAATTTGAGATTTTTGGTTCCAACCGCCGTGTCTTTGGGAGATGCAGAGTAGGTGAACGGATTATCTCTGCATGTGTGGTTCCCACCGTGAAGCATGGAGGAGGAGGTGTGATGGTGTGGGTGTGCTTTGCTGATGACACGGTTAGTGATTTAAAAAAAATTCAAGGCACACTTAACCAGCATGGCTACCACAGCATTCTGCAGCAATACGCCATCCCATCTGGTTTGTGCTTAGTGGAACTATCATTTGTTTTTCAACAGGACAATGACCCAAAACATACCTAACAGGCTGTGTAAGGGCTATTTGACCAAGAAGGAGAGTGATGGATTGCTGTAGCAGATGACCTGGTCTCCACAATCACCCAACCTCAAACCAATTGAGATGGTTTGGGACGAGTTGGACAACTGTCTCTATAGCACTTTACTAATCTGGGCTTTATGGGAGAGCGGCCAAACGGAAGCAACTCTCGAGACAAAGGCACATGACAGCATGCCTGGAGTTTGCAAAAAGGCAAGTGAAAGACAGAGCATAAGACAAAAGATTCAGTGGTCTGATGAGACAACATTTGAACTTTTTGGCCTGAATGCAAAGCGATGTCTGGAGAAAACCCATCACCCATCTAATACCATCCCTACCGTGAAGCATGGTGGTGGCAGCATGATGCTATGGGGGATGCATTTCAGCGGCAGGGCCTGGGAGACTGGTAAGAATAGAGGGAACAATGAACAGAACCAAATAAAGGCCAATCCTTGATGAGAACCTGCTTCAGAGTGCAAACAACCTTAGACTGGGGCAAAGATTTACTATCCAACAGGGCAATGACCCCAAGCATACAGCAAAAGCAACCCTGGAATGGCTTCAGATTAAGGATGTGAAAGTCCTTGAGCTGCCCAGCCAAAGACCAGACTTGAATCCCATTGAAAATCTATGGAAAGACTTGAAGATTACTGTTCACCGCCGCTCCCAAATCTAACTTAACAGAGCTTGAGAAAATCTGCAAGGACGAATGCGAGAAAATCCCCAAATCCATGTGCAAAGCTGATACAGATGACTCAAAGCTGTAATCGCTGCCAAAGGTGCTTCTACAAAGTATTGACTCAGGGCTGTGAATACTTATGTAAATTGAATATTTCTGTATTTCATTTTCAATAAATTAGCAAAAATGTTTAAAAACATGTTGTTTTCACTGTGTGTAGACGGGTGAGAAAAAACATTTAATAAATTTTGAATTCAGGCCGTAACATAACAAAATGTGGAATAAGTCAAGGGGTATGAATACTTTCTGAAGGCACTCTATTATGTTGATGCTAAGGTGCCTCACCTCTTGGTGGAGGGGCTAAAGGTGGCACATGTCTCCCCGTCCCAGGCACAGTAAGGGTCTCTGGCCAGGCAGCAGTCTGAACAGGCCTTCCCATAGACGCTACACCTGTGCAGGGACAACTGGGTAAGCCCCCTCTCTGACGACACATACAGCTGTTGCTGTGGGTCAGAAGGGAAGAGGAAGGACTATCAGAGACATACAAACAACAGCAACACAACAACAGCAGTAATCATAGATGAACAAGTGATAATTGATGAAACGTACCCTTTTTGATGATAACTTCATAGTCTTAATAGGAGCTGGAGTCTGCAAAAAAGAACAACAAATAGGGATTAGGAGAAGATAATACTGCAGAATTAAGCTTTTGGCTTGTCCCATCTCCCTTCTTGTATTAATTCATAGACAGTGATTTACATGAAATAGTAATGATCGTCATTACCCTGAACATTTCCACTTCCTCTAATGTGAGTTCTTCTGTTGTGCTAGTGTCTTTAGGAAGTACTATCACCTTTTGGACTGTCCCACGATCTACAAAAGAGGGGAGAGCAGTTCATAGCGTACATAGTACCACAGATAGACTAAATATTATAGAAACATATTTAGAGAAGGTATGTGTGAAATGTAAAAATCACAAAAAAAATGTTTTTTTTTATCGTTTAAACGTTTAATAAAATATCATAACATGGCGTAAATTCATAATCTAGATATGGTTCTGCGTGTGACCGCTAGGGGGCAATGCAGTTCAATCTACAGCAGCCCTGGCTACATACAGGTCGTCACTAGTTATCACAGCCACAAAGTCCGCCTATTTCTACATTTCTCTTTTTAATATGTGATATTAACCCTAACCACACTGCTAACCCTATGCCTAACCCGAACCTTAAATTAAGACCAAAAACATTTTTATTTTAAGATAGTCATTTTTTTACATTGTGGCAGTGGTTACTACTGGAAACCCAGCCAGACAGCGTTCACTTTTACTGCACTCCCCCACCCACTCAGCAACGATGGTATTAATGCCATTTTAGGTTCTCCGTTGTCAGTACGTACTTCATGTCCCACTTATAATCAATGTGATGGCTCGTTTCAGTGATGTATGAGAGCGTGTTCATAAATGTCCAACAATCTGTTGTTAATGCTACGTATGGTGTTCGAGAGCTCTCCATCAGGGCCATCACGGTTCTTCGACATGGCATCTTGTAGTCTGGTTCTAGATATGCCATTGGGGTATTGAAGCCGACACCCTCTACCATTAACAATGGCTGGACATCAACAGCGATCATTTCTCTAATCAACGATGTGATTTGCTTACTCCATCCATTATCACACTCTTTCAGCAATGCACCTGCACTGCCGTTGTAGCTCAATTCCACCTTGCAAAGTTTGTATTTCATCACCTTCTCCTTTCACCTCTCAAAGTATTGCCATACAGGACTTCGCCGCTTTCGCTTCCTCTCCATTTTTCAAATTGTTAACCAAGATGACGTGTGGAAGACTTTTTTTATATCCATGGCAAATCATTTGAAAGACGCGTATCTTCTCCTACTTACAGCATTATTGCGGTACGTATTTATAATATATTTTAGCCTTTATGATGAGGACCGGGACCTGTTAATCGTAGCTTTTTGATAGTACACTGATTTTTATTTTGTACAATTTCTTTTACAAAATGTACGGTTAGGGATTTTTTTTCTAGAGGTTAATGATCCCAAATGTGTTTGTCTTATTCAAATTTACAGTTAGTTACCTTCTCTTGGTTTTCAATCAACAAACAAAACACATTCCACATTCACAGATGTGGCAGACATAAATAATAAAATAAAATATAAAAGAAAACAAACCGATTTGCAGCAGGACTATCTGTGATCATGTTAGTTGTTTCCAGCTTTAGCTGAGACAAGGAGCAAATTAGGAGTTTTTACAGCACCTTACACAACATGTATATACACTAATTTCCCTAATCACCCCATTGAAATACAATGGAAGTCCAATTTGAAATATAGTTGAGTAGTGAAGACCAGAGTCTATCAAACCTGGGGTCATAGGGTTGCACATTTTGGGGAATATTTAGAGGTGGAAACTTTCCGTCTGAATTAACGGGAATATATGGGAATTAACGGAAATATATGCAAATAAAATATTAATACCATTTAAATATAGATCTTTTTTGCATTGGATATATTTACCATATATGGAGACATAATTGCAAATGATTCAAACCTTCCAATAGAAATTTAAAAAACAATTTAGTTACGAATTCAACTTTAATTAAATTAGTTGACTTTTCACATGGGAGGACTTTACTGAACAACAAAAGAAAGGGAATATTGAATGATCCCCAAAGATCCATCGCATCTCTCGAAAATGTTTTCAACATACATCTGTAAAATGATAGTCTAGAAACTAAAGCTTTGGTTGTCTTCCTCTCAGGCTTCCATGTTTTCTTCCTGGACCTTCCCAATGTCCACCTCTTGAACATCAGACTCTGAGGCCTCATCCTCACTGTCACTTTCCAACCTTGATGAGGACAGCTCGCTGTCAGGCTCAAAAAGCAACAAAAAAATGCCCTGATGGCCACCAATTTTTCAACCCTTTTATTGGTCAGCCTGTTGCGTGTTTTGGTGTGTGTGTTCCCAAACAAGGACCAGTTGCGCTCTGAGGCGGCTGATGTTGGTGGGATTTGGAGGATGATGGAGGCAACAGGGGAAAGAGTCTCAGATCCACAAAGTCCCTTCCACAAGGTGGCTGATGAGGAAGGAATGGAGTTTTGCCTCTGTATGTTCTCTCAGAAGTATAATTAGCAGTAAAAATAATGAAAAGTTAAATGTATCTGATTTGGATATGTGACCTTTTCATTTGCTGTTCGGATGGCCATGATTGTACGCTCTTACTGCTCTTTTTTTAATTGGTAAGCAAGCAATTTGCTAGGCCTATTGCTATACTCATGGTATTTCTGTATAGTGACTATACTCTCCCGAGTATAGTCCAAGTTTAGTTTGGGTTTGGCTGCTTTAAGTTGACTCCAGGAGGCGCTGTCTGGGGATTGTTTATGTACACTGCTCAACAAAAATAAAGGGAACACTAAAATAACACATCCTAGATCTGAATGAATGAAATATTCTTATTAAATACTTTTTTCTTTACATAGTTGAATGTGCTGACAACAAAATCACACAAAAATTATCAATGGAAATCAAATTTATCAACCCATGGAGGTCTGGATTTGGAGTGACACTCAAAATTAAAGTGGAAAACCACACTACAGGCTGATCCAACTTTGATGTAATGTCCTTAAAACAAGTCAAAATGAGGCTCAGTAGTGTGTGTGGCGTCCACGTGCCTGTATGACCTCCCTACAACGCCTGGGCATGCTCCTGATGAGGTGGCGGATGGTCTTCTGAGGGAACTCCTCCCAGACCTGGACTAAAGCATCCGCCAACTCCTGGACAGTCTGTGGTGCAATGGTGGATGGTGGATGGAGCGAGATTGGATTTAGGTCTGGGGAACAGGCGGGCCAGTCCATAGCATCAATGCCTTCCTCTTGCAGGAACTGCTGACACACTCCAGCCACATGAGGTCTAGCATTGTCTTGCATTAGGAGGAATCCAGGGCCAACCGCACCAGCATATGGTCTCACAAGGGGTCTGAGGATCTCATCTCGGTACCTAATGGCAGTCAGGCTACCTCTGGCGAGCACATGGAGGGCTGTGCGGCCCCCCAAAGAAATGCCACCCCACACCATGACTGACCCACCGCCAAACCGGTCATGCTGGAGGATGTTGCAGGCAGCAGAACGTTCACCACGGCGTCTCCAGACTCTGTCACGTCTGTCACATGTGCTCAGTGTGAACCTGCTTTCATCTGTGAAGAGCCAGTGGCGAATTTGCCAATCTTGGTGTTCTCTGGCAAATGCCAAACGTCCTGCACGGAGTTGGGCTGTATAAGCACAACCCCCACCTGTGGACGTCGGGCCCTCATACCACCCTCATGGAGTCTGTTTCTGACCGTTTGAGCAGACACATGCACATTTGTGGCCTGCTGGAGGTCATTTTACAGGGCTCTGGCAGTGCTCCTCCTTGCACAAAGGCGGAGGTAGCGGTCCTGCTGCTGGGTTGTTGCCCTCCTACGGCCTCCTCCACGTCTCCTGATGTACTGGCCTGTCTCCTGGTAGCGCCTCCATGCTCTGGACACTACGCTGACAGACACAGCAAACATTCTTGCCACAGCTCGCATTGATGTGCCATCCTGGATGAGCTGCACAACCTGAGCCACTTGTGTGGATTGTAGACTCCGTCTCATGCTACCACTAGAGTGAAAGCACCGCCAGCATTCAAAAGTGATCAAAACATCAGCCAGGAAGCATAGGAACTGAGAAGTGGTCTGTGGTCACCACCTGCACCAGAACCACTTTATTGGGGGTGTCTTGCTAATTGCCTATAATTTCCACCTGTTGTCTATTCCATTTGCACAACAGCATGTGAAATTTATTGTCAATCAGTGCAGCGTTCCAGCTCCCATCTCAAGATCTAACCTGTGTGCTTCCATTGCTTTTGTCTTGGAGGAAGCATATGCAATTAGATGGCCTCTTAGTGTGGCCTTCTCTTTAGTAAGAGAGTTCAACATCTTTACCGATCTAGGGTTTGTGGTGGGCACTTGAGATGATTTGTCCAGAGTTGAGTTGAGGGTACACTTAAAATCTCCAGCCAGCACTCCAAAGGAAATACAATGCTCATTGAACAGGGTTATCATTTTCGACATGAAATCAGGAGTATCTGTGTTAGGGGCATATATATTTAAAATAGGAATTGGTTGCCCATATAGTGACCCAGATATCAGAATACATTTGAAAGTGCCTTAGGCATGCTGCAAGGAGACATGAGGACTGCAGATGTGGCCAGGGCAATAAATTGCAATGTCTGTACTGTGAGACGCCTAAGAAAGCGCTACAGGGAGACAGGACGGACAGCTGATAGTCCTCGCAGTGGCAGACCACTTGACCACAGGTGCATGTTTTGTCTCACCAGGGGTGATGGCCGGATTTGCGTTTATCGTTGAAGGAATAAGCGTTACACCGAGGCCTGTACTCTGGAGCGGGATCAATTTGGAGGGTGAGGGTCCGTCATGGTCTGGGGCGGTGTGTCACAGCATCATCAAACTGAGCTTGTTGTCATTGCAGGCAATCTCAACGCTGTGCGTTACAGGGAAGACATCCTCCTCCTTCATGTGGTACCCTTCCTGCAGGCTCATTCTGACATGACCCTCCAGCATGACAATGCCACCAGCCATACTGCTCGTTCTGTGCGTGATTTCCTGCAAGTCTGTTACTTTTGATTTTGACACCCCTTTTGTTCAGGGACACATTATTCAATTTCTGTTAGTCACATGTCTGTGGAACTTGTTCAGTTTATGTCTGTTGTTGAATCTTAATATGTTCATACAAATATTTACACATGTTAAGTTTGCTGGAAATAAGCTCAGTCGACAGTGAGAGGACGTTTCTTTTTTTTGTTTCATATCTTTTTCAGTCTTATTGCATGACCTAAATCATGGCAGTTCCATGTCAGTAGATTTAAGGTACTAGTCAACGTCATCGAACAGTAATCAACCTCTAGTGCAAGTCATCTCTGGGTATAGGTGGATAATAGTTACAGCTGCTAGCTAGCATGACTCACCTGTGCCTAGGAAGAGCACCTCATACCTCCCGTCCACAGCATCCACCAGGTCCACCACGATGGAGGTGAATCGGTAGTCCACCCCAGTTCGGACCACCAGAGGGCGCTTGTGTATTGTGTAGACAGGGTGGTACATGAGGGGGTGTGCCCTCACAAAGTTCACTGCCTCATCCGAAAACTCCTTGGTGGAGCGGAGGCCCGGGGTGAACGTTCCTCCTGGACACTAAGACGAAAAGGACAGATAGCTCTGGTTGAACTGGATCATGTTTAGTGGCACCAAAAATAAGAAAACCATCTGAAACAGGGAAGAACTACTGTATCTGGACTTGGCCAATCAAAACTGCATGTTTCCTTTTCCATTGCACAATGTTTTGCGACGGTGTTTTGCTACGGTGTACATCAATGAATACGTAGCATGTACATCAATGAATACGTAGCATGTAGCTCAACATGTTCTTGTGTGTTGGATCATGGGAATTATGGGATTTTGACCACACCAAGATACTGACAGTTTGACACATTGTTTCTTTTGATTACTTGTTGATCTAGATTTGACTCTATGATCAATAGCAACTTCAAAGCTACCCATAATTTGTTTGTTTATTGGTCCTGAGTGTACGTACCGTTCCAGGGCGAGGGTAGGGGATCTTTCCAGTGTAGGGGGTCCACTGGTAGTTGTGTCCATGTTTGTGTGAGAAGGGGCCATTGAAGACATTGCGAATGTCGGACATAGAGTACACACACACGGCTGAGCCCTTAAACACAGACCTAAGGAAAGAGGTGGAAAGGTAGTGGAAGAGAGTCATTAAAATAAACTACCCCAGTGGTGTGTATTCATGTATGCCAAGGGAAGAAAGGCATCCGAGCAAGCGAAACAGCGCCCCTCTGTCTCTGTATGCGTAGCCCATCTATCTGATGCTGTCTGGTCAAAAAGAGTATGACATTGTTGCCGTCTATAGCGTTGAATGCAAAAGAAGCCAATGAGCATTTGGCCTCTCTTGATTAAAAAAATAATAGCCAATCAGCGTTGAGCTAAACTGAGTGAGATCAACTGTGAATGGTCCTGGTGCACCAGAACAAAGTGTCCAGGGAAGAGTGTCAAAGGACTTTATTTAATTAGTTGTACTAGCCAATGATTATAATAGCGATTCTGATACAACCATAAATTCATAAATTGTGCCCCTGGCCTGAGAGGATGGAAGTTCAATATGAAGCTAAATGTTGGCTAATTTTAACTAGCTGGCTCATCATTGCCCATGAAAGGAAGTTAGGCTAGAGAGCAGGCATTTTAGCCAGGTAGCCTAGGACAACAAAAACTAAAAGTGTGTACTGTATGACAGAGTCATAGACCATTTCAGCAACATGGAAAAGAGGAGGATGGCATTGGTGTTTCTCTACAAGTAGGGTGAGTCAAGTTTTTCCTACTTTCACACACGCACAGGCACACACACAAACACAGAAATCAGTTCCATGGACAGCCACATCATATTTAGCTTACGTTAATTGGACTGATTCAGAGGGGTTGGGTTAAATGCGGAAGGCACATTTCAGTTGAATGCATTCAGTTATACAACTGACTAGGTATCCCCCTTTCCCTTTTCCTAAACTGTTGGTATATTTTAGTTGTAACTATATTAGACAAAGCATAGGTGATTTGATGACGATGAAATATTGAAATTGATGTGGTGCTGGAATAGTGGAGGCAGCTCCGGTTTTCTTTGAGACTTGCGGTAATTCTCCATGGTTCTAAATCAATAGTTGTTCAGTAGTCTGAAAATGTCGGAAACCTTAACTTGCTTGAACTGTTTGTTACATGCAATATGCTTTGTGGACTTCACAGGACAGATGTTGCTCTCCGGTTTTGTGATAAAACAAAGGTGTGGTTAAATTTATTAAGGAATATAAACTAACAGGTTGTAGGGCAAACAACACAATTATCACCACACATGCAATATGGCTTTTTTTTCCCTGGCTTGGCTTCCCCAGTGATTTTACCCAGGTTGTAATATGTTTTTTTTCCCCCTGGCTTGGCTTCCCCAGTGATTTTACCCATGCACCGCTACTGAACTACCCCAGGGTTCTAGAACTTCATTTGTGGAGAACTACTGGGTGGGCAGGCTTTTTTTTTGTTGCCCGACACTAACAAAAGACATACAATGTATGGTTGTGTAAAAATAAACATTTTGGAAAGATTCAAGTGATATATTACCCCGCAGTGGAAAAGACAGCGTACACGACAGGATTGCGTTCGTCTTGTGTTGGCTGAATGAAGACATCCTCTGATGGGAAGCAAGTTGACAAAGGTGTTAACAGTGCCTTTTCTATAAACAAGTGTCAAAATAAGACTAAGCCTCCATTTTCCTTTATCTGCAACTGATTGAATTGTACAGTATGTCAATGCCGCAGGAATTAAAAGCAGTCTCACTCAGCTCATCGAAATATGTCTCCACACCATCACTGCCTATCACTGAGCACACCAGCCGAGCCTTCAGGAAGGTCGTCCACTTGTTGACCAGTGACCTCTGACCCCCATCATCATTCTGGGAAGGTGAAACAAAGTTAGGGGGAATTTATGTAAAATGGTAGATCATTCAATATCATCACCACAACCACTTGGCTTTCTAGTGTCCAATGGTTGTGCGTTTAGTAGGAACGAAATGGGAGAAAATGATTTGAAACTGAGGTATTATCCCCTAACTTGGGGAAGACGGGCTCATAGTATCGGCTGGAACAGAATAAATGGAATGGTATCCAACACATGATATCCATGTGGTTGATGCCATCCCATTCACTCAATTCCAGCCATTATTATGAGCCGTCCTCCCCTTCAGCAGCCTCCTGTGGTGTGTGTGTGTATGTGTCTGTGTGTTTGTGAGGTCAGGGGGGGATATACGAGGGTCTCTCACCAGGCATACTCGGCCCACCCTGGCCAGGACACTGGGGCTTCCCCCCCCAGCCGAATCCAGGCTCTTCTCCCGAAAGAAGAAGTAGAGCTTATCATCGTTCCTCTCGGAGCTGTCTGGAATCTGCTGGATCTTCACAAACACAGGCTCTGGAGATGGAGACAGACATTAGTCAATTTGAGAAAAGAGGGTAATAGAGAACGAGAGAGAGAGAGATTATTATTTATCCTGTTACCAGTCACCTTCTCCTAATCCCTGCCTACATGTACATACAGTATCTACCTCAACTACTCCAGTATCCTTGCAAATTGTAATTTGGTACTGCACTTTTGGGAAGGGCTTGCAAGGTAAGCATTTCACTGTATTTGTGCAAGTGACAAATGAAAGAGAGAGAGACATAGAGAGAGAGAGGTGTGGCCGACTTTTTCTCAGGGCAAAATAGACATGAGTTGCTCAAAGTGTCACCTGTGGGTCAGGGGCAAGCTTACCATTCAGCCAGCGGGAGTCATATTGCTCAGTCCTGACGGCAGGTCTGTCTCCCAGGGTTCTGAAGATGGCCGGGTCCGTGCCCATGAAGTCAACGTGGACCCCTGCATACAGATTCCCATCTAGCAAAGAGAAAACAAAAGAGGAAGATGGATGATGATGATGGCTATTGGTATTGTAAGTGAGAACTGTGGTGGGAACTGTTATGATGAACAGACAAGAAGAGGTCTCACTGATAAGGGCCACAGCATTCTCTTGCAGCGGGTCGTAGGAACATTTCCCTTTCCCTGAGTCCACATAGTCAGGGACCAGCCTGAACAGGTACTCCTGCACAGAGAGGACAATACATGGATGTAGGTATGTTTCAGACCTGGGTTCAGATACTATTTTAGGTACTTCAATTACTTTTTAACACATTTCATAACTAATATTTAGATAACCTTTATTTGAAAAAACTAATAGTTGAATATTGGAATGCATTTCAAAACACCATTTGGAAAGTTTACTTAACTAAAAATACATATCGTTGGAAGTATTTGGAAAACAAAATAGTTGTGAATGTACATAGTAGTTTAATTTCATGACTGCAGTCAATTTCCACGTGACCATTGAGTCTGTCACGACTTCCGCCGAAGTCGGTCCCTCTTCTTGTTCGGGCGGCTTTCGGCGGTCGACGTCACCGGCCTTCTAGCCACCGCCGATACACTTTTCATTTTCCATTTGTTTTGTCTATGTCTTACACACCTGGTTTCACTCACCTAATTACCTGTTTAGTATTTAACCCTCTGTTCTCCTTGTTCGGTTGTGAGTGATTGTTTGTTGTATTGTGGTCCGTATTGTGGGCTTAGAATTATTCTTGTATTTTTTGATGACTGAGTAAAGTTACTTTTATTTAGTCATCTCTGCTGTCCTGCGCCTGACTCTTCTGCACCAGCTACACACAGACCCTTACAGAGTCACGGTAACTGGGCTTCTCCAAAGCTGCGATTTGATGCCACTGATGGTCATTAGTAGCCTACCAAACTTGCTAATGGCCTGGTACTCAGTGCTCCATTGTCTCGCTAATCACACTGACATCGATGCAAATGCAATAGAAAAACAAATCAATCACTTCATGAGAGCCTTGGCATTCAGAGTTTGAGCGGACTAGGATCACCTGGTGTGCAGCGAGAGCCAGCTCCACATAGCTGGTCGATGCATAGAATGAAAAGCCTATGTTGCACCACATTTCTATAGGCTATGCTATGCAAGAAAACAGAGTTTTAATGGCCTCTTTTTAAAAAGAGCAGGTCACATCAGCTTTCTATAGGCTAGGCCCAATATTAAGCATATTGCGTCTCTTTACAACCGGAGTAGCCTACCTGGCTGGCATATAAATGAACCGCGGGAAAAGCCTCTTGCAGTCGCTATTCAATGACATGTATTGTATTCCTCTGCCCCTGTTCCGACAGGTACGTGATAATGGCCCATATTGTCACTCGTGAATGATGGCCACCGTGTGCTGTCTAAGGCCATGCATTTTTTGGGGGACTTTATCTAATCATAGTCACATGCAGCCTACCCAATATGCCTATATGTTTTAATGAGGGTTGTATCACAACTAAAGTGGCCAAATAACTCTAAGCGCAGTCTATAGGCCTATGAACTGTGGAACAATCAGGTGTGAAAACAATCAGGTGTGAGTGTTGACTGGACACTATTTAAAAGAAGTTAAGCACATCAATCACTGGCCTAACACAGTTTATCTGGACCCCCGCAAGGTCCGAGTTCTTTTTACTATATTTTACTATCCTGTGCAAATGTTGATTTGTGGTAGTGGGAGACAATGTTGGAGGCTTTGGAAATGACTGTTGTGGTTATCTGCAGATTTAAAGTCATTTTTAATAGTGAGAAAAGCATCTTTCATCTTCTTCTTCTTCGGATGTCGTCTTCAAAATTAGCAAAGGCAACAACCATATTATTTGCATTAGTGGTGACCATGGTGTTGATTTTGGTTGAGATCTTGTAGTGATCCAAGAGTTCCTCATATGTACTGACAATGCATTGTCCAGTATGACTGCCTTTGAACTGTTAACATGCCAGCATAACACTGTAAGAGTCCAATCCTGTAGGAAGTGTCCTGCCTTTTAGCTCAACTTTTGGAGCAGGGTATTTGAAATATGTTTGGGGAAAAGATATTTGAAAAGTGTTTCAAATAGTATTCCAGGAAAGTATTTGAAAATACGTTCAAATACAATTTGGTAGACTGTGTTTTTTTTTACAAATACCCATTCAAATACTAAAATAAAAGTAATTGTTTTATGTTGCGTATTAAAAAATACACAAATACACACAAAAAAGTATCTTAAATAACAAATACCTCAAATAAACATGCATTTGAACCCAGATCTGGCATGTTTGTGTGTGCGTCTGTCTGTGCATGTGCATGTTTGTTTGTGTCCGTACCTCTGCTCTCCATCCTCTGTTGATGAAGGTGCAGATGGGCTTGTAGGCCCCTGTGCCACAGGTGTACAGGTGTGTGCGATTCCAGGGTTCGATCAGACGCACAAAGTTTGCACACTCCCCCTGATTAGGACAGAAGGAACAGAGTTACAATCAATACGCTTGACATACTGTGCATATTTACTGTACTACAATAACAACAGTATTTGTGTAGCCCTTTTTATACATTAAAGCTAATGGTCAAGACATAAAGGACACTAACCTGCCCACCCTTTCCAGTCATTCTACACTCTCCTTTCCTCTGGGTAGTGGCCGGCCAGTGAATCTGAAGGAAGAAGTGTAGAAAATGCAACATTTCAGATCTGGTGCATTGTATGATTTTCTGCATGTAGACATGACATATTCTAAGACTTAAAATAGGACATCATAAAGACTCATACATGCTTATAAATACAGTGCCTTGCGAAAGTATTCGGCCCCCTTGAACTTTGCGACCTTTTAACACATTTCAGGCTTCAAACATAAAGATATAAAACTGTATTTTTTTGTGAAGAATCAACAACAAGTGGGACACAATCATGAAGTGGAACGACATTTATTGGATATTTCAAACTTTTTTAACACATCAAAAACTGAAAAATTGGGCGTGCAAAATTATTCAGCCCCTTTACATTCAGTGCAGCAAACTCTCTCCAGAAGTTCAGTGAGGATCTCTGAATGATCCAATGTTGACCTAAATGACTAATGATGATAAATACAATCCACCTGTGTGTAATCAAGTTTCCGTATAAATGCACCTGCACTGTCTCAGAGGTCCGTTAAAAGCGCAGAGAGCATCATGAAGAACAAGGAACACACCAGGCAGGTCCGAGATACTGTTGTGAAGAAGTTTAAAGCCGGATTTGGATACAAAAATATTTCCCAAGCTTTAAACATCCCAAGGAGCACTGTGCAAGTGATACTATTGAAATGGAAGGAGTATCAGACCGCTGCAAATCTACCAAGACCTGGCCTTCCCTCTAAACTTTCAGCTCATACAAGGAGAAGACTGATCAGAGATGCAGCCAAGAGGCCCATGATCACTCTGGATGAACTGCAGAGATCTACAGCTGAGGTGGGAGACTCTGTCCATAGGACAACAAACAAGTATATTGCACAAATCTGGCCTTTATGGAAGAGTGGCAAGAAGAAAGCCATTTCTTAAAGATATCCATAAAAATTGTTGTTTAAAGTTTGCCACAAGCCACCTGGGAGACACACCAAACATGTGGAAGAAGGTGCTCTGGTCAGATGAAACCAAAATTGAACTTTTTGGCAACAATGCAAAACGTTATGTTTGGCGTAAAAGCAACACAGCTGAACACACCATCGCCACTGTCAAACATGGTGGTGGCAGCATCATGGTTTGGGCCTGCTTTTCTTCAGCAGGGACAGGGAAGATGGTTAAAATTGATGGGAAGATGGATGGAGCCAAATACAGGACCATTCTGGAAGAAAACCTGATGGAGTCTGCAAAAGACCTGAGACTGGGACGGAGATTTGTCTTCCAACAAGACAATGATCCAAAACATAAAGCAAAATCTACAATGGAATGGTTCAAAAATAAACATATCCAGGTGTTAGAATGGCCAAGTCAAAGTCCAGACCTGAATCCAATCGAGAATCTGTGGAAAGAACTGAAAACTGCCGTTCACAAATGCTCTCCATCCAACCTCACTGAGCTCGAGCTGTTTTGCAAGGAGGAATGGGAAAAAATGTCTCTCGATGTGCAAAACTGATAGAGACATACCCCAAGCGACTTACAGCTGTAATCGCAGCAAAAGGTGGCGCTACAAAGTATTAACTTAAGGGGGCTGAATAATTTTGCACGCCCAATTTTTCAGTTTTTGATTTGTTAAAAAAGTTTGAAATATCCAATAAATGTCGTTCCACTTTATGATTGTGTCCCACTTGTTGTTGATTCTTCACAAAAAAATACAGTTTTATATCTTTATGTTTGAAGCCTGAAATGTCGCAAAGTTCAAGGGGGCCGAATACTTTCGCAATGCACTGTAGGTCATGATAAAAAAAAGCATTATACCTGTGGACGTCAAGTGTGACTTTTATTTGCACTCATAGGCGTACAGATGGCTTCAGTGGCTGAATATTTCATAAAATGTAATAAAACACAAGAATGGATACTGGCAACTTGACTCCAGGGCGGCCATCTTCATCAGGGAAATCTTATCAGGTAATATATGTATCTGTCTCTGTGGAATTTTATCATAGGAGTCATCATAGGGTTTTCTCTTACTATGAGGGGCTCCTTGTTGATGTTGTGCATGTCCAGGGAAACTAGGTACTCCCGGCTGCCCAGGTAGAGACGGCCCTGGTCCTGGTCCATGTGCAGGATGCGGTAGTCACTGGTGTTGAAGGAGAAGGAGAAAGGCCGCGCCGTCCGCGTCTCTATCAGCTCTGGACCAACACACACACACACACACACACACACACACACACACACACACACACACACACACACAGAGACAGACAGACAGACAGAGAGGAGAGAGAAAGAGAGAGAAACACAAAGACAGGCATCATTAATGGTGCGGCAGGGTAGCCTAGTGGTTAGATCGTTGGACTTGCAAGTTCGAATCCCCAAGCTGACAAGGTACACATCTGTCGTTCTGCCCCTGAACAAGGCAGTTAACCCACTGTTCCTAGGCCGTCATTGAAATAAGAATTTGTTCTTTAACTGTATTGCCTAGTTAAATAAAGGTAAAATAAAAAATAAATACATTTGGATCAGAATACATTTGGGGACAGGATATACCTGGGACTTGGCTTGAGAAGCATGAAAGCATGAATCCTTAATGGTGAAATTGCCATGTCCATTTGGGATATTACAAAAATAAAGAAGTTACTGCAAACAGCGAACACCTCAGACATAATTGCATACGCGATAAAACAGCAGCATACAGTGCCTTCAGAAAGTATTCAGACCCCTTTACTTTTTCCACATTCTGTTACGCTACAGCCTAGCCAAACATGTATTAAATAGTTTTTTTCCCTCATCAATCTACACACAATACCCCATAACGACAAAGCAAAACCACGTTTTTAGACATTTTTTGTAATTAAAAAATAAATAAAACGGATATCTAATTTACATAATTATTCAGACCCTTTACTCAGTACTTTGTTGAAGCACCTTTGGCAGCGATTACAGCCCCGAGTCTTCTTGGGTATGATGCTACAAGCTTGGCACACCTGTATTTGGGGAGTTTCTCCCATTCTTCACTGCAGATCCTCTCAAGCTCTGTCAGGTTGGATGGGAAGTGCTGCTGCACAGCTATTTTCAGGTCTCTCCAGAGATAGTTGATCGGGTTCAAGTCCGGGCTCTGGCTGGGCCACTCAAGGATCTTTAGAGACATGTCCCAAAGCCACTCCTGCGAAATCAGGTCATTGTCCTGTTGGAAGGTGAGCCTTCGCCCTAGTCTGAGGTACTGAGCGCTCTGGAGCAGGTTGCCTGCCCTTCCTGCACCCTATTTCATAGCTCCACAATGAAATAGGGTGCAGGCAAGGCAGCAGGCTGTTAGCCAGCCTGCCAGTTTAGTGGAGTCTGCCACTAGCACAGTCAGTGTAGTCAGCTCAGCTATCCCCATTGAGACCGTGTCTGTGCCTCGACCTAGGTTGGGCAAAACTAAACATGGTGGTGTTCGCCTTAGCAATCTCACTAGAATAAAGACCTCCTCCATTCCTGCCATTATTGAAAGAGATAGTGATACCTCACATCTTAAAATAGGGCTACTTAATGTTAGATCCCTCACTTCCAAGGCAGTTATAGTCAATGAACTAATCACTGATCATAATCCTGATGTGATTGGCCTGACTGAAACATGGCTTAAGCCTCATGAATTTACTGTTAAATGAGGCCTCACCTCCTGGTTACACTAGTGACCATATCCCCTGTGCATCCCGCAAAGGCGGAGGTGTTGCTAACATTTACAATAGCAAATTTCAATTTACAAAGAAAAAAAAACTATGTTTTCGCCTTTAGAACTTCAAGTCATGACATCTATGCAGCCTACAATTATCACTTTTTATAGCTACTGTTTACAGGCCTCCTGGGCCATATACAGCGTTCCTCACCGAGTTCCCTGAATTCCTATCGGACCTTGTAGTCATAGCAGATAATATTCACATTTTTGGTGACTTTAATATTCACATGGAAAAGTCCACAGACCCACTCCAAAAAGCTTTCGGAGCCATCAGTGGGTTTTGTCCAACATGTCTCTGGACCTACTCACTGCCACAGTCATACTCTGGACCTAGTTTTGTCCCATGGAATAAATGTTGTGGATCTAAATGTTTTTCCTCGTAATCCTGGACTATCGGACCACCATTTTATTACGTTTGCAATCGCAACAAATAGTCTGCTCAGTCCCCAACCAAGGAGCATCAAAAGTCATGCTATAAATTCTCAGACAACCCAAAGACTCCTTAATGCCCTTCCAGACTCCCTCTGCCTACCCAAGGAAGTCAGAGGACAAAAATCAGTTAACCTCCTAACTGAGGAACTCAATTTAACCTTTTGCAATACCCTAGATGCAGTTGCACCCCTAAAAACATTTGTCATAAGAAACTAGCTCCCTGGTATACAGAAAATACCTGAAAACAAGACTCCCTAAATTTTATCAGCATATCGATTGTGCTACCAGGGCTGGTAAAACCCTGGATCATTGTTATTCTAACTTCCGCGACGCATATAAGGCCCTCCCCCGCCCTCCTTTCGGAAAAGCTGACCACGACTCCATTTTGTTGCTTCCAGCCTACAGGCAGAAACTAAAACAGGAAGCTCCCGCGCTCAGGTCTGTTCAACCCTGGTCCGACCAATCTGATTCCACGCTTCAAGACTGCTTTGATCACGTGGATTGGATATGTTCCGCATTGCGTCCAACAACAACATTGACGAATACGCCGATTCGGTGAGCGAGTTCATTAGCAAGTGCATCGGCGATGTCGTACCCACAGCAACTATTAAAACATTCCCAAACCAGAAACCGTGGATTGATGGCAGCATTTGCGCGAAACTGAAAGTACGAACCACTGCTTTTAACCAGGGCAAGGTGACCGGAAACATGACCGAATACAAACAGTGTAGATATTCCCTCCGCAAGGCAATCAAACAAGCTAAGCGTCAGTATAGAGACAAAGTAGAGTTGCAAATCAACGGCTCAGACACAAGAGTTAGGGTCTACAGGGTCTACAGTCAATCACGGATTACAAAAAGAAAACCAGCCCCGTCGCGGACCAGGATGTCCTGCTACCAGACAGACTAAATAACTTCTTTGATTACTTTGAGGACAACACAGTGCCACTGACACGGCCCGCTACCAAAACCTACGGACTCTTCTTCACTGCAGCCGACGTGAGTAAAACATTTAAACGTGTTAACCCTCGCAAGGCCGCAGGCCCAGACGGCATCCCCAGCCCCATCCTCAGAGCATGCGCAGACCAGCTGGCTGGTGTGTTTACGGACATATTCAATCAATCCTTATCCCAGTCTGCTGATCCCACATGCTTCAAGAGGGCCACCATTGTTCCTGTCCCCAAGAAAGCTAAGGTAACTGAGCTAAACGACTACCGCCGACTACTCACTTCCGTCATCATGAAGTGCTTTGAGAGACGTGTCAAGGACCATTTCACCTCCACCCTACCTGACACCCTAGACCCACTCCAATTTGCATACCGCCCCAATAGATCCACAGACGACGCAATCGCAACCACACTGCACACTGCCCTAACCCATCTGGACAAGAGGAATACCTATGTGAAAATGCTGTTCATCGACTACAGCTCAGCATTTAACACCATAGTACCCTCCAAACTTGTCATCAAGCTCGAGACCCTGGGTCTCGACCCCGCCCTGTGCAACTGGGTACTGGACTTCCTGATGGGCCGCCCCCAGGTGGTGAGGGTAGGTAACAACATCTCCACCCCGCTGATCCTCAACACTGGGGACCCACAAGGGTGCGTTCTGAGCTCTCTCCTGTACTCCCTGTTCACCCACGACTGCGTGGCCATGCACGCCTCCAACTCAATCATCAAGTTTGCGGACAACACTACAGTGGTAGGCTTGATTACCAACAATGACGAGACGGCCTACAGGGAGGAGGAAAGGGTCCTCAGAGTGTGGTGTCAGGAAAATAACCTCACACTCAACGTCAACAAAACAAAGGAGATGATCGTGGACTTCAGGAAACAGCAGAGGGAGCACCCCCCTATCCACATCGATGGGACCGTAGTGGAGAGGGTAGTAAGTTTTAAGTTCCTTGGCATACACACCACGGACAAACTGAATTGCTCCACCCACACAGACAGCGTTGTGAAGAAAGCACTCCCAACCTCTGGCTCTCCAGAGGGTAGTGAGGTCTGCACAACGCATCACCGGGGCAAACTACAGTGCCTTGCGAAAGTATTCGGCCCCCTTGAACTTTGCGACCTTTTGCCACATTTCAGGCTTCAAACATAAAGATATAAAACTGTATTTTTTTTGTGAAGAATCAACAAGAAGTGGGACACAATCATGAAGTGGAACGACATTTATTGGATATTTAAAACGTTTTTAACAAATCAAAAACTGAAAAATTGGGCGTGCAAAATTATTCAGCCCCCTTAAGTTAATACTTTGTAGCGCCACCTTTTGCTGCGATTACAGCTGTAAGTCGCTTGGGGTATGTCTCTATCAGTTTTGCACATCGAGAGACTGAAATTTTTTCCCATTCCTCCTTGCAAAACAGCTCGAGCTCAGTGAGGTTGGATGGAGAGCATTTGTGAACAGCAGTTTTCAGTTCTTTCCACAGTTTCTCGATTGGATTCAGGTCTGGACATTGACTTGGCCATTCTAACACCTGGATATGTTTATTTTTGAACCATTCCATTGTAGATTTTGCTTTATGTTTTGGATCATTGTCTTGTTGGAAGACAAATCTCTGTCCCAGTCTCAGGTCTTTTGCAGACTCCATCAGGTTTTCTTCCAGAATGGTCCTGTATTTGGCTCCATCCATCTTCCCATCAATTTTAACCATCTTCCCTGTCCCTGCTGAAGAAAAGCAGGCCCAAACCATGATGCTGCCACCACCATGTTTGACAGTGGGGATGGTGTGTTCAGCTGTGTTGCTTTTACGCCAAACATAACGTTTTGCATTGTTGCCAAAAAGTTCAATTTTGGTTTCATCTGACCAGAGCACCTTCTTCCACATGTTTGTTGTGTCTCCCAGGTGGCTTGTGGCAAACTTTAAATGACACTTTTTATGGATATCTTTAAGAAATGACTTTCTTCGTGCCACTCTTCCATAAAGGCCAGATTTGTGCAATATACGACTGATTGTTGTCTTATGGACAGAGTCTCCCACCTCAGCTGTAGATCTCTGCAGTTCATCCAGAGTGATCATGGGCCGCTTGGCTACATCTCTGATCAGTCTTCTCCTTGTATGAGCTGAAAGTTTAGAGGGACGGCCAGGTCTTCGTAGATTTGCAGTGGTCTGATACTCCTTCCATTTCAATATTATCGCTTGCACAGTGCTCCTTGGGATGTTTAAAGCTTGGGAAATCTTTTTGTATCCAAATCCGGCTTTAAACTTCTTCACAACAGTATCTCGGACCTGCCTGGTGTGTTCCTTGTTCTTCATGATGCTCTCTGCGCTTTTAACGGACCTCTGAGACTATCACAGTGCAGGTGCATTTATACGGAGAATTGATTATACACAGGTGGATTGTATTTATCATCATTAGTCATTTAGGTCAACATTGGATCATTCAGAGATCCTCACTGAACTTCTGGAGAGAGTTTGCTGCACTGAAAGTAAAGGGGCTGAATAATTTTGCACGCCCAATTTTTCAGTTTTTGATTTGTTAAAAAAGTTTGAAATATCCAATAAATGTTGTTCCACTTCATGATTGTGTCCCACTTGTTGTTGATTCTTCACAAAAAAATACAGTTTTATATCTTTATGTTTGAAGCCTGAAATGAGGCAAAAGGTTGCAAAGTTCAAGGGGGCCGAATACTTTCGCAAGGCACTGTACCTGCCCTCCACTACATCACAGGAAGGCCATAAAGATCATCAAGGACAACAACCACCCGAGACACTGACTGTTCACCCCGCTATCAACCAGAAGGAGAGGTCAGCACAGGTGAGTCAAAGCAGGGACTGAGAGACTGAAAAACAGCTTCTATCTCAAGGCCATCAGACTGTCAAACAGCCACCACTAACATTGAGTGGCTGCTGCCAACAAGCTGACTCAACTCCAACCACTTTAATAATGGAAATTGATGTAAAAAATGTATCACTAGCCACTTTAAACAATGCCACTTTTATGTTTACATACCCTACATTACTCATCTCATATGTATATACTGTACTCGATGCTATCTACTGCATCTCGCCTATGCCGTTCTGTACCATCATTCATTCATATATCTTTATGTACATATTCTTTATCCCTTTACACTTGTGTGTATAAGGTAGTAATTGTGGAATTGTTATGTTAGATTACTCGTTGGTTATTACTACATTGTCGGAACTAGAAGCACAAGCATTTCGCTACACTCGCATTAACATCTGCTAACCATATGTATGTGACAAATAACATTTGATTTGATTTGACACCTGAACCCTGAAGCAAGCTTCCAGACAATTGGAACGGAAATGGCGCCACACCAAACTGGAAGTCTTCCGACTTGCTTGGAAAGACAGTACCGTGCAATATCAAAGAGCCCTCACTGCTGCTCGATTATCCTATTTTTCCAACTTAATTGAGGAAAATTAGAATAATCCGACATTTATTTTTGATACTGTCGCAAAGCTAACTAAAAAGCAGCATTCCCCAAGAGAGGATGGCTTTCACTTCAGCAGTAATAAATTCATGAACTTCTTTGAGGAAAAGATCACGATCATTGGAAAGCAAATTACAGACTCCTCTTTAAATCTGCATATTCCTCCAAAGCTCAGTTGTCCTGAGTCTGCACAACTCTGCCAGGATCTAGGATCAAGGGAGACACTCAAGTGTTTTAGTACTATATCTCTTGACACAACGATGAAAATAATCATGGATTCTGAACCTTCAAGCTGCATAATGGACCCTATTCCAACTAAACTACTGGAAGAGCTGTTTTCTGTGCTTGGCCCTCCTATGTTGAACATAATAAACGGCTCTCTATCCACCGGATGTGTACCAATCTCACTAAAACTGGCAGTAATAAAGCCTCTCTTGAAAAAGCCAAACCTTGACACAGAAAATATAAAAACTATCAGCCTATATCGAATCTCCCATTCCTCTCAAAACTTTTAGAAAAAGCTGTCACTGCCTTCCTGAAGACAAACGATGTATACAAAATGCTTCAGTCTGGTTTTAAACCCCATCATAGCACTGAGACTGCACGTGTGAAGGTGGTAAATGACCTTTTAATGGCAGCAGACCGAGGCTCTGCATCTATACTCGTGCTCCTAGACCTTAGTGCTGCTTTTGATACCATCGTTCACCACATTCTTTTGGAGAGATTGGAAACCCAAATTGGTCTACACGGACAAGTTCTGACCTGGTTTAGATCTCATCTGTCAGAAATATATCAGTTTGTCTCTGTGAATGGCTTGTCCTCTGACAAATCAACTGCACATTTCGGTGTTCCTCAAGGTTCCGTTTCAGGACCACTATTGTTTTCACTATATATTTTACCTCTTGGGGATGTCATTCGAAAACATAATGTTAACTTTCACTGCTATGCGGATGATACACAGCTGTACATTTCAATGAAACATGGTGAAGTCCCAAAATTGCCCACACAGCCTGTGTTTCAGACGTAAGGAAGTGGATGGCTGCAAACTTTCTACTTTTAAACTCAGACAAAACAGAGATGCTTGTTCTAGGTCCCAAAAAACAAAGAGATCTTCTGTTGAATCTGACAATTAATCTTGATGGTTGTACAGTCGACTCAAATAAAACTGTGAAGGACCTCAGCGTTACTCTGGACCCTGATCTCTCTTTTGACAAACATATCAAGACTGTTTCAAGGACATCTTTTTTCCATTTACGTAATATTGCAAAAATCTGAAATCTTCTGTCCAAAAATTATGCAGAAAAGTTAATCCATGCTTTTGTTACTTCTAGGTTAGACTACTGCAATGCTCTACTTTCCGGCTACCTGGATAAAGCACTAAATAAACTTCAGTTAGTGCTAAATACGGCTGCTAGAATCCTGACTAGAAGTAATACATGTGATCATATTACTCCAGTGTTAGCCTCCCTACACTGGCTTCCTGTTAAGGCAAGGACTGATTTCAAGGTTTTACTGCTAACCTACAAAGCATTACATGGGCTTGCTCCTACCTATCTTTCCGATTTGGTCCTGCCGTACATACTTGCACGTACGCTACGGTCACAAGACGCAGGCCTCCTTATTGTCCCTAGAATTTCTCAGCAAACAGCTGGAGGCAGGGCTTTCTCCTATAGAGCTCCATTTTTATGGAATGGTCTGCCTACCCATGTGAGAGACGCAGACTCTGTCTCAACCTTTAAGTATTTTTTGAAGACTCATCTCTTCAGTAGGTCCTATGATTGAGTGTAGTTTGGCCAAGGAGTGTGAAGGTGAATGGAAAGGCACTGGAGCAACGAACCGCCCTTGCTGTCTCTGCCTGGCCAGTTCCCCTCTCTCCACTGGGATTATCTGCCTCTAACCCTATTACAGGGGCTGAGTCACTGGCTTACTGGTGCTCTTCCATGCCGTACCTAGGAGGGGTGAGTGGGTTGAGTCATTGACGTGGTCTTCCTGTCTGGGTTGGCGCCCCCCCCCCCTGGGTTGTGCCATGGTGGAGATCTTTGTGGGCTATACTCAACCTTGTCTCAGGATGGTAAGTTGGTGGTTGAAGATATCCCTCTAGTGGTGTCGGGGCTGTGCTTTGGCAAAGTGGGTGGGGTTATATCCTGCCTGTTTGGCCCTGTCCGTGGGTATCATCGGATGGGTCCACAGTGTCTCCTGACCCCTCCTGTCTCAGCCTCCAGTATTTATGCTGCAGTAGTTTATGTGTCGGGGGGCTAGGGTCAGTCTGTTATATCTGGAGTATTTATCCTGTCTTATCCAGTGTCCTGTGTGAATTTAAGTATGCTCTCTCTAATTCTCCCTTTCTTTCTTTCTCTCTCTCGGAGGACCTGAGCCCTAGGACCATGCCTCAGGACTACCTGGCATGATGACTCCTTGTTGTCCCTAGTTCACCTGGCCGTGCTGCTGCTCCAGTTTCAACTGTTCGGCCTGCAGCTATGGAACCCTGACCTGTTCACTGTGATTACTATTATTTGACCATGCTGGTAATTTATGAACATTTGAACATCTTGGCCATGTTCTGTTATAATCTCCACTCGGCACAGCCAGAAGAGGACTGGCCACCCCACATAGCCTGGTTCCTCTCTAGGTTTCTTCCCAGGTTTTGGCCTTGTTCCCAGGTTTTGGCCCACTGTGCTTCTACACCTGCATTGCTTGCTGTTTCGGGTTTTAGGCTGGGTCTCTGTACAGCACTTTGTTATATCAGCTGATGTAAGAAGGGCTATATAAATACATTAGATTTTTCATCAAGAATCTCTCTGTACTTTGTTCCGTTCATCTTTGCCTCAATCCCGACTAGTCTCCCAGTCCCTGCCACTGAAAAACATCTCCACAACATGATGCCACCACCACCATGCTTCACCGTAGGCATGGTGCCAGGTTTCCTCCAGATGTGACGCCTGGCATTCAGGCCAAAGAATCTTGGTTTCATCAGACCAGAGAATCTTGTTTCTCATAGTCTGAGAGTCTTTAGGTGCCTTTTGGCAAACTCCAAGTGGGCTGTCATGTGCCTTTTACTGAGAAGTCAGGTCCGTCTGGCCACTCTACCATAAAGGCCTGATTGGTGGAATGCTGCAGAGATGGTTGTCCTTCTGGAAGGTTCTCCCATCTCCACAGAGGAACTCTGGAGCTCTGTCAGAATGACCTCCGTGACCAAGGCCCTTCTCCCCCAATTGCTCAGTTTGGCTGGGTGAACAGCTCTAGGAAGAGTCTTGATGATTCCAAACATCTTCCATTTAAAAATGGAGGCCACTGTGTTCTTGGGGACTTTCAATGCTGCAGAAATGTTTTTGTACCCTTCCCCAAATCTGTGCCTCAACACAATCCTGTCTTGGAGCTCTACAGACAAATCCTTCGACCTCATGGCTTGCACTGTCAACTGTGGGACCTTATATAGGCAGGTGTGTGCCTTTCCAAATCATGTCCAATCAATTGAATTTAACACAGGTAGATGACTCCAATCAAGTTGTAAAAACATCTCAAGGATGATCAATGGAAACAGGATGCACCTGAGCTCAATTTCGAGTCTCATAGCAAAGGGCTGAATACTTATGTAAATAAGATATTTCTGTTATTTTATTTTTCAGAAATTAGAAAAAATGTCTAAAAACCTGTTTTCACGTTCTCATTATGGGTTATTGTGTGTAGATTGCTCAGGAAAATGTTTTATTCATTCAATTTTAGAATAAGGCTGTAATATAACAAAATGTGGAAAAAAGTCAAGGGGTCTGAAAACTTTATGAAGGCACTGCATGTACTACCATTTTACCCCCAGTGTTCCCCACCTCTGCTTGTCAACAAAACTATAACAACCGTGGGCCAGACAGTGGCACTGTTTGCCCTTACTGAGGAATTTATCTTTAAGGACAGACAATGTTAATGTACTGTAACACAGTAAAGAGCAAAGGGAGCCAGACACCTCTCTTTTTGCAAATGTGAGGTGAGCCAAGAAGAGGTCTTCACGGGTCCATCAGACACGAAATTCCAAGATCTGACCTGGGACCCGAGTGGATCTGTCAGAATGACCTCCGTGACCAAGGCCCTTCTCCCCCAATTGCTCAGTTTGGCTGGGTGGACAGCTCTAGGAAGAGTCTTGATGATTCCAAACATCTTCCATTTAAAAATGGAGGCCACTGTGATCCGGGTCCTAAATTCTGGTTTGTCTAGGATCTGGGTCGGGTCTGATATAATTGCCACGGATCTCAGGTATGTGCAATTAAAATTGATTTCCAAACTGGACCCGTTTGAACCCGTCCTTGTTAATTTAATGTGTGTGAGGTGATGAGGAAACTGTGAGAGCTTGTTATCTGTGTCAGTCAATTGAAACTCAATGAGCTTAGGTCGGCCAGGTACAAAAGAACCTTGTTCCAGCCGCTCACCTCATGTGCGCTTGCTGCACATGCTTGATACAATATACAAAATTGTCCACATGAAGGACATACCCCATGTCGGCTTCTTTTCACTATAATGTTTCTCATCCCTTTCATTTTATCTCCATGAAAAAGACCTCCATCTTTGCAATCAACAGCACAGCAGCATAGGTCAAGGATTTTCTCAAAGACAGAGATCTTGCATCTAATAAAACATCAGAAGGCAGTGCGCACTGGCACTCCCTTGAACTCCAACAGCTGAACTTGATGTGAGGAATGTTTTAGGCTACCAAAGTTACTCCTATAATCTAACAATATAATGCTTATCTTATAAAATATTCTGATTGAAAATATATGAATTAGCCTCCTTCTGTATGCCTATGTCTGTATAGCAGTAGGCCTAGGCTAGTAGGCTAGTATGCTAGTAGGCAAGGATAAAGAAGTGCATGTCGGTGACAGGAACAATCAATCAATAAAATATATTTATAAAGCCCTTTTTACATCAGCAGATGTCACAAAGTGCTATAAAGAAATCCAGCCTAAAACCCCAAACAGCAAGCAATGCAGATGTAGATGCACGGTGGCTAGGAAAAACTCCCTAGAATGGCAGGAACCTAGGAAGAAACCTAGAGAGGAACCAGGCTCTGAGGGGTGGCCAGTCCTCTTCTGGCTGTGCCGGGTGGAGATTATAAAAGTACATGGCAATTTAAGGCCAGATTGTTCTTCAAGATGTTCAAACGTTCATAGATGACAAGCAGGATCAAATAATAATCACAGTGGTTGTACAGGGTAAAACAGGTCAGTACCTCAGGAGTAAATGTCAGTTGGCTTTACATAGCCGAGTATTCAGAGGTCAAGACAGCAGGTGCAGTAGAGATTCGAAAACAGCAGGTCCGGGACAAGGTAGCATGTCCGATAAACAGGTCAGGGTTCCCTAGCCGCAAGCAGAACAGTTGAAACTTGAGCAGCAACATGACCAGGTGGAGCGGGGACAGCCAGGAGTCATCAGGCCAGGTAGTCCTGAGGCATGATCCTAAGGCTCAGGTTCTCCGGGAAGGGAGGGAGAGAATTAGAGGGAGCATACTTAAATTCACAGGGGACACCAGATAAGACAGGAAAATTACACCAGATATAACAGACTGACCCTCCGACACATAGACTAATGCAGCATAGATACTGGAGACTGAGACGGGGTGGGTCCGGAGACACTGTGGCCCCGTCCGACGATACCCCTGGACAGGGCCAAACAGGAAGGATATAACCCCACCCACTTTGCCAAAGCACAGCCCCCACACCACTAGAGGGATATCAACAGACCACCAACTTACTACCCTGAGACAAGGCTGAGTATAGCCCATGAAGATCTCCTCCACCACACGAGCGCAAAACCGGACAGATCTCCTCCAGAGCAAAAGGAAGATCATGTCTGTGACTCAACCCACTCAAGTGACACACCCCTCCTATGGACGGCATGGAAGAGCACTAGTAAGCCAGTGACTCAGCCCCTGTAATAGGGTCAGAGGCAGAGAATGTCAGTGGCGAGAAGGTAGCCGGCCAGGCACAGACAGCAATTGATTTTCGTCGCTGCAGTGCCTTGCCGTTCACCTTCGCAACAATGGGCTAGACTACACTTAATCACTAAACTTACTGAAGAGATAAGACTTCAGTAAAGACTTAAAGGTTGAGACAGAGTCTGCGTCTCTTACATGGATAGGCAGATCATTCCATAAAAATTGAGCTCTATAAGAGAAAGCCCTGCCTCCAGCTGAGAAATTCAAGAGACAATAAGGAGACCTGTGTCTTGTGACAGTAGTGTACATGTGTAGGTATGTATGGCAGGACCAAATTGGAGAGATAGTTAGGAGCAAGCCCATGTAATGCTTTGTAGGTTAGCAGTAAAACCTTTAAATCCGCTTAAGCCTTAACAGGAAGCCAATGTAGAGGCAAGCACTGGAGTAATATGATCACATTTTTTGGTTCTAGTCAGGATTCTAGCAGCCGTGTGTAGCCCGAGAGTAGAGCATTGCAATAGTCTACTCTAAAAGTGACAAAAGCAAGGATTAGCTTTTCTGCATCATTTTTAGACAAAAAGTTTCCGATTTTTGCAATGGAAAAAAGCTGTCCTTGAAATATTCTTGATATGTTCGTCAAAGGTTTATTTGAGACGACTGTACAACCATCAAGATTAATTGTCAGATCCAACAGCAGATCTCTTTGTTTATTGGGACCTAGAACTAGCATCTCTGTTTTGTCCAAATCCACTTCCTTATTTCTGAAACACAGGCTTCCAGGGTAGGCAATTTTGGGGCTTCACCATGTTTCATCAAAATGTAAAGCTGTGTGTGGTCCGCATACCAGTGAAAGTTGACATTGTGTTTCCGATGACATCACCAAGAGGTAGAATACATAGTGAATACAATAGTGGTCCTAAAACGGAACCTTGAGGAATGCCGAAACTTACAATTGATTTGTCAGAGGACAAACTGTTATCTTTCCGACAGATAAGATCTAAACCAGGCCAGAACTTGTCCGTGTAGACCAATTAGGGTTTCTAATCTCTCCACAAGAATGTGTTGATCAATGGTGTCAAAAGCAGCACCAAGGTCTAGGAGCAGGAGGACAGATGCAGAGTCTTGGCCATTAAAAGGTAATTTACCACCTTCACTAGTGCAGTCTCAGTGCTATGATGGGGTATAACACCAGACTAAAGCATTTCATATACATTATGTGTCTTCAGGAAGGAAGTGAGTTGCCTAAAGCTTCTTCAAAAAAAAATGAGAGGAAATGGAGATTTCGGGTCAAGGTTTGGCTTTTTCAAGAGAGGCTTTACTTCTGCCACTTTTAGTGAGTTTGGTACACATCTGGTGGATAGGGAGCCATTTATTTTGATCAACATAGGATGGCCAAGCATAGGAAGCAGCTCTTTCAGTAGTTTAGTTGGAATAGGGTACAGTATGCAGCTTGACGGTTTAGAGGCCATGACTATTTTCGTGAATGTGTCAAGACATATAGGATTAAAAAACTTGAGTGTCTCCATTGATCCTAGGTCCTGACAGTTCTGTGCAGACTCAGAACAACTGAGCTTTGGAGAAATAAGCAGATTCAAAGAGTCCGTAATTTGCTTTCTAATGATCATGATCTTTTCATTGAAGAAATTCATGAATTTATCACTGCTGAAGTGAAAGCTCTCCTCTCTTGTTGAATGCAGATTTTTTGTTATCTTTGTGACAGCATCAAAAATACATTTAGAATTGTTCATATTCTGCTCAATTATGTTGGAAAAATCTAGGATGATCAAGCAGGGCTCTTCGATATTGCACGGTACTGTCTTTCCAAGCGAGTCGGAAGACTTCTTGTTTGGTGGTGCGCCATTTCCTTTCCAATGTTCTGGAAGCTTGCTTCAGGGCTCAGGTATTTTCTGTATACCAGGGAGCAAATTTCTTGTGACAAATGTTTTTTGTTTTTAGGGGTATCATGCAAGGTTAAATTAAGATCCTCCGTTAGGTAGTTAACCGATTTTTGGGTAGGTGGAAGGAGTCTGGAAAGGCATCTAGGAATCCTTGGGTTGTCCGAGAATTTATAGTACGACTTTTGATGATCCTTGGTTGGGGTCTGAGCAGATTATTTGTTGCGATTGCAAACGTAATAAAATGGTGGTCCGATAGTCCAGGATTATGAGGAAAAACATTTAAATCCACAATATTTATTTCACTGGACAAAACTAGATCTGGGTATGACCGTGGCAATGATTAGATCCAGAGACATGTTGGACAAAACCCATTGAGTCGGTGATGGCTCCGAAAGCCTTTTGGAGTGGGCCTGTGGACTTTTCCATGTGAATATTAGAGTCACCAAAAAGTATAATAATATCTGCCATGACTACAAGGTCCAATAGGAATTCAGGGAACTCAGTGAAGAAGGATGTATACGGCCCAGGAGGTCTGTAAATAGTGGCTATAAAAAGTGATTGAGTCGTCTGCATAGATTTCATGACTAGAAGCTCAAAAGACGAAAACGCAGTCGCGGGGATTATGGTCACTCGTGTAACCAGGAGGAGAGGCCTCATTTAACACAGAAAATTCCTCAGGCTTGAGCCATGTTTCAGTGAGGCCAATCACATCAAGTTTATGATCAGTGATTAGTTCATTGACTATGACTGCCTTGGAAGTGAGGGATCTAACATTAAGTAACACTATTTTGAGATGTGAGGTATCACAATCTCTTTCAATAATGACAGGAATGGAGGAGGTCTTTATTCCAGTGAGATTGCTATGGTGAACACCGCCATGTTTTGTTTTGCTCAACCTAGATTAAGACACAGACACAGTCTCAATGGCGATAGCTGAGCTGACTACACTGACTGTGCTAGTGGCAGACTCCACTAAACTGTCAGGGTGGCTAATGCTGACTGGCCTGCACACTATCTCATTGTGGAGCTAGAGGAGTTAGAGCCCTGTCTATGTTCATAGATAAGATGAAAGCACCCCTCCAGCTAGGATGGGGTCTGTCACTCCTCAGAAGGCCAGGCTTGGTCCTGTTTGTGGGTGAGTCCCAGAAAGAGGGCCAATTATCTACAAATTCTATCTTTTGGGAGGAGCAGAAAACAGTTTTCAACCAACGATTGAGTTATTTGACTGACTCCCCCTAACTGGGAGGGGGCCAGAGAAAATTACTTGATGCTGACACATCTTTCTAGGTGATTTACACGCTGAAGCTATGTTGCGCTTGGTGACCTCTAACGTCGTTGGTGCCGATGTGGATAACAATATCCCTATACTCTCTACACACCAGTTTTAGCCTTAGCCAGCACCATCTTCAGATTAGCCTTTACGTCGGTTGCCCTGCCCTCCGGTAAACAGGGTATGATCGCTGGATAATTATTTTTAAGTCTAATATTGCGGGTAATGGAGTCGCCAATGACTAGGGTTTTCAATTTGTCAAAGCTAATGATGGGAGGCTTCGGCAGCTCAGACCCCGTAACGGGTGGAGGAGAGACCTGAGAAGGCTGGGCCTCTGACTTCGACTCGTTGCTTAATGGGGAAAACCGGTTGAAAGTTTGTCGGCTGAATGAGCGGTTGAGAATGCGAGAGCATTTCTTTCCAGAAAGCTTGAGAAAATTGTCCGGCTGCGGGGACTGTGCCGTGGGATTTATACTACTATCTGTACTTACTGGTGGCACAGACGCTGTTTCATCCTTTCCAACATTTTAATTTGCCTTTGCCTAACGATTGCATCTGAAGCTTACCTTGCAACACGACTTTCCTCACAATAAGACGATAGTTCTCTTGTATATTATGAGTACAGCGACTGCAATTAGATAGCATAGTGTTAATGTTACTACTTTGCTTTTCGGCTGGTGGAGGTCCTGTAGAACCATGTCCAGATAAAGCATCCGGGGTGAAAAAGTTGAATTAAAAAAGTTGAGCAAGGAAAACACGAAGACGTTGGTAAAGGTATTAAAAGTAAAAACTGAAAGGTTTGGCATTTGGCCAAGTAGCAACAAACAGTACAACAGCACGGAGACAAGGAGCATACCGCCAGACATATCTCTCTCTTGTCTCTCTCTAATATGCCTAAGCTTCTCTGTCCTTTATTTATATATTTTCAATATTAATATAATATATTGGATGTCTAGGCCTATGTATGCAGTGCCCTGATGCATTTTGTTCTTAAATGTCTGACAGCTAAACAGTGAGGTGGACAAAAATTGCTTAAGGAAAGTAAAAACCAAAGAAACAATAGGCTATGACATTTCGAATATGCTACACATCAAAAACACAATTAATTGTAATTTGTTATAGGCAATTTTTTAAGGTGTTAACTGTGTCTCATCTGGCCAGGTTGGAGGTTTCTTTCTCCCTCTCTTTCTACTCTCAGATCTGAACGGGTCTCTCGGATCTGAATGGGCATAAATCTGTTTTTACACAGGGCTTTTCGGAACGTGTCTGAATGTGCTAGGGCCCATTCGGAGCGGGTCTCTGTCCACATTTTTCTTTATGCATATCAGGTTCGTGTGGGAAAGCCAACGGTCCATTTCGGAAAAGGTCCACCTTCTTGGACTTGTGAAGACCTCTATAGCCAAGGCTCCGAAGCAGGTGGAGAGATGAAAGATGGGTTCAGCTGTCTCTCAACCAAGGCCTAAACTGCGTGCTTTAGTTTGTGTGTTTGTGTCTTTTTGTGTGTCTGTCAAGTCTCTTATTGTCTCTATTAGTTTGGGTTCTAGCTCAGAGTTACTGGCCTGCCACAATGGGGATGGATACCATGCCACAATCCAAAGGAATGTTTTTTATGATCAACCGTCTAAAATACCACAGGATAATGGCACTTCTCTATTGGACGGAAAATTTCAATCCTCACATTCATGTGACCTACAGGTAGAGCAGCTTGTTGACTTTAGACATAAATCTCTGGTTATGAGAGTGTGAAGACAACGCCGCCCGCCAACTATATGAGAGCGGGCCCTAGTTTGGCTATGGGGCCTTGGGGGGAGCAGTCACACAGACCATATCTATAAATTGCTCACGTTAGCCTCATACCAGATACACTTTGATCTCACGAGGTATTACTGCCCTTCCAACTGCTAACCTGTCTGGGCTCGGTCTGAAACGTTAAATACATAAAAATAGCTTGAGCCGTAGTGGTGTGAAGGTCACGGACGTACACTATCCAAGGTTCTGGGAACAAGCTTTGGACGATGCTCAATGTAGAGAATCTTATTTTTACCTTTTCTTTTGAAAGATACCTACTGTTAACCTACATTGAAGCAGGACCTTGTTTTAGCTCAACTAAGTGCCACACAAAGACTAATCATTTGTGCTTGAAAACAAAAATGAAGATGCATCTTTTGTAGTAGACATGCATATCTTTATGGCAGATAATGTCTTCATGAAGAACCATACACTTACAAGAGTCTATGCATACCCTTAGTGTGTGTGTATGTGTGTAGTCTATGTGTGTGTACACATCAAAGAAGAGAGTGGGCAGCAGAGAGGGGCATGTGAATGTCTTTGGTGCCGTTATCTGGCCCTCTAACTAGGTGGCGAAGAGTGGCCGTCTGTCTGTCTCTCTTGCAGCTGTGTGACTGATCCGCAAACAATCTGTAGAATTCCGTCAGCCACCGCTCTGCGGAGCGCCTGGGATTCTGTCCCCTCGGTGTGCGTAGGTAGGCAGGGGGAGTGGCAAGGCAAGCACGCTTCTATTCTCAGGACTTCTCTCATCCAATTGTAAGTGGCTTTATCCCGAAAATCCACTATCTTTGGGCAAGGGTAGGACAGAGGGCTGACTGTTTGAAAAAGGACACACCTGCTGGCCATAAAGGTCAGGACTATTGGGGCCCTGTGCGGCTGCTTCTACACTGTGTGGGGAACGGAAGGCTGTTGAGATGTTGTATGCTGGATATGCATATGCTGGATATGCATACACTACCTTGAACTGCAGTATATCATACATCCTACAATCACCTAAGTGTAGTATCATGAAATGTCATGTCATTTACCCCTCTCTAATAAATACCGCTACAAGGTCATGCAAAATTGGCGACTTAAATTACATTTATTGAGTGCCATTGAGTCTGACACATCGTTTCTGCTGGTTCGTGATAAGAGCATAGGGGGAAAAAATGGGCTTATAAATGATTTCACTTTACATAGCATTGTTCCATTTCTAAAGCCGTGACAATCTCACAATTTAACGATTCGGTTCCATTATTATTCAACTTAGCCACATTGATCCGTAGGAACAAGAGTTCAATAACTAGAGTAGGCTACATTTCCAAACCGGATCATTCTGGATCACACTCTCATGGTGACCTTTCCATCTCACAACCTCCGTCTTTTAGATGATAAATTAACTTTTTCCCGTGGCAAATAAAAAAAAAGGTGGAAAGTACAGTGCCTAGTGAAAATCTTTACAGCCCTTGCACAGTCTTCATATTTTGCTGCCAAAAAATAAATATAAAAAAGGATTACATTAATTTTTTCCCCCTACAGATCTACACAACCTACTCCACATTTTGAAAGTGAAAAACAATTGTTGAACATTTCCCAAATGTACAATTTAAAAAAATCAAACAAAGATGTCTTGATTGAGGATGTCTTCACACCCCTGAATTAATATTTGGTGGAAGTAACTGTGAATCATTTGGAATAAGATTCTACCAACTTGGCACAACTCTTAGGGCAACATGTAAGATTGTGGTGGCAGCATCATGTTGTGGGCATGAAGACGTCTTAGAGCAGCTTCAAAGGAAGAGGCCATTGTGTTGAGTCATGCTGAAGCCGGTATCCTCCACCTCTGGTCCTCTCTGCCACAGTGGAGCAACCCCACTGACTCTTATATTAGCACAATTCACTGACTGCCATACCTCGTTAGCAGAACTAGCTAATACTGTAACTAGCGACGTATTTGTGACTTCAAAACAGAAACACGCCAGTGTTTGAGGGACACGAGATCATGCAGAGTGTAGTGCAAAAATGTATGAATTCATCCAACTAATAATGGAACAAATATGTTTATCTTTTAACCAACAGCTTTACATGATGTGAGAATAATGAGGACAACCTAATGCTACTGTATTGGCCTACTGTAGGACGTCAGCAATAATCTAAATCTGAGGTTAACCGTGATGAGATGCTTAACCTGCTGAATCAAATTTTTGGGTTGTATTGTCTGTTACCCTCTCTTTTAATTTACACACAGTGTAGACTTGATTAGAAGTTGTGTGCAGGCCCTGGGTGTTTGGGGTATAGTAGTAGTAGTCCAGGCCTTGCAAATCAAATCAAACCACACAAAAAATGTATTAGTCACATTCTCCGAATACAACAACCTTACAGGGAAATGCTTACTTACAAGCCCTTAAACAACAATGATTTAAGAAGTTAAGAAAAACAATTAAAATAAGTGTTAAGTAAAAAATAGATAAGTAAACAAAATAAAATAAAAGTAACAAATAATTAAACAGTAGCAGTAAAATAACAAGCAAGGCTATATACAGGGGGTACCGGTACAGAGTCAATTTGCGGGAGCACCGGGTAGTCGAGGTAATTGAGGTAATAGGTACATGTAGGTAGAGTTAAGGTGACTATGCATAGACTATAAACAGAGAGTAGCAGCAGCGTAAAAGAGGGGTCTGGGTAGCCCTTTGATTAGCTGTTCAGGAGTCTTATGGCTTGGGGGTAGAAGCTGTTAAGAAGCCTTTTGTACCTCAACTTGGCGCTCTGGTACCGCTTGCCGTGCAGTAGCAGAGAGAACAGTTTATGACTGGGGTGGCTGGAGTCTTTGACAGTTGGAGTTTCTGACACCGCCTGATATAGAGGTCCTGGATGGCAGGAAGCTTGACCCCAGTGATGTACTGGGCCATACGCACTACCCTCTGCAGTGCCTTGCTGTTGGAGGCCGAGCAGTTGCCATACCAGGCAGTGATGCAACCAGTCAGGTCGAGCTGCTCTCGATGGTGCAGCTGTAGAAACTTTTGAGGACCTTTTGAGGACCCATGCTAAATCTTTTCAGTCTCCTGGGGGGGAATAGGTTTTGTCGTGCCCTCTTCATGACTGTCTTGGTGTATTTGGACCATGATAGTTTGTTGGTGATGTGGACACCAAGGAACTTGAAGCTCTCAACCTGTTCTACTAAAGCCCCGTCGATGAGAATGGGTTGTCACAATCAACTCCTTTGTCTTGATCACGTTGAGAGAGCGGTTGTTGTCATATTTCAGGCCTTGCATGCATTGAAACAGAGTATGTGAGTGGAGCGGAGCTGGAGTGGAGCGAGAAGTGTGCCCGATTTTACTGGAGTTTGGAGCGAGACTCCAATTTCACTCCAGTAGCACTCAATTCACGAGTTCAGGGCATGCCCACCCCATCATGCAATTGTAGTCTACTTGTGTGCTGCTATAGCCCCTTGCTTTAGCTACTATCATGGATTTCGCTCAATATTTTCATAAAGAAACTTCAAAGGCAATTATAGTCAATTAACTAATCACTGATCATAATCTTGATGTGATTGGCCTGACTGAAACATGGCTTAAGCCTGATGAATTTACTGTGTTAAATGAGGCCTCACCTCCTGGCTACATATCCCCCGTGCATCCCGCAAAGGCGGAGGTGTTGCTAACATTTACGATAGCAAATTTCAATTTACAAAAAAAATATGGCGTTATCGTCTTTTGAGCTTCTAGTCATGAAATCTATGCAGCCTACTCAATCACTTTTTATAGCTACTGTTTACAGGCCTCCTGGGTCATATACAGCGTTCCTCATTGAGTTCCCTGAATTTCTATCGGACTTTGTAGTCATAGCAGATAATATTCTAATCTTTGGTGACTTTAATATTCACATGGAAAAGTCCACAGACCCACTCCAAAAGGCTTTCGGAGACATCATCGACTCAGTGGGTTTTGTCCAACATGTCTCTGGACCCACTCACTGTCACAGTCATACTCGGGACCTAGTTTTGTCCCATGGAATAAATGTTGTGGATCTTAATGTTTTTCCTCATAATCCTGGACTATCGGACCACCATTTTATTACGTTGCAATTGCAACAAATAATCTGCTCATACCCCAACCAAGGAACATCAAAAGTCGAGCTATAAATTCACAGACAACACAAAGATTCCTTGATGTCCTTCCAGATTCCCTCTGTCTATCCAAGGACGCCAGAGGACAAAAATCAGTTAACCACCTAACTGAGGAACTCAATTTAACCTTGCGCAATAGCCTAGATGCAGTTGCACCCCTAAAAACTAAAAACATTTCTCATAAGAAACTAGCTCCCTGGTACACAGAAAATACCCGAGCTCTGAAGCAAGCTTCCAGAAAATTGGAACGGAAATGGAGCCACAACGAACTGGAAGTCTTCCGACTAGCTTGGAAAGACAGTACCGTGCACTATCAAAGAGCCCTTACTGCTGCTCGATTATCCTATTTTTCCAACTTAATTGAGGAAAATAAGAACAATCCGAAATTCCTTTTTGATACTGTCGCAAAGCTAACTAAAAAGCAGCATTCCCCAAGAGAGGATGGCTTTCACTTTAGCAGTGATACATTCATGAACTTCTTTGAGGAAAAGATAATGATTATTAGAAAGCAAATAACGGACTCCTCTTTAAATCTGCTTATTCCTTCAAAGCTCAGTTGTCCTGAGTCTGCACAACTCTGCCAGGACCTAGGATCAAGAGAGACACTCAAGTTTTTTAGTACTATATCTGTTGACACAATGATGAAAATAATCATTGCCTCTAAACATTCAAGCTGCATAATGGACCCTATTCCTACTAAACTACTGAAAGAGCTGCTTCCTGTGCTTGGCCCTCCTATGTTGAACATAATAAACAGCTCTCTATCCACCGGATGTGTAGCAAACTCACTAAAAGTGGCAGTAATAAAGCCTCTCTTGAAAAAGCCAAACCTTGACCCAGAAAATATAAAAAACTATCGGCCTAAATCAAATCTTCCATTCCTCTCAACATTTTTAGAAAAGGCTGTTGCGCAGCAACTCACTGCCTTCCTGAAGACAAACAATGTATACGAAATGCTTCGGTCTGTTTTAGACCCCATCATAGCACTGAGACTGCACGTGTGAAGGTGGTAAATTACCTTTTAATGGCATCAGACCGAGGCTCTGCATCTGTCCTCATCCTCCTAGACCTTAGTGCTGCTTTTGATACCATCGATCACCACATTCTTTTGGAGAGATTGGAAACCCTAATTGGTCTACACAGACAAGTTCTGGCCTGGTTTAGATCTTATCTGTCGGAAAGATATCAGTTTGTCTCTGTGAATGGTTTGTCCTCTGACAAATCAACTGTAAATGTTGGTGTTCCTCAAGGTTCCGTTTTAGGACCACTATTGTTTTCACAATATATTTTACCTCTTGGGGATGTCATTCAAAAACATAATGTTAACTTTCGCTGCTATGCGGATGACACACAGCTGTACATTTCAATGAAACATGGTGAAGCCCCAAAATTACCCTCGCTAGAAGCATGTGTTTCAGACATAAGGAAGTGGATGGTTGCAAACTTTCTACTTTTAAACTCGGACAAAACAGAGATGCTTGTTCTAGGTCCCAAGAAACAAAGAGATATTCTGTTGAATCTGACAATTAATCTTAATGGTTGTACAGTCGTCTCAAATAAAACTGAAAGCAGAAAAATGTATCCATGCTTTTGTTACTTCTAGGTTAGACTACTGCAATGCTCTACTTTCCGGATACCCGGATAAAGCACTAAATAAACTTCAGTTAGTGCTAAATACGGCTGCTAGAATCCTGACTAGAACCCAAAAATGTGATCATATTACTCCAGTGCTAGCCTCCCTACACTGGGTTCCTGTCAAGGCAAGGGCTGATTTCAAGGTTTTGCTGCTAACATACAAAGCATTACATGGGCTTGCTCCTACCTATCTCTCTGATTTGGTCCTGCCGTACATACCTACACTACGGTCACAAGACGCAGGCCTCCTTATTGTCCCTAGAATTTCTAAGCAAACATCTGGATGCAGGGCTTTCTCCTATAGAGATCCATTTTTATGGAATGGTTTGCCTACCCATGTGAAAGACGTAAACTCGGTCTCAACCTTTAAGTCTTTACTGAAGACTCATCTCTTCAGTGGGTCATATGATTGAGTGTAGTCTGGCCCAGGGGTGTGAAGGTGAACGGAAAGGCTCTGGAGATACGAACCGCCCTTGCTGTCTCTGCCTGGCCGGTTCCCCTCTTTCCACTGGGATTCTCTGCCTCTAACCCTATTACAGGGGCTGAGTCACTGGCTTACTGGGGCTCTTTCATACCGTCCCTAGGAGGGGTGCGTCACTTGAGTGGGTTGAGTCACTGATGTGATCTTCCTGTCTGGGTTGGCGACTTAAAGGTTGAGACCGAGTTTGCGTCTCTCACATGGGTAGGCAGACCATTCCATAAAAATTGAGTACTTCTCCTGTCCTATCCGGTGTCCTGTGTGAATTTAAGTATGCTCTCTCTAATTCTCTCTTTCTTTCTCTCTCTCGGAGGACCTGAGACCTAGGACCATGCCTCAGGACTACCTGACATGATGACTCCTTGCTGTCCGCAGTCCACCTGGCTGTGCTGCTGCTCCAGTTTCAACTGTTCTGCCTGTGATTATTATTATTTGACCATGCTGGTCATTTATGAACATTTGAACATCTTGGCAATGTTCTGTTATAATCTCCACCCGGCACAGCCAGAAGAGGACTGGCCACCCCACATAGCCTGGTTCCTCTCTAGGTTTCTTCCTAGGTTTTGGCCTTTCTAGGGAGTTTTTCCTAGCCACCGTGCTTCTACACCTGCATTGCTTGCTGTTTGGGGTTTTAGGCTGGGTTTCTGTACAGCACTTTGAGATATCAGCTGATGTACAAAGGGCTATATAAATACATTTGATTTGATTGTCCTGTTGGAAGGTGAACCTTCGCCCAGTCTGAGGCCCTGAGCGCTCTGGAGCTGGTTTTCATCAAGGATCTCTCTGTACTTTGCTCTGTTCATCTTACCCTAGATCCTGACTAGTCTCCCAGTCTCTGCCGCTGAAAAACATCCCCACAGCATGATGTTGCCACCACCATGCTTCACCGTAGGGATGGTGCCAGGTGTCCTCCAGACGTGACGCTAGGCATTCAGGCCAAAGAGTTCAATCTTGGTTTCATGATTTCAGATAATCTTGTTTCTCATGGTCTAAGAGTCCTTTAGTGTGCCTTTTGGCAAACTCTAAGCGGGCTGTCATATGCCGTCTACTGAGGATTGGCTTCCGTCTGGCCATTCTACCATGAAGGCCTGATTGGTGGATTGCTGTAGATATGGTTGTCCTTCTGGAAGGTTCTCCCATCTCCACAGAGGAACTCTGGAGCTCTGTCAGAGTGACCATCGGGTTCTTGGTCACCTCCCTGACCAAGGCCCTTCTCCTCCGATTGCTCAGTTTGGCCAGGCAGCCAGCCAGCTCCAGGAAGAGTCTTGGAGGTTCCAAACTTCTTCCATTTAAGAATGTTGGAGGCCACTGTGTTCTTGGAGACCTTCAATGCTGCAGAAAATGTTTGGTACCCTTCCCCAGATCTGTGCCTCGACATAATCCTGTCTCGGAGCTTCAACCTCATGGCTTGGCTTTTTCTCTGACATGCACTGTCAAATGTGAGACCTTATATAGACAGGTGTGTGCCTTTCCAAATCATGTCCATTCAATTGAATGTACCACAAGTGGACTCCAATCAAATTGTAGAAACATCTCAAGGATGATCAATGGAAACAGGATGCACATTTTCTAAAAACCTTTTTTCGCTTTGTCATTATGGGATATTGTGTGTAGATTGATGAGGGATTTAAAACTAAACAAAAATCGGTATTAGAATGCAAGGGTATATGCTGTTTAATATAACATGTAGCCTATTTGAAATTATGTTTACATTCACCTTTTCATGTTTATTCAAATACTTTTCATTCAAAGCCATAAGGTTTGGTTTCAATACTTAAAAACCAATTGGTAGGTCCAGGTAGTCCAAAAAATAGATTAATGGAGAGAATTTGGAACAGCAGGTCATTTTCCTGTGAATGCGGAGAGGTTTTTACGCTGCTCTGCACTGAATCAACACCAAAGAATGTACGAGTTCCCAGTGTTCCTACTTCCCAGTGTTATAATGGATCTATTTTATGTCACAGTGCAAGACTTATGTATATCAGAGTGGTGATTATGTTAGAGGTAGTTTGGGCAAGTCAGTCATCATACAGTATGTTAAGTTGTCCTATGTAATTATCATTCTGTTAATAATAAACTTCATATTACCTCTGGGCTCATCCTGACAATAATAACACTCCCTTAGCCCCAAACCATGTTAGGGCTGCACTGGAGGGAGACAGAGCGATATTTGGGGGGGAATTCCTTCTTTACCACAGTGGAATCTAGTTTTGTTTGTTTTTGTTTGTTTTTGCTGCGATGGCTGTGTGTGTGTCACTGTGCCATGGCCAAAAAAGCTACCAGATAGTCTTGTAACATAATTTAATAGTGAGGCACAAAACGTGGTCACATTTTCCACATGCAACATTAACTAAGGGGTGCAATAAGAATCAGGACTGCCCACAAATACAGTTAATAAAACTAGGCCCATGGTGCCAATCCTAGTCATCAACAGTGCCTTGAAAGATTATTTGCCCCCTTTCAAGTTCTCTGCTTTTGCATATTTTTTATACTGAATGTTATCAGATCTTCAACCAAAACTGGGTCATGCAAAGCTGGGTTATGCAGCAAGACAATGATCCAAAACACACAATCAAGTATACATGAAAATGGCTAAAAGGCAACACATTTGATGTTTTGGAATGGCCTAGTCAAAGTCCAGAGCTAATCCAAATTGAGATGTTGTGGCAATACTTGAAATGAGCAGTTTATGCTTGAAAACCCACAAATGTCGCTGAGTTAAAGCAGTTCTGCAGGCAAGACTGGGACAAAATTCCTCCACAGCGATGTGAGAGACAGATCAACAACTACAGGAAGCTTTTGGTTGCAGTCGTTGCAGCTAAAGGTGACAACCAGTTGAGTGTAAGGGGGCAATTACTTTTTCACACAGAATTGGATGTTGCATAACTTTGTTAATTAAATAAATAAAATAAGTATCCATTTTCCGTTATTTGTAAAAATAGAGAAAATCAGAGGGGGCAAATACTTTTTCACTGTACTGTATTTGCACTTACAGAAGTAATGTCAAATTCTCTAATATTACAGCCATTAGGTAACCACATTATGTTACCTATTATCTAAATCTAGGTAGATTGTTAGCTTTTTTATACAAAGTTGTCTGTCAATCAAACTTTGCAATAGTTTAGTCGGCTCTATGCCAGAGATGTGGACTCGATGACTTGGACTCGAGTCAGACTCGGCCCCACAGACTGCTGGACCTAGCCAAAGAGGTCTGGGAGAACCAACCAACCCTTCACAGCGTGGTGGAAAACGTGGAGAAGATGAGGGAGAGGATGAAGTTGATTTGGCCAGTGGTGAGAGAGCACATGGCCCAGGCGCAAAGAAAAAGGTACTGGTGCTGATGCCCACCATGGAGAGCAAACACCTGGCTACATGGTATAGGCCCTACGACATCGTTGAGTGGGTAGGCGACATCAAATATTGTGTCCGCCAACCGGGGCAGAAAACTTCTTCAGCTTTACCATGTGAATCTAGTGAAGAGGTGGCACACACGAGAGGTGCTGTGTGCAACGTGGAACCGGCCACAACAGAACCCACCCTCTGTCAAAGTTTCCATGGGGGAAGACTCAAGCCTGACCAAACGACAGGTGCTCCGACAGTTGGTCCAGCGGAATACGCCGGCCGTGTTCTCCGAGGAGCCGTGAGGAAAGGATCTCGTGGAACATTATATCAAATCAAATTTTATTTGTCACATGCGCCAAATACATTTCACCTTACAGTGAAATGCTTACTTACAAGCCCTTAACCTCTCTAGGGGGTGTGGGATGCTACCGTCCCACCTGGCCAACATCCAGTGAAATTGCAGAGCGCCAAATTCAAAAACAGAAATACTCATTATAACAATTCATGAAACATACAAGTGTTATACATCTTTTTAAATATTAACTTCTTGTTAATCCAACCACGGTGTCAGATTTCATAAATACTTTACGGCGAAAGCAAACTATGCGATTATCTGAGAACAGCGCCCGGCAGACAAATCATTACAAATAGTTAGCAGCCAAGAAGAGGAGTAACAAAAGTCAGAAATAGCGTTAAAATGTATCACTTACCTTTGATGATCTTCATATGATTGCACTCCCAAGACTCCATTTTACACAATAAATGTTTGTTTTGTTCGATAAAGTCCCTCTTTATATTCAAAAACCTCAGTTTTGTTGCTGCGTTTTGTTCAGTAACCCATTGGAACAAAACGCGGTCACAACAGACTGACGAAAAATCTAAAAAGTACCATAAAAGTTCGTAGAAACATGTCAAACTATATTTATAATCAAACCGGAGGTTGTTTTTGTCATAAATAATCGATAATATTTCAACCGGACAAAAGCTTCGTGAAATAGAAAAGAAAAACAAGAAATGCGCACTCCCGGTCACGCGCTGGATTCATGTCTGGAAATTTCCACTGTCCACTCATTGAACGTGGTGTTTCTCCCTCATTTTTCAGAGTAAAAGCCTGAAACAATGCCTAAAGACTGGCCACATGTAAAAGAAGCCATAGGGATCGTGAACTGCATCATAATTCTTTGTATGGTGGATAGGCTTTCAATGGAAAAACACAATTTCAAAATAAAAGCACTTCATGGATGGATTTTCCTCAGGTTTTAGCCTGCCACATCAGTTCTGTTATACTCACAGACATTATTTTAACAGTTTGTGAAACTTTAGAGTGTTTTCTATCCATATCTACCAACTATATGCATATCGTAGCTTCTGGGCCCGAGTAGCAGGCAGTTTACTTTGGGCACGCTTTTCATCCAATATACCAAATGCTGCCCCCTACCCTAGTGAGGTTAACCTGCTCCACTACAGCCCCTTCGATGAGAATGGGGGTGTGCTTGGTCCTCCTTTTCCTGTAGTCCACAATCATTTCCTTTGTCTTGATCACATTGAGGGAGAGGATGCTGTCCTGGCACCACATGGCCAGGTCTCTGACCTCCTCCCTATAGGCTGTCACATCGTTGTCGGTGATCAGGCCTACCACGGTTGTGTCATCGGCAAACTTAATGATGGTGTCGTGACTGGCCGTGTGGCCATGAGTGAACAGGGAGTACAGGAGGGGACTGAGCACGCACCTCTGAGGGGTTCCCGTGTTGAGGATTGCGTGGCGGATGTGTTGTCACCTACCCTTACCACCTGCGGTGGCTCGTTAGGAAGTCCAGGATCCAGTTGCAGAGGGAGGTGCTTAGTTCCAGCGTCCTTAGCTTTGTGATGTGCTTTGAGGGCACTATGGTGTTGAACACTGAGCTGGAGTCAATGAATAGCATTCTCACATAGGTGTTCCTTTTGTCCAGGTGTGAAAGGGCAATGTGGAGATGACATAATCTGTAGATCAGTTGGGGCGGTATGCAAATTAGAGTGGGTCTAGGGTTTCTGGGATAATGGTGTTGATGTGAGCCATGACCAGCCTTTCAAAGCACTTCATGGCTACAGATGTGAGTGCTACGGATCGGTAGTCATTTAGGCAGGTTACCTTAGTGTTCTTGGGCACAGGGACTATGGTGGTCTGCTTGAAACATGTTGGTATTACAGACTCAGACAGGGAGAGGTTAAAAATGTCAGTGAAGACACTTGCCAGTTGGTCAGCGCATGCTCGGAGTACACGTTCTGGTTTTCTATCTGGTCCTGTTGACCTGTTTAAAGGTTTTACTCACATCGGCAACGGAGAGCGTAATCCCAGTCGTACGGAACAGCTCGAAGCAAGCATAGAAGTAATTTAACTCGTCTGGAAGGCTTGTGTTACTGGGCAGCTCGTGGCTGTCCTTTCCTTCATAGTCTGTAATAGTTTGCAAGCCCAACCACAACCAACAAGCGTCGGGGCCGGTGTAGTATGATTCGATTTCAGTCCTGTATTGACGCTTTGTCAGAGGTCATAGCGAGATTTCCACACACATCCGGCAGAAAAAGTGTGTAAACAGCCATACCGGATACCAGAAGCCCGGAGGGCGGTGGTCCAGTGGGAATTGACGACAATGCTAGAGATGGGGGTACTGGAGGAGTCCCACAGTGAGTGGTCTAGCCCTATAGTACCGGTACCGAAACCGGACGGAACCGTCTGCAACGACTTCCGGGGCCTGAACGAGGTCCGTAAAGTTGACGCATACCCCATGCCCTGGGTGGACGTACTGGTCGCCCGCTTGGGGAAGGCGAGATACGTCAGCATCCTTCACCTGATATTAGGGATACTGTCAGGTGCCCGCTGGCAGCAGCCTCCCAGGAGAAGACGGACTTCTACACCCAGGGTGGGCTATACCACTACCAGGTTCTTCCTTTGGGGCTCCACATGGCCCCAGCGACTTTCCAGCGACTCATGGACCGCATCCTGTGCCCGCACCCTGAACTTAGTGGTAGGGGCCATTTATTTATTTTTCGGAACAAACTGCTGACTGAAGACGGGACGGCCTGGCATTTGTGAGTTTGAGTCCGTTCTGCGATAACATGGACTCTTAACAAACTTAGTTGCCCCTTGCTGAAGTTAGCGTTGGACTAGTAACCGGAAGGTGTCAAGTTCAAACCCCCGAGCTGACAAGGTACAAATCTGTCATTCTGCCCCTGAACAGGCAGTTAACCCACTGTTCCTAGGCCGTCACTGAAAATAAGAATTTGTTCTTAACTGACTTGCCTAGTTAAATAAAAGGTAAAATATAAAATACAATGGAATTTATTTTTGTATGCCAGTTGAGTTGAATCAACAAATCACATCACATACTGATGGGCACGTGTACTGCATTTACTTCCTGCTCTTACTTCCTGCTTTGCGCCTATGGATACACTCGCAATGGCTGCCAGTCCCCACCCATTATGCCACCATTGACTTGAATGGGGTCGCCTGTTCTATTCATTCCATTTATATGGCAGCACATGCAGTCAGGAGCGGAGTAAAGGAGAAAATGTGCATCCCCCAAAATATTTTGTCTGGCCAATTACCATCATCCAAAATTCCATGACCTTTACAGTCATAGGTGGTACAATCCTAAGAGCTAGCAAAGAGTCAGTGAGTGTAAGGGATTTCCTCCTCTTCTTCCGAAGAGGAGAGGCAAAAAGGATCAGAGGACCAATATGCGGCGTGGTAAGTGTCCATGGTTCTTTTAATACGAAAATGGACACATGAACAACTGAATACAAAAACAATAACCGTGGAATGAACGAAACCCAAAATAGTACCGTGTGGTGAAAAACACAGACACTGAAACAAACACCCACAAACACACAGTGAAACCCAGGCTACCTAAGTATGATTCTCAATCAGAGACAACTAATGACACCTGCCTCTGATTGAGAACCATACTAGGCCGAAACATAGAAATACCCAAATCATAGAAAAACAAACATAGACTGCCCACCCCAACTCACGCCCTGACCATACTAAATAATGACAAAACAAAGGAAATAAAGGTCAGAACGTGACAGTGAATGAGTGAGTGAGTGAGTGAGTCTTACAGATAATGTTTTTGGACATGCCAGATAACTGATCTAGACTATCCATAGGGGTCTCATGCTATACCTTGTACTAGTCTGGCCACTAGGCACTTATCAGCTTCCAGGCATATAGGGGCTCCTTGTGGAAACGTTCTTTATCTGATTTCTGGTGTGTTCCCTATTGCTAATGACTGTCTCAACAGCGTACCACTGGCCCCCCTGACAGGGGTCCCTTAGTTTTCAATCATTAGAAGCACTTGGAACTGTTTTAATGTCAGTTAGCCAAGTGCTGGCAGGTGGCCAGCTCTTTAGACAGAGACTGTTATTGCCACAAGGGTCCTTCAAGGGGTTGACTTTTTACAAAGCTGGGCCGGTCAAGTACTCATTTGGGCTGAGTCCCACAAACATTCAAGGGAAAGAAATGTAATCAGGCAATGCTTGGTTCTCAGCCACTGGACCTTGAGTGTCTGCCGGCTTTCTATCCATCAATGTTCCAATTAACATTTTATTTCCAAATAGAGCATTACCGAATATAACTATTTGGGACATTTGCATACTTTTTCAACTAGAAATAGTGTAATGCATTAACTCATACAATATATCTTGAACTCAAAACTACACAAGGGTCACCGGCTGCAAATTGCCATTATACTGAAGCTATAGATTTAAGTTGATAATAAAAAGCACACTCTTAAAACAGAGGATACAGCTAATGTAATCCATTCCCCGAGAGCCTGAACTGGGGTTAGTAAATACAATAAGCATCACATACGTACTGAATAATTTTTTGATTCTTATGACAAATTAAATTTGTAAAAGCAAAGTAAGCTAAAATGTTAGTTGGTCCCACATTTTTTGGCCTCTACATTTATGTGGTTCTTTTATATATACATCTTATTAAGCAGAATTGACTGTAATGTAATCTATCCTATAGCCATACACCCCATTACACTAAGATATGAACATCTTGTAATGGATTTTCTGCAAGAATGTTGTGGGAATAGCACAGCTAGCTACCAGGCTAGAAAACGCAACGACTATGGAAAGGGAAGCGTAAAGTATTTCATATTTTTCAGAAATGATTGGATTTAGCTCTTTCTGGAGTGATGTCATAGGGTTGATGTTACTCTTTCTGAAGTGATATCATATGATTGATGTTACTCTTTCTGAAGTGATATCATAGGATTGATGTTACACTTTCTGAAGTGATATCATCGGATTAGAGCCTGGCCGATATATCGGTTTGCCGATTTTATCGTCTGACATTGTCCTTTTCCTGCTACATCGGTATCGAACGATAATTCCACCGATAACCAATTTCGAACAAATAGGGTGAAAAAAAGGAATCTCATGCTTATCTGAACACTTGCTGCCATTCTCATGATGTGTCCTTGTTGTCACAATGTATAAAATCAACATTTGAAGCATAGTTATTGGACAATTGCTTTTTTGGATGGCAATTTATGAGAATTCAGTGTGGAAAAATGACACTTTAATTTCCCCGCTGTAAAACATTATATTGGCAAATATATCGGTATCTTTACGTTTTGTCCCCCCCAAAAATTAGACCCCAAAAAATATAGGTCGGGCTCTACATATGATGGATTTGACTCGTTCTGAAGTGAAATAATTAGAAGATATTCTTTCTGAAATTGTATCACTGGATATCAAGATGCAATGATGAGTTGAAGCAAGTGCATTAAAGCTGGGCTGGGCAACTGGCAGCCCTTTGGCCTGCGGATCAATTTCCAAAAATGGGTCTGTTTTATTCACGTTTTCAAGTACTGGTGATAAATCATGCATTTCGATTCTTGCATAGATTGTAATGGACACATATGATGGGTGTAAAATACTTTTTTGAAGGTTGTACTGATTATGATGAGCTAATGCTAAGCTATTTGGCAGCTATGTGTGGCGCCATGTTTGTTGACATTATACAATGCATTATGGGTGTCACGTAAAAGTCTGTCAGACCAAAGATGTTATTACAAAATGAGGTGAAGGGATGGCTCACTCATGTTTCGAGTAAACTTCCGCAAGTGAATGAAGGGAAGTGAATGATGATAGAAGACACACCCCCTTCAACATGTATACTGCAAACAGACCAAACTCATCTCCTCTTATTATCTTTGGTTGACGCGAAAAAACAAACATGGTGGCTCGCTACCCATCATCGGATTACCTTTTGATTTTTAGAAAGTGTTTGACACAACGTGTCAAAGGGCTAAATCCTCTTCCCAGATCTCGGTGCATTTTACACTAATTGACACAGTGGTTGTTATTCTTTCCCAATTAAAGTATTACTCACATTTGTGGAGAAGTGTCATGTGTCATTGTCACTCCAGAGGTGGTTGAGAAATCTGGGAAAGTTCCTTAGATCCTGCTATTGCAAATAGACTGGTCTGTGTTAGAGATCGATGGAAAATCCATCAAACACCAAGGATGAAGAAGAGAGTAAGTATGCTGCTAGTGCTTCTGTTTCAACAGAGGCAGAATGGGAGGACAAAGAGTGGACCAGACAAGTTGGTAGAAGGGTTTAAGGAGATACGGAACAATATTGCCGGACAAAAGGATGTTTTCCAAATGGATATTTGCACTTTAAAATTTGGACAAACATTTGGTGCATCCTTCCAATTATTCAATTATTTTCTGTGTGTGAGGTTGTTGTCTTCTCTGCCTGTAATACAAGTTTTCAGAACATGATCATGGGTTTGAATTTTATTGTGCCACTACACAGTCATTAAACTGATTCAGACACAGTGCAGGATAAACCAACTGAGACGGCAGTAGCTTCTGCAGTCTGCTTTGATAGAGTGTGTCTGGAACAAGAAGACAGGCCCCACTCTGCATAACAGACATGTCTGTCTTGCATGTTGAAGCAGGTCGTTGGAGCTGGGCCCTCGCATTCTTCAGGGGGTTTCCCTGTGCGTTTACTGAGCTAAACATAGCAACAATGGCAGGCTATTTCTGACAGACTGTCTCTCCGAAGAGGAATCTGTTTCACTGTCACCTACGCACACATAACCCAGGACAGCCCACCATCCTGTCACCGCTCTCTCCTTCACAGTGACACCTCTCCTCTTCCCTCCCTCAATACCCACACCCATGTCTGTCTCCATTTCTCATTCTCACCACTCTTTCCTCTTCCTCACACTCTCTCTCGCTCTCTACATAACCACAAAATGTACATCTTGCTCCCTTTCCCTCTAGCCTATATTTTAATCTCTCCATGGCTGTATTTTCACTAGCTCTCATCTCAAACTCTCTTTCCTTCTCCATCTTCACCAGATTTCTCCTCTTCCTTTCTCACCCCTCCATTCTGTGTGGTTCTAGCGTTCCATGGTGAGCTTAGACCTCCTGAGATGTGGGCACCACCAGTGTCCCTCTCTGCCCTGGCAGAGGGCCAACAGATCCTGTACCCCCTCCCCTGCACAGAGGGTAGCAAGGTGTGTCCCTTTGTATCACATATAGCAAATTCAGAGTGAGACGCAGGCACACACACATGCACACATAGCTCCACAGAGACATCGTCAGGAAGGAAGAGTGATATGTTCAGATAAAGAAACAAACAAAATGTATAAAAATTTCAGTCTCTCAATGTGCAAAACTGATAGAGACATACCCCAAGCGACTTACAGCTGTATTCGCAGCAAAAGGTGGCGCTACAAAGTATTAACTTAAGGGGGCTGAATAATTTTGCACGCCCAATTTTTCAGTTTTTGATTTGTTAAAAAAGTTTTTTTTTTAAATATCCAATAAATGTCGTTCCACTTCATGATTGTGTCCCACTTGTTGTTGATTCTTCACAAAAAAAATACAGTTTTATATCTTTATGTTTGAAGCCTGAAATGTGGCAAAAGGTCGCAAAGTTCAAGGGGGCCGAATACTTTCGCAAGGCACTGTAAATCACAGGCAGTGTCACCAGCAAAGCACCCCTCACACCATAACACCTCCTCCTCCATGCTTTACAGTGGGAAATACACATGCGGAGATCATCCGTTCACCCACACCGTGTCTCGCAAAGACACAGAGGTTGGAAACAAAACCGCAAATTTGGACTCATCAGACCAAAGGACAGATTTTTTGCCCCAAGCAAGTCTCTTCTTATTGTTGGTGTCCTTTAGTAGTGGTTTCTTTGCAGCAATTCGACCATGAAGGCCTGATTCTCCTCTGAATAGTTGATGTTGAGATGTGTCTGTTACTTGAACTCTATGAAGCATTTATTTGGGCTGCAATTTCTGAGGCTGGTAACTCTAATGAACTTATCCTCTGCAGCAAAGGTAACTCTGGGTCTTCCATTCCTGTGGCGGTCCTCATGAGAGCCAGTTTCATCATAGCGCTTGATGGTTTTTGCAACTGCACTTGAATTTGATTTGATTTGTTTAACACTTTTTTGGTTACTACATGATTCCATGTGTCATTTCATAGTTTTGATGTCTTTCCTATTATTCTACAACGTAGAAAATAGTACAAATAAAGAAAAACCCTTGAATGAGTAAGTGTTCTAAAACTTCTGACCGGTAGTGTATTTGAGAAAGAGCCTTTATTGTCAATATCGAAGAAAGGTATCCTTTTGCTTTTGGGCAACAGTGCACGTCAACGTTTGTAGTTCTAAATTACATTGTGTTCAAAGGGTGCCTGCTTTCATTTTATAATTATTGTTTGGTGAATAAAGTGAAATTGAAGTATTTTATTGGAAGACATGTCGCTCTCAAGACCCCAGCTCTGAAGTCTCACATGAAACTAAAATTGAAAGAGGTCATTCATAGTTAAATACACTGAAAGGGCATTCATAGTTAAATACACTGACTGTAATTGCCTTAAGTTGCTGTTGAACACTCACATAAAATTTGTAAGGTAAGGCTCACCTTTGTATGACAAATGCACTCTGGGAGCAGTCCGTGCATTGGCATGGCAACTGTAGACACATAAACTCAGTAGAAAGAGGAGGAGGGCTTGGGTGGTCTCCATAGCAATGACAGCAGTGTTAACCTTTGGAGTCCTACAAAGGGGAAAGGTAAAAGCAGTACAGATTAACTGAACATCACTTAAAACCGTCAAATCATTGCAACCATTTAGAGAGACTTCGACATAGAGGCCTTCACGAGTACAAAAAGTTAGAGCCATTCCAAAATGGACCAAGGTCTTTTTTTACATCTGGACCCGATACGCATCAATACATTTTTCAAACATAGAGACCAGTTCCAAACGGACCGTAGGACAACTAGACCCATTCCGTACAGACCTTGTCGGATCCAGACCCTTTCCAATCAGAGCCGAGTGACGGAAGCAGCAGCAAGAGCAATTTATTTGTTACTTTATTAACCAGAGGTGATGAAGCGCGAGGGACAGGAGGTAGAGAGGTGACGCTCTAGCAGGGGCCGTGCTGTGTGTAGGCTACTGTGAGTGTGAGCGATTATACAATCTCTCTCTCTCTCTACTGCAGCAGTCGGGTTCGGATCAGTATGGGCACAGTTAAAATTACACATACCTGGTTATTCGGGTACAGGTGGATCCGTAAAGATCTCTACCTCCACAACCACTGAAATATCCCTTGCACAGAAAAGTGTTGTTTTGAGAAGTTAAAAATAACTTCCAGTCCTCTAAAATGTCCCATTCACATTGAAATCACCCACTCAAAAGCCTTGACCCTGATAATAATCTGTTTGCAGGTCAGTGAGCATCGAAGCTTTCAGAGTTAAGACTAAAATGTCCTCATTACTGAGATATATCATTAGCATGTCAATAGCTACAAATTCTAATTCCATGAACACTATCAATAACAAGACAAGAAAAAAAAGAGTGCACTTACAACTACCATCTGATGCAGAAATATTGGGAACTAGTAAACATTAAGTGCCGGTTTCGCTGACACACATTTAGCTAAGTCCTGGACTAAAAAGCACAGTCAGTGAAGATTCCTCGTTGAGAATGTTTTTTTTTTTTGTCCAGGACAAGGCCTAATACTGTGTCTGGGAAACCCGCCCTAAGAAAGCTATCCTATTTAAAGAGCAACTGAACGTACAGGAATAAGCAACTTCTCCTTTTGAAAACAGCCTATGTGGCATCATATGAGTCAAAAACATTTACTCTAGTATCAAAATTGACTACAAAGTGTAAATAGGATAATTTCGGTCATAAAGTCAGTCTCATCCAAAACTGAGACTTGCAAGATAATTAAGAAAAATGGTATGTTACAAAACGAAGGGTACCGTTACAGTTTTCCCCATGTTGGGTTTATTTCAATCCTACCCACATGCCCCCAGCTGGCAATGTAACAGTTTAGACTTTACATCCGTCCCCTCACCCCGACCTGGGCGCGAACCAGGGACGCTCTGCACACGTCAACAGTCACCCTCTCAACAGTCACCCTCGAAGCATCGTTACCCATCGCTCAACAAAAGCCACGGCACTTATAGAGCAAGGGGAACCACTACTTCAAGGTCTCAGAGCAAGTGACTTCACCAATTGAAACGCCACTAGCGCGCACCACTGCTAACTAGCTAGCCATTTCACATCAGCTACAGCAGCACCCAAGTATTCATCAATTCAGAGCGCAGCTACACAAGACCCAATCGTAATGCCCATGGTCAATTGGTTTGACATTCGATATTCCTATTGGGCAAGTTGGGACAACGGGAGGTTGGTGGCACCTTAATTGGGGAGGACAGGCTCATAGTAACAGAACGGAACCAATGGAATGGTATCGAATTCATCAAACACATGGTTTCCATGTGGTTGATACCATTCAATTCACTCCATTCGAGCCATTGTTATGAGCCGTCCTCCCCCCAGCAGCCTACTGTGTTAGGGATCATCAATAAATTACACAATGTACATGGGACAATATTTTAAAATGTCGATAGCTCCAAATTTCAATGACTCAAACCAACTATAAATTGTAGAAATTCAAATACAAATATTGAAAGCATTTAATGAGACAACTAAAAGGTGTGCAATATAAAATATTGTCCCATTTACATTGTGTAATTTATTGAAGGTCCCTAACTAGCCCCACAGATAGGCTATACAAGGTCAAACCAACTTTGCCACAGTAGCACACTGGCCGGCTGAAGAAAATTGGTTAGCTTGCTAGCTAGTCTAGGTTACTTCAAGACACAAGACCTCATTAGACTGTTTCAACTTATCTATAAGGGTGAGTGAGTGTAACTGTGTACTGTTTTGGCAGAGTGAAAGAAAAAAAGCTTCGCACATTTGAACGCACACAAGAGACACCCACATCAAAGCACACCTCCAAAACCCAAATCGCTTTCTGTATCAATTCCTAATGAGGGGAATATAAAAAAATGAAAAAATAAAATGAGGGGAATTGAAACAGTGGCCAAATCAGGAAGTTCAGCCCCCCTTTAACATAGTGAGAATAGACCACTTAAACGATCATTGAACTGTTCAACTTTGTAGAAAGCCTTATCAAGTCATTCCCATTCAGGGGCTTCTTTACAACACGGATACCCAGATAAATATGATGCCAATCAATGACAACAATACAGAAAAACCAGTGAGACAGAAAACTCAACCTGGTTCACATGATTCCGTTTAGGGAAATGTACTGTTCCTGTGATTGGGTTCTTAGAAAATAGATTGGCTATCAGACAGCCAGGGAGCAGCACAAAGTGGATGTCTCTATTGACCTGTGTGCCCTTCCCCTGACACTGGGACAGTGGTGGAGTAAAAAAGACTGTGAAAGTGGGGCAACTAGAACTTAACCATGAGTGACATGCTCCAAAAGAGATGAGGAAAGTGAGCACTCCGAGACAGAGTTCTTAAACGCTGCAGCCAAATCCTGGCAGCTAATACAAATCCCTGCCACATTGTCTTGCTTTAAATCTGAAACTCTTTTAGTAAGAGACTGTCTAAAAGCACGAGAACCACCAATAAGGATCACACACACACTCACTCACTCACTAGGCCTCAAAATCAAATGTAAATCACGTCTGTTTAAGTTAGGGCGTGGGTGCTGTACTTTATTTCCCCACATATACCCAAGGTTAATGACGGGTTATCATAACTGTAACATAAACAGCTCAGACACAATACAAAGATGCACAATACAAACGGTTTAAAGAAGCGGGAGGCAGTCCAATCACCTCTGACCAGATACTGAATCATCGCAAACAGCCACCGTTCGTAGTCACCCAGCAGGTGATCACTTACACAACATGGCAACTTGCTGCTTTTAGCCGTTCGTTGACACGGTGGGTCTGAGCTGTTACCTTCAATGATAATATTGCTTTTCTCTGTCAACATGCTTACAGTGCAATCGGAAAGTATTCAGACTCCTTCAGTTTTTCTACATTTTGTTACGTTACATTCTTACTCTAAAAATTGTTTTAAATCCTTATCAATCTACACACAATACCACATAATGTCAAAGTGAAAACAGTTTATTTTTTTTGCAAATGTATTGAAAATGAAAAACAGAAATATCTTATTTACGTACAGTTGAAGTCGGAAGTTTACATGCACCTTAGCCACATTTTTAGCCAAGTTTTTCACAATTCCTGACATTTAATCCTAGTAAAAATTCCCTGTCTGATCACCACTTTATTTTAAGAATGTGAAATTACAGAATAATAGTAGAGAGAATGATTTATTTCAGCTTTTATTTCTTTCATCACATTCCCAGTGGGTCAGAAGTTTACATACACTCAATTCGTATTTGGTAGCATTGCCTTTAAATTGTTTCACTTGGGTCAAGCGTTTCGGGTAGCCTTCCACAAAATTCCCACAATAATTTAGGTGAATTTTGGCCAATTTCCTCCTGACAGAGCTGGTGTAACTGAGTCAGGTTTGTAGGCCTCCTTGCTCGCACACGCCTTTTCAGTTCTGCTCACAAATTTTCTATAGAATTGAGGTCAGGTTTTTGTGATAGCCACTCCAATACCTTGACTTTGTTGTCCTTAAGCCATTTTGCCACAACTTTGGAAGTATGCTTGGGGTCATTGTCCATTTGGAAGACCCATTTGCGACCAAGCTTTAACTTCCTGACTGATGCCTTGAGATGTTGCTTCCATATATCCACATAGTTTCCCTTCTGATGATGCCATCTATTTTGTGAAGTGCACCAGTCCCTCCTGCAGCAAAACAACCCCACAACATGATGCTGCCACCCCCATGCTTCACGGTTGGAATGGTGTTCTTCGGCTTTTTCCTCCAAACATAACAATTATCATAATTGTCAAAAAGTTATATTTTTGTTTCATCAGAACAGAGGATATTTCTCCAAAAAGTATGATCTTTGTCCCCATGTGCAGTTGAAAACTGTAGTCTGGCTTTTTATGGCGGTTTTGGAGCAGTGGCTTCTTCCTTGCTGAGCGGCCTTTCATCTGCACAAGGTCCTTTGCTGTTGTTCTGGGATTGATTTGCACGTTTTACACCAAAGTACGTTCATCTCTAGGAGACAGAACGTGTCTCCTTCCTGAGTGGTATGACGGCTGCGTGTTCCCATGGTGTTATACTTGCGTACTGTTGTTTGAAAAGATGATAATTTTCTGGAATTTTCCAAGCTGTTTAAAGGCAGTCAACTTAGGGTATGTAAACTTCTGACCCACTGGAATTGTGATATAGTGAATGATGAGTGAAATAAATTGTCTGTAAACAATTGTTGGAAAATTTACTTGTGTCATCACAAAGTAGATGTCCTAACCGACATGTCAAAACTATAGATTGTTCGCAAGAAATTTGTGGAGTGGTTGAAAAACAAGTTTTAATGACACCAACCTAAGTATATGTAAACTCCCGACTTCAACTGTATTTATTTCCCTTAACAATCTACACACAATACCCCATAATGAAAAAACAAACCTCTACGGAGCTCTATGGACAATTCCTAATGACCTCATGGCTTGGTTTTTCCTCTGACATGCACTGTCAACTGTGGGACCTTATATAGACAGGTCCCACCCTAAAAAATAGGGTCTGAATACTTACACTACCGGTCAAAAGTTTTAGAACACCTACTCATTCAAGTGTTAACTTTATTTTTACTATTTTCTACATTGTAGAATAACAGTGGAGACATCAAAACTATGAAATAACGCATGTGGAATCATGTGGTAACCAAAAAAGTGTTAAACAAATCATAATATATTTTATATTTGAGCTTCTTCAAATAGGCACCCTTTGCCTTGACGGCAGCTTTGCACACTTTTGGCATTCTCTCAACCAGCTTCACCTGGAATGCATTTCCAACAGTCTTGAAGGAGTTGACTGCTTTTCCTTCACTCTGTGGACTCCTCCCAAACCATCTCAATTTGGTTGAGGTTGGGAGATTGTGGAGGCCAGGTCATCTGATGCAGCACTCCATCACTCTCCTTGGTAAAATAGCACTAGAGGTGTGTTGTGTGATTGTCCTGTTGAAAAACAAATGACAGTCTCAATTTCCACCGGTCTAATGTCCATTGCTTGTGTTTCTTGGCCCAAGCAAGTCTCTTCTTATTATTGGTGTTCTTTAGTAGTGGTTTCTTTAAAGCAATTCGACAATGAAGGCCTGATTCACACAGTCTCCTCTGAGCAGTTGATGTTGAGATGTGTCTGTTACTAAGCATTTATTTGGGCTGCAATTTCTGAGGCTCGTAACTCTAATTAATTTATCCTCTGCAGCAGAGGTACTGTAACTCTGGGTCTTCCATTCCTGTGGTGGTCCTCATGAGAGCCAGTTTCATCGTAGTGCTTGATGGTTTTTGATGGTCAAAGCGCTTGACTGACCTTAATGTTTTAAAGTAATGATGGACTGTAATTTCTCTTTGCTTATTTGAGCTGTTTTTGCGGTAATATGGACTTGGTATTTTATCAAATAGGGCTATCTTATACCTCCCCTACCTCATGAAGCTGTTGAGAGAATGCCAAGAGGGTGCAAAGCTGTCATCAAGGCAAAGGGTGGCTACTTTGAAGAATCGCAAAAATAAAATCTATTTTGATTTGTTTAAAACTTTTTTGGTTACTACAAGATTCCATATATTTTATTTCATAGTTTTGAGGACTTCACTATTATTCTACAATGTAGAAAATAGTATATATATATATTTTTTTTTTACTTGCATGAGTAGGTGTTCTAAAACTTTTGACCAGTAGTGTATGTAAATAAGCTATTTCTGTTTTGTATTTTTAATAAATGTGCAACATTTTCTCAACCTGTTTTCACTTTGTCATTATGGGGATTTTTTATTTACTTAATCCAATTTAGAATAAGACTGTAACGTAACAAAATGTGGAAAAAGGGAAGGAGTCAGAATACCTTCCAAATGCACTGTTCATTGTAGAAATTATTTAAGATACTCTTCAAAGAGGTAGAGTTTCAGACATTTTCAGGAAGATTTGCAGGAACTCCGTTGTCCTGACTGCAGGGGAAAGCTTGTTCCACTATTGGGGAGCTTTTACTGGGCTGAGCAGGAGCTGCCCTCCCATAGGGGTTGGAGGCCCAAGATACCAGAAGGTGGCTGAACGGAGTGCACTGGGTTGGGATATAGGGTTTGAGCATAGCCTGAAGATAAGGAGGGCAGTTCCCCTTCCTGCTCCGTAAGCAAGCGTGAAGGTCTTGAAGATGATGCGAGCCTCCACTGGAAACCAATGTCATGTGCGGCGGAGCGGGGTGACATGGGAGAACTTCGCAAGGTTGAACACCAGGCGGGCTGCGGAATTCTGGATAAGTTGAAGGGGTTCGATGGCACAAGCATAGAGCCCAGCCAACAGTGAGTTGCAGTAGTCCAGACGGGAGATGACAAGTGCCTGGATTGGGACCCGCACCACTTCCCGTGTGAGGAAAGGTCATACTCCGGATGTTGTAGAGCATGAACCTGCAGGAACGAGTCACTGCTTGGATGTTTGCAGAGAACGACAGGGTGTTGTCCAGGGTAAAGCCAAGGTTCTTTGCACTCTGGGAGGGGGACACCATTGCGTTGTTGAAATGCCTGGTAATAGGGAATCATTTATATTTTATAATGAATAGGCTGACACATTACCTTTAGCTACAGTATATCTCACCACCATGCGTTTCCATCTCCTCCTTTCTCTCCTTCATTCCTTTCTTGAGTGCAGTGATAGGGGCTGTCAACAGTTTAATTAAATATGTTTTGTTGTGGGGCCTCCCGAGTGGCGCAGTGGTCTAAGGCACTGCATCACTACAGATCCTGGTTTGATACTGGGCTGTGTCACAGCCGGCCACGACCGGTAGAACCATGAGGTGGCGCACAGTTGGCCCAGCGACATCAGGGTTAGGGGAGGGTTTGGCCGGCCGGGATGTCCTCGACCTTCGCCTCTCCCGAGTCCATATGGGAGTTGCAGCGATGGGACAAGACTGTTACTACCAATTGGATATCATGAAATCGGGGAGAAAAAGTGGGTAAAATAAATAAATAAATGTTTTCTTGTGAAAACACGTTACTATCAATGTTCCCGAACAGATTTCACTTGCTTTCCCAAATGATGTACTGGGTAGCTGCAGGAACATGGTTGGAGAGCCCATGGCATACAGAGTTTGGGCAGAATATCACCTGTCGTGCAGCGAGGTGATGCTCCTCAAACGGTGGTTGATGCATGAAGATAAATAAGTGTTCTTATAAGCCCAGATATTTCTATATGCAATCCCGTGTGAAAGCAGAGTTTTGATGCTTGCCACTAAAAAGAGCAGGATCCCAGCTGAAACTATATTTAGGACTATTTCTCAGCTGCTCCACTATAAAACCAGAGTAGCCTACCCGACATGATTTCAACTGCGGGAAAACAGCCTCCATTCACTAATTGAATGAATACAGATGATATGTCTTTTTTTCCCCTGCCCCTGTTCCTATCCATTTGATAATTGGGCATTCTAAATCGATTTGAAAATATATATATTAGTAAAGGCAAGAGTAAATTGGGAATAGTCCGATGGGTGAAAATATGATCGCTTGATGAGAGAACAGAGTGTGCAGCCTAAGGCAAGGAACAGAGAGCAAGCATTTTTGCAACTTTTTCATATAGTCAATAGCCTATAGTCACATCATGCAGTTTTGATTTCTAAGACATTCTAAGGTTTGTGTCATTCACAACTAAATTAGCCAAATAACTCTAAATCTAGCGTATAGAACCTGTTTCAAATTATCACTTTTACACTCAACATAGCCACTTCATATGCACACTGGCTCCGGAATAGAAAAATATCCTTATATATTTTATTAAATTATATTATCTTATTCCATTATATTATTCTTACAATAAAATCATATAACATGAAATAATGGCATGGGACTTATTAGCATATCTTGTCTCCTAAATGAACTAGCCTACAGCCTATGGAATGACTTATAGCCAGATAACGTAGGACGACTACATTTTGTTCATATCATTATGTTTCTTTAGACCTGCCTAAAAAAATAATGAATTTATTGTGATGGTGTATATTAAATTAATTTTAAATATAGATGTTCCAAAGGCGCACATCAGCGGCTTGTATGCTTGGAGGCCTGGAGATGCTAAACGTGTTTATGTTAATTAATGGCCAATTGGTTTCTTGAGGAGGGGCAGAACTCTGGACATCTTGAAATCAGTGGTCAGGGATGAGTTAAGTGAGGAGTAGGAGATGATCTCCAGAGATGGTCTGGAGAAGGCAGGGGATGGGGTCAAGTTGGCAGATTGGGGGATGGGGTCAAGTTGGACATCACTAGCCGCGGGTTTTTAACTGGAGAGAGAGGAGAGAAAGAAGTCAAGGTGTAGGGTAGTTCTGTGTGAGTTGGATCAGTGGGGTCTGTGAATGAGGAGTGGATGTCGTCAACCTTATTTTCAAAGTGTTGACAAAGTTTTCCGCAGAGGGAGGAGGGAAGGGGATGAGGTGGAGGATTAAGAAGGGAGGAGAAAGTGGAGAAGAGTTTCCCAGGGTTGGAGGCAGACGCTTGGAATTTAGAGTGATAGGAAGTGGCTTTAGCACTGATACAGAGGAAGAGGAGAGAGTGGAAGGATAATAGGTCCTCCGGAAGTTTTGTTTTCCTCCATTCAGCTGCTGTTCTGTTAGCACGCAGTGAGTCATTCAGCCACGGAGTGGGAGGGGAAGGTCGAGCCAGCCGGGAGGAAAGGGGACAGTGAGAGTCAAAGGATGTGGAAAGGGAGGAGAGTAGGGTCAAACAGGCAGAGGCAGGAGGCAGGAGAGAAAAGGATTTAGGAGAAGGGAGAGAGGATAGGATAGAAGAGGACAGATTAGTGGGAGAGAGAGAGCGAAGATTGAGGTGGCACAAATCAAATCAAAGTTTATTGGTCGCATACACAGATTTGCAGATGTTAAAGCAGGTGCAGATAAATGCTTATGTTTCTAGCTCCAACAGTGCACTAATATATAATATAAAAACTAGAAATAAAAAAATATCAGAATGAGCAATATCAGAAAGTGTCCGGAATATAAATATATATAAATGGTGTGTATAGCAGTGGAGGCTACTGAGAGGGGGACGGCTCATAATAATGTCTGGAAAGGAGCGAATGAAATGGCATCAAACAATTGGAAACCATGTGTTTGATACCATTCCACTAATTCCACTCCAGCCATTACCACAAGTCCGTCCTCCCCAATTAAGGTGCCACCAACCTCCTGTGGTGTATAGACAGTACATGAATAGAAAAGTGTGTATAGCAGTAGTTATATAGGATGACCAGAATACAGGCGCTGTTGCGCCTTCTTCACCACGCTGTCGGTGTAGCGGAACCATCTCAGGTCCTCAGTGATGTGCACGCTGAGTAACTTGAAGCTTTTGAACCTCCCTACTGCTCTCTTGGCTGTTGCCTGTAGTCCATGATCAGCTCCTTTGTTTTGTTAACGTTGAGGGAGAGGTTATTTTCCTGCCACCACTCCGTCAGGGTGCTCAACTCCTCCATGTAGGCTGTCTCGTCGTTGTTGGTAATCAGGCCTACAACTGTTGTGACGTCAGAAAACTTGATGATTGAGTTGGAGAAGTGCATAGCCATGAAGCCATGTGTTAACAGGGAGTACAGGAGGGGGCTGAGCACACACCACTGTGGGGCCAACGTGTTGAGGATCAGAGTGGCGGAGGGGTTGTTCCCTACCTCACCAATAGAGGTCGGCCCGTCAAGAAGTCTAGAACCCAATTGCACAGGGAAGGGTTCAGACGCAGGACACTGAGCATAGTGATGAGCTTGGAGGGAACTATGTTGTTGAAGGCTGAGCTGTAGTTGATGAACAGCATTCTCATATAGGTATTCCTCAGGTGGGATAGGGCAGTGTGCAGTGCAATGGCGATTACGTCGTCAGTGGATCTGTAGGGACAGTATGCAAATTGTAGTGGTGTCGGGTATGGTAGAGGTGATATGATCCTTAACTAGCATCTCAAAGCCCTTCATGGCTACTGACGTGTTTGCTAAGTTACCGTCGCTTTCTTGGGTACATGAACAATGGTGGACACCTTGAAGCAAGTTGGAACAACATACTGGGATAGGGAGATTGAATTTGTAGTAAACACACCAGCTGGTCTGCACATGCTCTGTGGAAACAACTTGGGCCGGCAGCCCTGCAAGGGTTAACACCACACAGACCTGTGGTACAAAGCCCATGAATATTATCTAGCCTCCAATACCCTACTCAACAAATTGGATGCAGTCTATCACAGTGCCATCCGTTTTGTCACCAAAGCCCCATATACTACCCACCATTGCGACCTGTACAGGCCCTCGCTTCACACTTGTCGCCAAACCCATTGGCTCCATGTCATCTACAAGACCCTGCTAGGTAAAGTCCCCCCTTATCTCAGCTCGCTGGTCACCATAGCATCACCCACCTGTAGCACGCGCTCCAGCAGGTATATCTGTCACGTTCTGACCTTTATTTCCTTTGTTTTGTATTTATTTAGTATGGTCAGGGCGTGAGTTGGGTGGGCAGTCTATGTTTGTTTTTCTAGGTTTTGGGTATTTCTATGTTTCGGCCTAGTATGGTTCTCAATCAGAGGCAGTAGTTGTCTCTGATTGAGAATCATACTTAGGTAGCCTGGGTTTCACTGTGTGTTTGTGGGTGATTGTTCCTGTCTCTGTGTTTTGCACCAGATAGGGCTGTTTTTGGTTTTCCACGTTTATTGTTTTGTAGTGTTCATGTTTATCTGTTTTTATTAAACATGAATCAATATAACCACGCTGCGTTTTGGTCCGCCTCTACTTCACCACAGGAAAACCCTTACAATATCTCTCTGGTCACCCCCAAAACGAATTCTTTCTTTGGCTTTCTCCTTCCAGTTCTCTGCTGCCAATGACTGGAACGAACTACAAAAATCTCTGAAACTGGAAACACGTATCTCCCTCACTAGCTTTAAGCACCAGCTGTCAGAGCAGCTCACAGATTACTGCACCTGTACATAGCCCATCTAGAATTTAGCCCAAACAACTACCTCTTTCCCTACATTATTTATTTTAATTCATTTATTTATTTTGCTCCTTTGCACCCCATTATTTTTATTTCTAATTTGCACATTCTTCCACTGCAAATCTACCATTCCAGTGTTTTACTTGCTATATTGTATTTTCTTTGCCTCCCTTATCTCACCTCATTTGCTCACATCGTATATAGACTTGTTTCTACTGTATTATTGAATGTATGTTTGTTTTACTCCATGTGTAACTCTGTTGTTTATGTCAAACTTCTTTGCTTTATCTTGGCCAGGTCGCAATTGTAAATGAGAACTTGTTCTCAACTTGCCTACCTGGTTAAATAAAGGTGAAATAAAAAAAATTAAAAATCTGGTGTTCACAGATGTATTCTGGAGTTAGTTCCAGATGACAAACAGTTCACCTCAGAAGTCTAGATAGGGGTGGTCCTATCAATTGCAATAAGGAATGCACAAATCCACAAAATGAGACAAACAGGAAAGCCTCAAAGGATCCCTCAAATGAAATTCAAGGACAAAGGGATGGAACAAACAAGCTGGTACACAGTGTTCAAGCAAAGTTTTTCATGTTCATTTTGTCGTAGACAAAAAAGATTTGTCTTGTCAATTTTTTTTTATATTTTTGTGTGACATTAGTTGACTAAGTCTGAATCCCGTCATCCATCCTGTCATAGGTTTAAGCCGACCGGGTGGTGGCCATAGCTCCTGAGAACATGTCAACATCTCTTAGCTCACATGCCACTGGGCAAAAACTGGTTGAATCAATGTTGTTTCCACATAATTTCAACAAAATAATCAACGTGGAACACTGATGGTATTTGCAAAAAGTAATCAACGTAAGGACATTTCTTTTTTTCACCCAACTTTTTACTTAAATCCAATGTCATGGTGCCATTTTTTGTTTCATTTCGGGTTGAATTCACGTTAGTTGACAACAGAACCAATTGTAAATCAAAAATAGATGTTGAACTGACATATGTGCCCAATGGGACACTACTGTCTGCTCACATTTCACGCTGCAATCCGAGTCATTAAAGTGGTGTGGAAAGAGCTGTGTGCTGCCCCCAGAGAAAACATGTTGGGGCCTGAAAACCTGCAACAGTTGATACAACCTTTCACAGCATTATTGTCCCATAAAGTAGCAACGTGCATGCCCTGCCCACCTGAGCATGTCTTTTTCAGACATTTATTTCCTGTGTTTGAGGGGTGCAAAATCCACTTGTCACTTTGGCACCAGTCCCTCCTGCAGCAAAGCACCCCCAACATGATTCTGCCACCCCCCGTGATTCACAGTTGGGATGGTATTCTTTTTCCTCCAAACATAACGATGGTCATTATGGCCAAAAAGTTAGATTTTTGTTTCATCAGACCAGAGGACATTTCTCCAAAAAGTACAATCTTTGTCCCCATGTGCAGTTGCAAACTGTAGTCTGGCTTTTTTATGATGGTTTTGGAGCAGTGGCTTCTTCCTTGCTGAGCAGCCTTTCAGGTTTTGTCGATATAGAACTAATTTTACAGTGGATATAGATACTTTTGTACCTGTTTCCTCCAGCATCTTCACAAGGTCCTTTGCTGTTGTTCTGGGATTGATCTGCACTTTTTAAACCAAAGTATGTTCATCTCTAGGAGACAGAATGCATCTCCTTCCTGAGCGGTATGTCGTCCCATGCTGTTTATACTTGTGTACTATTGTTTGTACAGATAAACGTGGTACCTTCAGGCGTTTGGAAATTGCTCCCAAAGATTAACCAGACTTGTGGAGGTCTACAATTGTTTTCTGAGGTCTTGGCTGATTTCTTTTGACTTTCCCATGGTGTCAAGCAAAGAGGCACTGAGTTTGAAGGTAAGCCTTGAAATACATCCACAGGTAAACCTCCAATTGACTCAAATGATGTCAATTAGCCCAGAAGCTTCTAAAGCCATGACATCATTTTCTGGAATTTACCAAGCTGTTTAAAGGCACAGTCAATATAATGTATGTAAACTTATGACCAACTGGAATTGTGATACAGTGAATTATAAGTGAAATAATCTGTCTGTAAACAATTGTTGGAAAAATGACTCATGTCATGCACAAAATATATGTCCTAACCGACTTGCCAAAACTATAGTTTGTTAACAATAAATTTGTGGAGTGGTTGAAAAACAAATTTTAATGACTTCAACCTAAGTGTATGTAAACTTCCGACTTCAACTGTAAATCTCGCTGGATTGCTTTCATTTTAATCCTACAACTCTTTCAAACTCTTGCTTGTGCCTGTTGTTTCCCATTAACGTTATGACTGTGGAAATGTTTGCAATGGCCCGTAAAACACCCCGGTAATGGTTGAAATTGGCTCAATGGAATACAATGGCTTTCGTTGAATCTATAAAAACAGCTTTGTTTGGGATTTAACGCACCATCTCGACACCAACATCACAAGAAAGATTACTTTTTTCAATTCCACAAAAATGTACACCCATAAAGTTATCAAGAAAAACAGTTGAAATGTATACAAATTAGATACGCTGAAATGAAAGCAACTTCCGAAAATGAACACTCGGATTATAGTGATATTATGTCTGACCTCGCAAACAATGTAAAGTATATTTAGATAAGTGTAATCTAGAGCCAAGTGTGTTGATATTTAATCTGAGGGTATCCTGCTATTGACACACTTGAGAATTATGCAGGAGAAAGTGACAACAACAGTAATTAATAAGGAAGTCCAGACAGCACAGGTGAGTGCAGGAAAGTAAGTGTTTGGTGGATGCAGCCCTGTTCCACCCCTTTATGTTAATGTATTAATATATGGAAATTCACTCAGTGTATTTATGCAAATGTCACACATACCATTTTGTTTTTATTTTAACACCAGATATTTAAAAATACCTGATACAATAAGAAAAACTATGAGTGCATTCTAAGGGGGAAAAAAGCTTAATTTTACAATAAATGTAATACCTGAATTCCCACCAAAATTCCTGAACTCATTCAATATTTGTCCGTGCAAGTAAAATGTTTTATGTGCCATAATTCAGTCAATATCTGATAGATTAAAACATTCAAAACGTTTGGAGTATCTTCATCAACAGTCCAACTGTTGCATTTATTATAATTGTTTTAAAACCTTTTAAACAATTTTGATGACTGTTGCTACATAAATAACCAGGGACAGGCTATAGCTGAGTACTAATCCTTGATCTTAGAATACTATATAATGATTCAATTCATCACTAAGAAATACATTAAAAGTTACAGTAAATGGATGTAGTAACTGCACAGGAATTCCCCAAGATATATGACTTTCCTTGAGGCATGAAGATATTGAATCAGTGTCGTCAAACTCATTTCCACTATTTGTCATAAGCATTTTCTTTTTATACAATGGCCTTCACTTTGATATTAGAAAAGCTAAATTGCTCTGGAGTACTGTACTTGAGATTATAGTTAAACCATGAGGTCGAAGGAATTGTCTGTAGAGCTCTGAAACACGATTGTGTCGAGGCACAAATTTGGGGAAGGTTACCAAAAATAATCTGCAGCATTGAAGGTCCTGAAGAACACAGTGGCCTCCATCCTAATTAAATGGAAGAAGTTTGGAACCACGAAGACTCTTCCTAGAGCTGGCCGCCTGGCCAAACTGAGCAATCGGGGGAGAAGGGCCTTGGTGACGAAGAACCCGATGGTCAATCTGACAGACCACTTGAGTTCCTCTGTGGAGATTGAAAAAACTTCCAGAAGGACAACAATCTCTGCAGCACTCCACCAATCAGGTCTTATGAAAATTGCATTATTTGGCCTGAACGCCAGGAAACCTGGCACCATCCCTACGGTGAAGCATGGTGGTGGCGGGGGAAAGATGAAGAGAGCAAGGTACAGAGAAATCCTTGATGAAAACCTGCTCCAGGGCACTCAGGACCTCAGACTGGGGTGAAGGGTCATCTTCCAACAGGACAATGACCCTAGAGGAGTCAGGAAAGTCAGAAATAGAGATAAAATGAATCACTTACCTTTGAAGATCTTCATCTGGTTGCAGTCACAAGGGTCCCAGCTACACAATAAATGTTTGTTTTGTTTGATAAAGTCCCTCTTTATATCCCAAAAACACAGTTTTGTTGGAGGGTTTTGCTCAGTAATCCACTGGCTCAAAGGCAGTCAAAACATGCAGACGAATACATCCAAATAGTACCGTTCGTCGAAACATGTCAAACAATGTTTATAATTAATCCTCAAGTTGTAAATTGTCTAAATAATCAATAATATTTCAAAGGAAAAACAACGAAGGGCGCTGTCACGACTCTCACCGAAGGTGGCTCCCTTGCCTGTTTGGGCGGTGCTCGGCGGTCTTCGTCGCCGGTCTACTAGCCGCCACCGATCCCTTTTTCCTTTTCTGTTCGTTTGGTCTTATTAGTTGCACCTGTTCCTTATTGTGTTTCTTGATTTTTGTCTATTTAAGCCTGTTAGGCCCGCCTAGGTTTGTGCGCAATTTTTATACTGTTAGTTTGTGGATGTTCGATTGTATTTTATTTTTCCGGACATTTTGGGTCCTGTGTATGGGCCGGTCAGTTGATGCGCCTTGTGTTTTTGGCGTGACCGTTTTTTCCGGTAATAAAATATACATTTATTCGAACCCTCTGCTCTCTGCGCCTGACTCCAAACCCACTGTTCTTAAAGGACTCTGGCAGAATCCCGTTGTCCCAGGAGGAGACAGTAGCTATGGAGACATACGTCACTGAATCTCTGGGACAGGGGTACATGTGAAGAAAAAGGAGGGAGGTCTGCGTCCGTGCATTGATTATAGAGGTCTAAATTCCATCACAGTGGGGTTTAGTTACCCACCTCTCATCGCCACGGCAGTGGAATCATTTCACGGGGCGCGTTTCTTCACAAAACTGGACTTTAGGAGTGCGTATAATCTGGTGCGTATCCGAGAGGGAGATGACTGGAAGACTGCGTTTAGTACCACATCTGGCAATTATGAGTACCTCGTCATGCCGTATGGGTTGAAGAATGCTCCAGACGTTTTCCAATCTTTCGTAGACGAGATTCTCAGAGACCTGCACGGGCAGGGGGTGGTAGGGTATATCGATGACATACTGATCTATTCTGCCACACGCGCCGCGCACGTGTCTCTGGTGCGTAAGGTACTTGGGCGACTGCTGGAGCATGACCTGTATGTCAAGGCTGAGAAATGTGTGTTCTCCAAACAAGCCGTTTCCTTCCTGGGTTATCGCATTTCCACCTCTGGTGTGGTGATGGAGTGTGACCGCATTACAGCCGTGCGCAATTGGCCGTAATTGGCCGACGACCGACCACGTTAAAGGAGATGCAGCAGTTTTTAGGGTTTGCCAATTACTACCGGAATTTTTGGTCAGGTGGCTGCTCCCGTGTATGGTCCAGTGTATGGGCCGGTCAGTTGATGCGCCTTGTGTTTTTGGCGTGACCGTTTTTTCCGGTAATAAAATATACATTTATTCGAACCCTCTGCTCTCTGCGCCTGACTCCAAACCCACTGTCCTTAAAGGACTCTGACAGGTGCGCACTCGGTCACGCACGCAAACCAGCACTGCATGATTCTACAGTCCACTGACAGAAAGGTCTCTTTCTTCTTCATTTTTCAGAAAAGAAGCCTGAAACAATGTCTAAAGACTGTTGACATCTAGTGGAAGCCATAGGAACTGCAATCTGGGTCCTAACCCATGAGATACTCTATAGGCATTCAATTGAAAACTACCCACATCAAAAAAATCCCACTTCCTGGATAGATTTTCCTCAGGTTCTCGCCTGCCATATCAGTTCTGTTATACTCACATACATTATTTTAACAGTTTTGGAAACTTTAGAGATTCCAAAATTAATATGCATATCCTAGCTTCTGGGCCTGAGTAACAGGCAGTTTACTTTGGGCATGCTTCTCATCCAGATGTCGAAATACTGCCAAGCCATAAGAAGTTTTAAGGGTCTAATTACTTACGCAAATGTGATATTTTTCATTTTTTTGTATACATTTGCAAACATTTCTAAAAACCAATTTTTACTTCATCATTGTGGGGTATTGTGTGTGTAGATTGATGAGCGGAAAAAAACTATTTAATCAATTTTAGAATAAGGCTGTAACGTAGCAAAATGTGGAAAAAGTTAAGGGTTCTGAATACTTTCCGAATGCACTGTATATCTGGACAACTGTAATTTGATCCAGAATGCACTAAGTATACAAACTTTAATTTGACCCAGAATGCACTAAGTATACAAACATCTCAAAAGTTCACCACAGGTGAAACAAAGACTAAAGAGCACAAGAGAGCAGAAGTTTACCCAGGACTTTGAGGGTTTAGTGTCTATAAAGAATGTTGATACATTTCCAAAAACCACCATTCATAGTAATCCTCCTGCTCTTGGTTTCTCTGTTTCATATAACCAGGCTTATGGAGGTTATTTTTTTCCTAAAGGCACATTTCTGGCAGGAGAACTGTGGATATGGACGGTAAAAATAAAAGCATACAATAAGTGGTTCCTAAGGCTTTTGGATCCTTCTGCAGAAGGAATTTCAAATTTCAAGTGCAGATTTTATGATTTCAAGTGCAGATTAAGAGCTGGTTGAAGTAACAGATTGTATATGGTTTTCTAGGGCACATGGTCACAGGGGAAATGGAAGGACGTGCCCAAGAGGCCATTTCTTCTGTATGTCACCATGCATACTGCATCTCCAACAGTACAGGGCCCATAGAGATACAACTAGTGTTCGATCTCTATGACTGGGCCCTTATTTCCCCTCCCATTCTTTGCCACACCATTCATTCATGAAAGTATATTGATGAAGACTGGGATCATATCAAATGGGGTTTTCCGTGCTTCAGCAAACAATATATTCACAGAAGAGGGGTTCAACAACCAAGACAGAAGTTAAAAAGAATGACTTGCCCAGGAAACTCTTCCAACTGTACCTATGCGTTTCCATCTGGAATAAAGTCTGAGACAAACATGATTATCTCAACTCTGACTGGTGTTTTGAGTGCTCTACCGCTAGGAACCTTGAATTAGTCAAACTGTAGAAATTGTTACGGTATTTCACTGCCTCCAAGTCAAATAGCATCAGTTTAAATAAATCGAATCAAAATGATAATGTCTTAGGATCCCTCTGAGGGTTTCCATCTTTGATTTGATCATGTGAACGTCGAGCATTCCACAAGTCAAATCAATTCAACTCAATAAAAAGACAAAGGCTGGAATTAAACATAGCATATTTTCCTCACTGTGACTCAGACTAGAAGTGTTACACAGTTCAGCAAGCTTGTCCTTGAGTTTTAGCCTAAAGTTCTCTGGTTTTGTCTCCCCTAACATCAATCAAGTCAAGCTCCTGAACGCTAAAGGAATGCATGCCACAGACATTTACCATAGAAGAAACCTTGTAGGAGCCTGGCAGTCATAGCTAGTCAGTCTAGTATTTAGCTGAGGGGAATGTGACTTCGGATCATGTGAGAGCTTGGCCAGCGATTAGTGCCTGATGTTGGTCTGAGTGGTCGTCCCTACACTCTTAGAAAAAAGGGTTCCAAAAGGGTTCTTTGGCTGTCCCCATGGGAGCACACTTTTTGGATTCCATGTAGAATCCTCTTTTTAAATAGCACCTTTTTTTCAAAGAGTGTAGGGCTGTTACTGTGACCATATTGTGGTCATGACCACAGTTAAATTCCACGTAACCGTTTAGTCACGGTAACTAGGCTTCTCCATAACTGCCCTCTGATGCTGCTGATGGTCATTAGTAGCCTACTAAACTTGCTAACTGCCAGTCGCTAAAGGCCTGGTACACAACAATTGATTGTCCCTCTAATCACTCTGACATCAATGCAAATCAAATCAAAAATCAAATCAAACACTATGAAGGCCCTTGAGGCATGAGCTCATGTTGCGCAACATTTCTATAGGCTATGAAATTGTGAGAAAACAGAGTTTTGATGGCCTCTATTAAAAAGAGGAGGATCCCATCAGCATTCTATAGGCTAAGCCTACTATATGTATTTCTCAACTCTCCTAATATTAAGCACATTGCTTCGCTTTACAACATGAGTATAGCCTACCTGGCTGGCATGAAAATTAACCGTGGGAAAAGCGTCCTCCATATGCTAATTAAGTGCATAGATTACGTGTTTTTCCCCCTTCCCCTGTTCCAACAGGTGCATGACAATGGTCCATTTTAAATCAAAACTAATTTCACACATACATTATTTACTATTTGTAAAGACAATATTAAATTAAGAAAAGTCTGATGGGTGACAATATTATCACTTGTGAATGATGTCATCACTTGTGAATGATGTCTTTTCACTTGTGAATGATGCCCAGCATGTGCAGTAAGGCAAGAAACAGCACATGCCTTTTTTTGCTCCTTTTTCGAATCAGTCGTACACATCATTTAGCCTAGCCACATAGGCCTATATGTTTTGATAAGTTTGGATCACAACTAAAGTGGAAATATAACTCAAAATGCAGTCTATACGCCTAGGACCTGTGGAACACAGTTAGAGAGCACATAGCCTACAGAGCCTAGTGAAATGTGTTCTTATTAGCCTAGTCATTGTGCAATCGCATGTAAAAGCAGAGTTTTGACTGGCCACCATTTAAAAGAGGATCCCAGCTTTCAGGTTCTGCTATATTTATTACTCAATTCTTAAAATTAAGCACATTATTCCATAATAACTGACCTTAATGTCTTAAGGTAATGATGGACTGTTGTTTCACTTTGCTTATTTGAGCTGTTCTTGTCATAATATGGACTTGGTCTTTTACCAAATAGGGCTATCTTCTGTATACCACCCCCTACCTTGTCACAACACAACTGATTGGCTCAAATGCATTAAGGAAAGAAATTCCACAAATTAACTTTTAACAAGGCACACCTGTTATTTGAAATGAACATTCCAGGTGGCTACCTCATGAAGCTGGTTGAGAGAATGCCAAGAGTGTGAAAAGCTGTCATCAAGGCAAAGGGTGGCTACTTTGAAAAATCTCAAATCTCAAATATATTTGAATTTGTTTAACACTTTTTTGGTTACTACATGATTCCATATGTGTTATTTCATAGTTATGATGTCTTCACTATTATTCTACAATGTAGAAAATAGTAAAAAATAAAGAAAAACTCTTGAATGAGTAGGTGTGTCCAAACTTTTGACTGGTACTGTATATTCCTCATATTATAAAATAATATAAAATATTTAGACAGAATTCTAAGCAAGTCTTATCTGATAAATTAACTAGTGTAGCCCACAGCCACATGGCATAGCCAGATCAGGGCCTAACATAAGGACAACTCAGAATATGCTATTCTGTTCTTCTGAAAAAGGCCACATTTTCTTCGTATCATGTTTCTGTAGACCTGTCTAAAATAAATAATGGATTTATTGTGATGGTGTAGGCTATATTAAATGGATTTATTTGACTTTTTAAAATATTGTCTGCATCAATGGCTTGTAGACTATGCGTGGCAGTCAGGAAATTCTGAAAGTGTTTATGTTAATTAACAGTAAACTACCGTGAGACCGGTAGTTAATTGTGTGACAATCACCGTCTGACAAAATGTCATGACCGCTACAGCCCTAGTCATCCCCATGCAGCATCTCTCCACACGTGCCGGCTGGGGGACAGGGCTGTCAACGTGAGAGCTCATTAGCTCGGCCTCTTGGAAAGAAAGCTGCGACAGGCTTGGAGGGCGACCCCAGGAGGGACAGCGACCGCCAGCGCGGGTCATGTTTCCACATCGTCTACAAAAAAAAACTAAGAATTATTTACCCAAGCCCAACCCTTGCTGTTAGTGCCATCTCCTGCAACACCGGGTGGGTCTCTCTCTCTGTCTTTCTGTCTCTCATTCTCTCTCTATCTCTGGAATGGCAACAGCACATGCCATATAAAGTGCCTTCAGAGAGTATTCATACCCTTTGACTTATTCCACATTTTGTTGTTTTACAGCCTGAAATCAAAATTGATTAAATATATACAAAAATTACATATCTACACACAATACCCCATAATGACAAAGGTAAAACATGTTTTTAGAAATGTTTGCAAAGGTATTGAAAAATTAATACAGAAATGTCTCATTTACATATCTCATAAGTATTCACACCCCTGAGTCAATGCATGTTAGAATCACCTTTGGCAGCGATTACAGCTGTGTATTTCTGGGTACGTCTCAAAGAGCTTTGCACACCTGGCATGTACAATATTTGCACATTATTATTTAAAAAATTCTTCAACCTATGTCAAATTGGTTGTTGATCATTGCTAGACAACCATTTTCAAGTCTTGCCATATATTTTCAAGCATATTGTCACATGTGCTCCCTCTCCAGCCTCTAGGTCACCAAGCTGCTCGTTAGAGCGCACAGGTGTCACCAGCGGTACGCACGTAATGATACTCACCTGGACTCCATCACCTCCTTGATTACCTGCCCTTTATATGTCACTCCTTTTAGTTTCTTCCCCAGTTGTCATTGTTCCTGTTTCATGTCGGTGCGCTGTTTGTGTTTCTTGTTTTGTTCATTTATTTATTAAATGTATTCACTCCCTGAACTTGCTTCCTGACTCTAAGCGTACATCGTTACACATATTTAAGTCAAAACTGTAACTTGACCACTCAGGAACATTCACTGTCTTTTTGGTAAGCAACTCAAGTGTAGATTTGGCCTTCTGTTTTAGGTTATTGACCCGCTGAAAGGTGAATTCATTGCACAGTGTCTGGTGGAAAGCAGCCTGAACCAGGTTTTCCTATAGGATTTTGCCTGTGCTTAGCTACAATCCGTTTATTTTTATCCTGAAAAACTCCCTAGTCCTTAACGATTACAAGCATACCCATAACATGATGCAGCCACCACTATGCTTGAAAATATGGAGAGTGGTACTCACTAATGTGTTGTATGATTGAGGCAAATCCAATAACACTGTATTCAGGACAAAAAGTTAATTGCTTTGCCACATTGTTTGCAGTATTACTATAGTGCCTTGTTACAAACAGGATGCATGTTTTGGATTTAAAAAAAATTCTGTACAGGCTTCCTTCTTTTCACTATGTCAATTAGGTTAGTAAATTGTGGAGTAACTGCACTGTGTTGATCCATCCTCAGTTTTTTTTCTCCTATTACAGCCATTAAACTCTGTAACTGTTTTAATATCACCATTAGCCTCATGGTGAAATCCCTGAGCAGTTTCCTTCCTCTCCGGCAATTGATTTAGGAAGGTGCCTGTAGCTTTGTAGTGACTGAGAGTATTGCTACAGCAACCAAAGTGACATTAATAACTTCAGCATGCTCAAATGGATATTCAATGTGAGATTTTTTTCCTACCCATCTACCAATAGGTTCCTTTCTTAGCGAGGCATTGGAAAACCTCCCTGGTCTTTGTGGTTGAATCTGTGTTTTGAAATTCACTGCTCGACTGAGGGACCTTAAAGATAATTATATGTTTGGGGTACAGAGATTTAAGCACTATTATTGCTCACAGACTGAGTTCATTCAACTTCTTATGTGACTTGTTTAGCACATTTTTACTCCTAAACTTATTTAGGATTACCATAATAAAGGGGTTGAATACTTATCAACTTTTCATTTTTAATTAATTTGCTAAAAAATCTAAAACATAAATCCCTTGACATTATGGGGAATTGTGTGTAGGGGCCAATGACAAAAAATCTCAATTTAATATTTTGAAGTTCAGGCTGTAACACAAAAGGTGGAAAAAGTGTGTGAATACTTTCTGGAGGCAATGTAAATCATAGAATAATGAAAGTCAATCAAATACCCCTGTGAAACTTTTACTACTACAATGCTGTATCACCTACAGTGCCTTGCGAAAGTATTCGGCCCCCTTGAACTTTGCGACCTTTTGCCACATTTCAGGCTTCAAACAAAGGTATAAAACTCTATTTTTTGTGAAGAATCAACAACAAGTGGGACGCAATCATGAAGTGGAACGACATTTATTGGATATTTCAAACTTTTTTAACAAATCAAAAACTGAAAAATTGGGCGTGCAAAATTATTCAGCCCCTTAAGTTAATACTTTGTAGCGCCACCTTTTGCTGCGATTACAGCTGTAAGTCGCTTGGGGTATGTCTCTATCAGTTTTGCACATCGAGAGACTGAAACTTTTTCCCATTCCTCCTTGCAAAACAGCTCGAGCTCAGTGAGGTTGGATGGAGAGCATTTGTGAACAGCAGTTTTCAGTTCTTTCCACAGATTCTCGATTGGATTCAGGTCTGGACTTTGACTTGGCCATTCTAACACCTGGATATGTTTATTATTGAACAATTCCATTGTAGATTTTGCTTTATGTTTTGCATCATTGTCTTGTTGGAAGACAAATCTCCGTCCCAGTCTCAGGACTTTTGCAGACTCCATCAGGTTTTCTTCCAGAATGGTCCTGTATTTGGCTCCATCCATCTTCCCATCAATTTTAACCATCTTCCCTGTCCCTGCTGAAGAAAAGCAGGCCCAAACCATGATGCTGCCACCACCATGTTTGACAGTGGAGATGGTGTGTTCAGGGTGATGAGCTGTGTTGCTTTTACGCCAAACATAACGTTTTGCATTGTTGCCAAAAAGTTCAATTTTGGTTTCATCTGACCAGAGCACCTTCTTCCACATGTTTGGTGTGTCTCCCAGGTGGCTTGTGGCAAACTTTAAACAACACTTTTTATGGATATCTTTAAGAAATGGCTTTCTTCTTGCCACTCTTCCATAAAGGCCAGATTTGTGCAATATACGACTGATTGTTGTCCTATGGACAGAGTCTCCCACCTCAGCTGTAGATCTCTGCAGTTCATCCAGAGTGATCATGGGCCTCTTGGCTGCATCTCTGATCAGTCTTCTCCTTGTATGAGCTGAAAGTTTAGAAGGACGGCCAGGTCTTGGTAAATTTGCAGTGGTCTGATACTCCTTCCATTTCAATATTATCGCTTGCACAGTGCTCCTTGGGATGTTTAAAGCTTGGGAAATCTTTTTGTATCCAAATCCGGCTTTAAACTTCTTCACAACAGTATCTCGGACCTGCCTGGTGTGTTCCTTGTTCTTCATGATGCTCTCTGCGCTTTTGACGGACCTCTGAGACTATCACAGTGCAGGTGCATTTATACAGAGACTTGATTACACACAGGTGGATTGTATTTATCATCATTAGTCATTTAGGTCAACATTGGATCATTCAGAGATCCTCACTGAACTTCTGGAGAGAGTTTGCTGCACTGAACGTAAAGGGGCTGAATAATTTTGCACGCCCAATTTTTCAGTTTTTGATTTGTTAAAAAAGTTTGAAATATCCAATAAATGTCGTTCCACTTCATGATTGTGTCCCACTTGTTGTTGATTCTTCACAAAAAAATACAGTTTTATATTTTTATGTTTGAAGCCTGAAATGTGGCAAAAGGTCGCAAAGTTCAAGGGGAACTAATACTTTCGCAAGGCACTGTATCATGATCCGTACAACGTTGAAGATGGCGCCGATAGATAAGAGCTGTGTTCGAATTCTCATACTAACATATTGTATACTACATACTTAATGAGTATATACTACATACTAATCGTTCATTTTAGTATACTGTAAACAAATGGTATCATTTCAGTTGTGTATACTAGCGCTACGCCTGTCTACTGGAAGTTGATACTGTTGCTTTGCAACCTCTTGCTAGCTTGTTACCATAGCAAATTACTAGCTAGACACTTCGGTGTGTTCATAAATTCAATCTGGAGTGCCAAAGTGCATTTGTAAATTCAGAGCATTACCATATTGTATGTTTGTAAATTCAGTGTTTCCCTCTCGGAGCATTCAGAGCCCATACTGGAAGCTCTGGCCGAGGTGTAGGGTTGATCCGAGCGTACTGACCTTCACAATGTTCAGAACGCCTCCCCAATTTCTCCTTCACCCAAATCCAGATAGCTGATGTTCTGAAAGAGCTGCAAAATTTGGACCCCTACAAATCAGCTGGGCTAGACAATCTGGACCCTCTCTTTCTAAAATTATCCACAGCAATTGTTGCAACCCCTATTACTAGCCTGTTCAACCTCTCTTTCGTATCGTCTGAGATCCCTAAAGATTGGAAAGCTGCGTCAGTCATCCCCCTCTTCAAAGGGGGAGACACTCTAGAACCAAACTGTTACAGACCTACAGTTGAAGTCGGAAGTTTACATACACCTTAGCCAAATACACTTAAATGCAGTTTTTCACAATTCCTGACATTTAATCCTAGTAAAAATTCCCTGTCTGAGGTCAGTTAGAATCACCACTTTATTTTAAGAATGTGACATGTCTGAATAATAGTAGAGATAATTATTTATTTCAGCTTTTATTTCTTTCATCACATTCCCAGTGGGTCAGACGTTTAGATACACTCAATTAGTATTTGGTAGCATTGCCTTTAAATTGTTTAACTTGGGTCAAACATTTTGGGTAGCCTTCCACAAGCTTCCCACAATAAGTTGGGTGAATTTTGGTTCATTCCTCCTGACAGAGCTGGTGTAACTGAGTCAGGTTTGTAGGCCTCCTTGCTCCCACACACTTTTTCAGTTTTACCCACACATTTTCTATAGGATTAAGGTCAGGGCTTTGTGATGGCTACTCCAATACCTTGACTTTGTTGTCCTTAAGCCATTTTGCCACAACTTTGGAAGTATGCTTGGAGTCATTGTCCATTTGGAGTCATTGTCCATTTCGACCAAGCTTTAACTTCCTGACTGATGTCTTGAGATGTTGCTTCAATATATCCACATAATTTTCCTACCTCATGATGCCATCTATTTTGTGAAGTCCACCAGTCCCTCCTGCAGCAAAGCACCATCACATGACGCTGCCATCCCCATGCTTCACGTTTGGGATGGTGTTCTTCGGCTTGCAAGCCTCCCCCTTTTTCCTCCAAACATAACGATGGACATTATGGCCAAACAGTTCTATTTTTGTTTCATCAGACCAGAGGACATTTCTCCAAAAAGTTGACTGGCAAGGTGACTGGGACTGTGTTTTATTACAAACAGTCCAGTTATTTTCTTCGTAAAGCAATTAAATGAGCATAAAGTCAGTAAGGAGACAAAGTGGAGTCGCAATTTAACGCCTCAGTCACAAGATGAATGTGGCAGGGACTCCAGACAATCATGGATTATAAGGTGAAAACCATCCACGTCGCGGACACCGACGTCTTGCTCCCCAGACATGCTAAACACCTTCGCCCGCTTCGAGGAAAACACATTGCCGCCGAATTGGAGACCGTAAGCATTCGTTCTCCGTGGCCGATGTGAGTAAGACATTTCAGCTTGTTAATTCTCGCAAGGCTGCCAGCCCAGACGGCATCCCTAGCCGCGTCCTCAGAGCATGAGCAGACCAGCTGGCTTGCTTATTCCATTTGTAACTCTGTGTTGTTGTTTGTGTCGCAATGCTTTGCTTTATCTTGGCCAGGTCGCAGTTGTAAATGAGAACTTGTTCTCAACTAGCCTACCTGGTTAAATAAAGGTGAAATAAAAAATAAAAAAATACACATTTTTAAAATGCTTGGCAAGTCAGAGGGCCTCAGACTCACAGAATATTTTGTTCACAGACTATGTCAATGCCTCCCCTCCACCTGCGGATGCACCTGTGGCATAGTCTTGAGACATTTAACCAATCATGACTCATATTTTTTACACATCACGAGAATAGTCTGTTCATTGAGCTATGACGCCATGCATCCAAAGCATACATAGCTTATTTTGTTGTAGGGAGTATTCTCCTGTTACTCTTCTGTCTCTTTTGTCACTTTAGGCTCCATGTGTTATGACTTCCTTGCATAAATCAAGAGCCCGGTATTCAAGAACCCAATTATGTGTTTGAGGAGGTGCGTGCTGCTCCCCGATGGTCTGTCTGGAGGGTCCTACAGTGGGTGTGTTGTGGCTCCTCTCCAGTAGCAGCTGTAACCAGGCTCCCTCCACACTGGTCTAGGGTCCAAAGTGTAATCCAGGCCAAGTGGTGAACTTTGGAGTTGACTGTTAAGCTCTTGCACTCCTAAATACTGGATTCAGCACCTCCCTTCAAAGGCTGTTAAGACCCTGCTGTCTTATCTGCTCCTATTTGAAGTCCTTCAGGCCTGTCAGTAAGCACAAGACTCAAGGCAAGTAGTAGGTGAGAGACAAATGTATTTATTACTTTTCGAGAAGAAATAACTAAAAACATTTAAAAGTTGAAATGTGTGAGCCTCAGCTAAGCAAACAACATTTTATCTGTCTGACTAACTATTGTCTGCTTTCTCATTTTTCGTATTTTGTCTCAAGTTGTTTTCCTCTTGCAATATGTGTTTTGTAAATGTATTTGGCTTTTTCTGTTATTGCATGGAGTTAAAAAAAAAAAGTCTGCTTTGTCTGTAATGTCGTCACCTGTCTGCTTTGCTGGACAGTTATTGCCCTATCTTGGTCAGGTCATTATTGTGAAAGAGAATGTTTTGTCAATGACTTACCAGGTTAAATGAAGATGAAATAAAAAATTAAAGATCCAGTCTCCTTCAAATTGTTACTGGCAGCATAGCCTCATTTTCTAGGCTATTTCACAAGGAAAGTGTCACACTTTGCAAACTCAGCGAATGTAAGGAATACATACATTTTCGACAGCAACAAAAAGCTTGGTAGCTGCGGTAGTCATCACAATTTAAGTGTTTCAGAAATGCTACAATATATATTGCATTTCTATTTTACTAATTTAGCAGACACTCTTATCCAGAGCGACTAACAATTAGTGCATTCATCTTAAATAGGAATGTAAACACTAGGGTTTAGAACACCAGCTAACTAACTGTAAATCGCCATATTGGCATTGTTGCATCACTGGCAGAAGAGTTTTGGAATTCCTGAATATACTGAGACCATGACCTCTGCATGCATTAATGAGAATAATTTGCTAGTGTCAAACCATATTCTGTATGAAAACATGACACCTATTTTGAAAGCTGAGAAACATCCCTTTCAAATGATATGACATTCAATAGCACCACATACAGTGCCTTCCGAAAGTATTCAGACCCCTTGACTTTTTCCACGTTGTTACGTTACAGCCTTATTCTAAAATTGATTACATTTTGCAAATGTATATAAAAAAAACTATTGGATATAAAAGCGATGACAACTTACCAACATTACAACCAGGAATACGTCTTTCCTGAAGCAGATCCTTTGTTCGGACCTCCACCCTGGACAAGGAATCTTATCCCAGAGGCCGACCCAAAACAACGCGGTCGTTGCAGGAGAGGCAGATGGAGAGGCCTACTAGGCAAGCACACCATCCACCGCTCCCGAGCATATTACTCGCCAATTTCCAATCTCTAGATAATAAGGTGGACGAAATTAGGGCATGTGTTGCCTTCCAGAGAGACATCAGAGATGGTAACATTCTCTGTTTCACGGAAACATGGCTCACTCGGGATATGTTGTCAGTCGGTACAGCCAACCGGTTTCTTCATGCATCGCGCCGAATGAAACAAACATCTCTCTGGTAAGAAGGGCGGGGGTGTATGCCTTATGATTAACGACTCATGGTGTAATCACAACAACATACAGGAACTTGAGTCCTTTTGTTCACCTGACCTAGAATTCCTTACAATCAAATGCCGACCGCATTGTCTTCCAAGAAAATTCTCTTCGATTATAGTCACAGCCGTGTATATCCTGTGACATTTCCTAACCAGAAACCGTGGATTGATGGCAGCATTCACGCAAAACTGAAAGCGCGAGCCACTGCTTTTAGGCAGTGCGACGGTAAACATGAACGAATACAAACAGTGCAGCTATTCCCTCCGCAAGGCAATCAAACAAGCAAAGTGTCAGTAAAGAGACAAAGTAGAGTCGCAATTCAACTGCTCAAACACAAGACGTATGTTGCAGGATCTACAGTCAATCACGGATTACAAAAACAAAACCAGCCCATTTGCGGACATCGACGTCTTGCTCCCAGACAAATTAAACAACTTCTTTCGCTTTGAGGACATTACAGTGCCACTGACACGGCCCGCTACCAAAGCCTGTGGACTCTCCTAGTCCGTGGTCAACGTGAGTAAAACATTTAAACGTGTTATCCCTCGCAAGGCTGCCGCCCCAGAAGGCATCCCTAGCCGTGTCCTCAGAGCATGTGCAGAGCAGCTGGCTGGTGTGTTTATGGACATATTCAATCATTCCCTATCCCAGTCTGTTGTACCCACATGCTTCAAGATGGCCACCATTGTTCCTGTTCCCAAGAAAGCTAAGGTAGCTGAACTAAATTACTATCGCCCCGTTGCACTCACTTCTGTCATGAAGTGCTTTGAGAGACTAGTCAAGGTGCATATCGCCTCCACCCTACATGATACCCTGGACTAGAGGTCGACTGATTAATCAGAATGGGCGATTAATTAGGGCCGATTTCTAGTTTTCATAACAATCGGAAATCTGTATTTTTTTTTACACCTTTATTTAATCTTTATTTCACTAGGCAGGTCAGTTAAGAACACATTCTTATTTTCAATGATGGCCTAGGAACAGTGGGTTAACTGACTCATTCGGGGGCAGAAAGACAGATTTTCACCTTGTCAGCTCGGGGGATCCAATCCTGCAACCTTACAGTTATTAGTCCAACACAATAACGACCTGCCTCTCTCTCGTTGCACTCCACAAGGAGACTGCCTGTTACGCAAATGCAGTAAGCCAAGGTAAGTTGCTAGCTAGCATTAAACTTATCTTATAAAAAAACAATCAATCACTACTGGTTAACAACACATGGTTGATGATATTACTAGATATTATCTAGTGTGTCCTGTGTTGCATATAATCTGACTGAGCATACAAGTATCTAAGTATCTGACTGAGCGGTGGAAGGCAGAAGCAGGCGCGTAAACATTCATTCAAACAGCACTTTCGTGCGTTTTGCCAGCAGCTCTTCATTGTGCATCAAGCATTGCGCTGTTTATGACTTCAAACCTATCATCTCCCGAGATGAGGCTGGTGTGACCGAAGTGAAATGGCTGGCTAGTTAGCGCACGCTAATAGCGTTTCTAACTTCACTCGCTCTGAGCCTTGGGGTGGTTGTTTCCCTTGCTCTGCATGGGTAACGCTGCTTTGATGTGGTGGCTGTTGTCGAGCCCAGGGAGGAACGAGGAGAGGGACGGAAGCTATACTGTTACACAGGCAATACTAAAGTGCCTATAAGAACATCCAATAGTCAAATGTTAATTAATGAAATACAAATGGTATAGAGGGAAATAGTCCTATAATAACTACAACCTAAAACTTCTTACCTGGGAATATTGAAGACTCATGTTAAAAGGAATCACCAGCTTTCATATGTTCTCATGTTCTGAGCAAGGAACTGAAACGTTAGCTTTCTTACATAGCACATATTGCACTTTTATGTTCTTCTCCAACACTTTGTTTTTGCATTATTTAAACCAAATTGAACATGTTTCATTATCTACTTGAGGCTAAATTGATTTTATTGATGTATTATATTAAGTTAAAATAAGTGTTAACCTGTTAGATCTCTAGGGGTGCTATTTCATTTTTGGATAAAAAACGTTGCCGTTTTAAGCGCGATATTTTGTCACGAAAAGATGCTCGACTATGCATATTGACAGTTTTGGAAAGAAAACACCCTGAAGTTTCAGAATCTGCAAAGATTTTGTCTGTAAGTGCCCCAGAACTCATTCTACAGGCGAAACCAAGATGATGCATCAACCAGGAAATTAGCAGAATTTCTGAAGCTCTGTTTTCCATTGTCTCCTTATATGGCTGTGATTGCGCAAGGAATGAGCCTACACTTTCTGTCGTTCCCCCAAGGTCTTAGCAGCATTGTGGCGTATTTGTAGGCATATCATTGGAAGATTGACCATAAGAGACTACATTTTCCAAGTGTCCGCCTGGTGTCCTGCGTGGAATTCGGTGCGCAATTGCCAGCTGCTTGTACTTTTCCATTTGATATAGGGGAGAAACCATGTGTCCAAGAACGATATATCAATGAAGAGATATGTGAAAAACACCTTGATGATTGATTCTAAACAACGTTTGCCATGTTTTCAGTCGATATTATGGAGTTAATTTGGAAAAAAGTTCGCGTTTTGAGGACTGAATTTTCGTTTTTTTTTTGGTAGCCAAATGTGATGTATAAAACGGAGCTATTTCTAATACACAAAGAATCTTTTTGGAAAAACTGAGCATCTGCTATCTAACTGAGAGTATCCTCATTGAAAACATCAGAAGTTCTTCAAAGGTAAATTATTTTATTTGAAGGCTTTTATGTTTTTGTTGAAATGTTGCGTGCTGGATGCTAACGCTAATGCTAACGCTAAATGCTACGCTAGCTAGCTACTTTTACACAAATTATTGTTTTCCTATGGTTGAGAAGCATATTTTGAAAATCTGAGATGACAGTGTTGTTTACAAAAGGCTAAGCTTGCGAGATGGCATATTTATTTCATTTAATTTGCGATTTTCATGAATAGTTAACGTTGCGTTATGGTAATGAGCTTGAGGCTGTAGTCACGATACCGGATCCGGGTTTGGGAGATCAGAGAGGTTAATTCAGTATTGTTGTAATTGTCATTATTACAAAAATATTTTTCTTTTTTTATAAATTGGCCGATTAATCGGTATCGGCTTTTTTGGTCCTCCAATAATCGATATCGGTATTGAAAAATCATAATCGGTCGACCTCTACCCTGGACCCACTCCAATTTGCGTACCGCCCCAATCCACAATCCCCCCTTCCACATAGACGGGACAGTAGTGAAGAAGGTGGAAAGTTTTAAGTTCCTCGGCGTACACATCAGGCGCAACAACGCCTCTTCAACCTCAGGAGACTGAAGAAATCTGTCTTGTCACCTAAAACACTCACAAACGTTTACAGATGCACAATCGAGAGCATCCTGTCGAGCTGTATCACCGTCTGGTACGGCAACTGCACCGCCCTCAACCGCAAGAATCCAGAGGGTAGTGTAGTCTGCACCGCCCTCAACTGCAAGGCTCTCCAGAGGGTAGTGCAGTCTGCACAATGCATCACCGGGGGCAAACTACCTGCCCTCCAGGACACCTACAGAACCCGATATCACAGGAAGGCCAAAAAGATAATCAAGGACAACAAACACCCAAGCCACTGCCTGTTCACCCCGCTATCATCCAGAAGGCGAGGTCAGTACAGGTGCATCAAAGCTAGGACCGAGAGACGGAAAAACAGCTTCTATCTTGAGGCCATCAGACTGGTAAACAGCGATCACTAACATAGAGAGGCTGCTGTCAACATAGACTCAAATATCTGGCCACTTTAATAAATGGACTTAATAAAAGGTATCACTAGTCACCTTAAATAACGGCACTTTAATAATGTTTACATATCCTACATTACTCATCTCATGTGTATATACTGTTCTACACCATCTACTGCATCTTGCCAATGCCTATCATTGGTCACTTTAAATAACGCAACTTTAATCATGTTTACATATCCTACATCACTCATTTAATATGTATATACTGCTCAATACCATCTACTGCATCTTGCCTATGCCACACGGCCATTGCTCATCCATATATTTATATGTCCATATTCTTATTCCTCCCTTACATTTGTGTGTGTATATAAGGTAGTTGTTGTGAATTTGTTAGATTACTTTTTAGATATTACTGCATTGTCGGAAATAGAAGCACAAGCATTTCGCTACACTCGCATTAACATCTGCTAACCATGTGTATGTGACCAATAACATTTGATTTGATTTTCAAAGGCACTTTAAAACATCAAACCGTTACCAAAGACTAACAAATTGCCCTGAAACAAATCCAAGTCAACAACAACAGTCACACGTACTGAGCAATCAAACAGTTCAAACAGCAATGATTAAGGGAAAGGTAAAGGGAGATACCTACTCAGTTGTCCACCTGAATGTATTCAACTGAAATGTGTCTTCCGCATTTAACCCAACCCCGCTGAATCAGAGTAGGCTTCTAGTTAGAGACAGCACTTAAATTAAATTGCCGTGGCTAGACAATACCAACAACTTATTGAATCAAAAAATATACTTTCTATTCTTGCAGATGATGTCCTTCCAAGCTATATTCCTATATTAATTCAGGGCAGCCAGAATGGTCAGAACTGGGGAACTAGGAAACAGAACTTGAGAAAGCAGGGAGAAGGGAAAACACGCTGGTAAGACCTGACATAAGACAAACTGGCAACAGACAAACAGAGAACACAGGTAAAAATACACTGGGGATAATGAGGAAGATGGGCGACATCTGGAGGGAGTGGAGACACAAAGACAAGCACAAAGACAGGTGTGACAGATCAGGGTGTGACATGAACAAAAATATAAACGTGTAAAGTGTTGGTCCCATGTTTCATGAGCTGAAATAAAGATCCCAGAAATGTTCCATATGCACAAAAAGCTTATACCTCTCAAATGTTGAGCACAAATTTGTTTACATCCCTGTTAGTGAGTATTTGTCCTTTCCAAAGACAATCCACCCACTTGACAGGTGTGGCATATCAAGAAGCTGATTAAACAGCATGATCATTAAACAGGTATACCTTGTGCTGGGGGCAATAAAAGGCCACTCTAAAATGTGCAGTTTTGTCATACAACACAATGCTACAGATGTCTCATGTTTTGAGAGAGCGTGCAATTTGCATGCGGACTGCAGGAATGTCCACCAGAGCTGTTGCCAGATAATCTACCATAGACCGTTTCCAACGTCGTTTTAGAGAATTTGGCAGTGCGTCCAACCGCCTCACAACAGCAGACCACGTGTAACCACACCAGCCCAGGACCTCCACATCCAGCTTCTTCACCTGCGGGATCGTCTGAAACCAGCCACCCGGACAGCTGATGAAACTGTGGGTTTGCACAACCAAAGAATTTGTGCAGAGAATTTGAGAAACAATCTAAGGGATTCTCATCTGTGTGCTCGTCGTTCTCACCAGGGATTTGACCTAACCGCAGTTCGGCATCGTCACCGACTTAAGTGGGCAAATGCTCAACTTCGATGGCCACTGGCATGCTGGAGAAGTGTGCTCTTCACAGATGAATAACAGTTTCAGCTGTACAGGGCAGGTGGCAGAAAGCATGCATACTCACCAGACATGTCACCCATTGAGCATGTTTGCATTGCTCTGGATCAACATGTACAACAGCGTGATCCAGTTCCTGCCAACATCTAGCAACATCGCACAGCAATTGAAGCAGAGTGAGACAACATTCCACAGGCCACAATCAACAGACTGATTAAGACAAGTGATGGTCACACTAGATACTGACTGGTTTTCTGATCCACGCCCCTAACTTTTTTAAAGATATCTGTGACCAACAGATGTACAGTTGAAGTCGGAAGTTTACATACACTTAGGAGTCATTAAAACTCGTTTTTCATCCACTCCACAAATTTCTTGTTGACAAACTATAGTTTTGGCAAGTCTGTTAGGACATCTACTTTGTGCATGATGCAAGTCATTTTTCCAACAATTGTTTACAGACAGCTTATTTCACTTATAATTCACTGTATCATAATTGCAGTGGGTCAGAAGTTTACATGCACTAAGTTGACTGTGCCTTTAAACAGCTTGGAAAATTCCAGAAAATTATGTCATGGCTTTAGAAGATTCTTTAGAAGATTCTGGTAGGCTAATTGACATAATTTGAGTCAATTTGAGGTGTATCTGTGGATGTATTTCAAGGCCTACCTTCAAACTCAGTGCCTCTTTGCTTGACATCATGGGAAAATCAAAAGAAATCAGCCACGTACCACGTTCATCTGTACAAACAATAGTACGCAAGTATAAACACCATGGGACCACGCAGCCGTCATACCGCTCAGGAAGAAGACACGTTCTGTCTCCTACAGATGAAAGTGCAAATCAATCCCAGAACAACAGCAAAGGACCTTGTGAAGATACTGGAGGAAACAGGTACAAAAGTATCTATAGCCACAGTAAAACGAGTCCTATATCGACATAACCTGAAAGGCCGCTCAGCAAGGAAGCCACTGCTCCAAAACCGCCATTAAAAAAGCCAGACTACAGTTTGTAAATGCACATGGGGACAAAGATGGTACTTTTTAGAGAAATGTCCTCTGGTCTGATGAAACAAAAATATAACTGTTTGGCCATAGTGACCATCATTATGTTTGGAGGAAAAAACGGGAAGCTTGCAAGCCGAAGAACACCATCCCAACCGTGAAGCACAGGGTTGGCAGCGTCATGTTGTGGGGTGCTTTGCTGCAGGAGGGACTGGTGCACTTCACAAAATAGATGGCATCATGAGGAAAGGACAATGATGTGGCTATATGGAAGCAACATCTCAAAACATCAGTCAGGAAGTTAAAGCTTGGTCGCAAATGAGTCTTCCAAATCAACAATGACCCCAAGCATACTTTCAAAGATGTAGCTAAATGGCTTAAGGACAACAAAGTCAAGGTATCACAAAGCCCTGACCTGAGCAGGGAGGCCTACAAACCTGACTCAGTTACACCAGCTCTGTCTGGAGGAATGGGCCAAAATCCACCCAACTTATTGTGGGAAGCTTGTGGAAGGCTACCCAAAACATTTGACCCAAGTTAAACAATTTAAAGACAGTGCTACCAAATACTAATTGAGTGTATGTAAACTTCTGACCCACTGGGAATGTGATGAAAGAAATAAAAGCTGAAATAAATCATCTCTACTATTATTCAGACATTTCACATTCTTAAAATAAAGTGCTAATCCTAACTGACCTAAGACAGGGAATTTATACTAGGATTAAATGTCAGGAATTGTGAAAAACTGCATTTAAATGTATTTGGCTAAGGTGTATGTAAACTTCCGACTTCAACTGTATATCTGTATTCCCAGTCACGTGAAATTCATAAATAAGAACGTAATGAATTTACGTTAGAACTGAATTTATTTCAATTGACTGATTTCTTTATATGAACTGTAACTCAGTAAAATATTTTAAATTGTTGCATGTCGCATTTACAGTACCAGCCTAAATGTTTATTTTTTATTTTTTACTATTTACGTTGTAGAATAACAGTGAAGACATCAACACTATGAAATAACACACATGGACTCATCTATTAACCAAAAAAGTGTTAAACAAATCAAAATATATTTTATGTTTGAGATTCTTCAATGTAGCCACCCTTTGCTTTGATGACAGCTTTTCACAATCTTGGCATTCTCTCAACCAGCTTCTTGAGGAATGCTTTTCCAACAGTCTTGAAGGAATTCCCACATATGCTGAGCACTTGTTGGCTGCTTTTCCTTCACTCTGCGGTCCAACTCATCCCAAACGATCTCAATTGGGTTGAGGTCTGGGTTGAGGTCGGGTGATTGTGGAGGCCCGGTCATCTGATGCAGCACTCCATTCTCCTTCCTGGACAAATAGCCCTAGCACATCCTGGAGGTGTGTTTGTGTCATTGTCCTGTTGAAAAACAAAATGATAGTCCCACTAAGCGTAAACCAGATGGGATGGCGTATAGCTGCAGAATGGTGTGATAGCCATGCTGGTTAAGTGTGCCTTGAATACTAAATACATCATTGACAGGGTCACCAGCAAAGCACCCCTACACCATCCCACCTCCTCCTCCATGCTTCACGGTGGGAACCACACATACAGAGATAATCCGTTCACATACTCCTCCTCTCTCAAAGACATGGTGGTTGGAACCAAAAATCTCAAATTTGGACTCATCAGACCAAGGGACAGATTTCCACCGGTTTAACCTGTTTGGGCCAGGGGGCAGCATTTTCACTTTTGGATGAAAAGCATTCCCAGAGTAAACTGCCTCCTACTCAGTCCCAGATGCTAACATATGCATATTATTATTTGTATTGGATAGAAGACACTCTGAAGCTTCTAAAACTGTTTGAATGATGTCTGTGATTATAACATACCTCATATGGCAGGCAAAAACCTGAGAAAAAAAGGTTTGTAGTTTTTAAACTCAGCCCCTATTGAATATACAGTGGGATACTGGTTATGTTGCACTTCCTAAGGCTTCCACTAGATGTCAACCGTCGTTAGAACGTTGTTTGACGCTTCTAATATGAAAGGGAGCTGAATAAGAGGGGAATGAGTCAGGGGTCTGCCAGCAGCCTTCGAGCTCAGTCACACGCATTCACATGAGGTATCTCTCATTCCATTGCTTTTCTACAGACAGTGGAATTCTCCGGTTGGAACATTATTGATTGATTCTACACATAGTTTGATATGTTTCTACGACCAGTAATATAACTTTTTGGAATTTTCGTCCGACCTGTCCGCTGGAAGTTGCACGCACGTTTCGATTTGTTTTACAAATGCCCTAACAAAAGGAGGGATATGGACATAAATGATTAACTTTATCAAACATTTATTGTGGAACTGGGATTCCTGGGAGGGCATTCTGATGAAGATCATCAAAGGTAAGTGAATATTTATAATCCTATTTCTGACTAATGTTGACTGGCGGATATTTCTTTTGGCTGGTTTGGGCTCTGAGCTCCGTACTCAGATTATTGCATGGTATGCTTTTTCCGTAAATGAAATTAAATGCCAATTTAAAATGAGATTTTTGGATGTAAATATGCACTTTATCAAACAAAACTTACATGTATTGTGTAACATGAAGTCCTATGAGAGTCATCTGATGAAGATCATCAAAGGTTAGTGATTACTTTTATCTCTATTTTTTTTTTTTTTTTCTTTGGCTGGAAAAATGGCTGGGTTTTTCTGTGACTTGGTGGTGACCTAACATAATCGTTTGTGGAGCTTTCGGTGTAAAGCATTTTTGAAATCAGACACTGTGGCTGGATTAACGAGAATTGTATCTTTAAAATGGTGCCTAATACTTGTATGTTTGCGACATTTGATTTATGAGATTTCTGTTGATTTGTTTTTGGCGCCCTGCAATTTCATTTGCTGTTGGCGAGGGGTTCCGCTAGCGGAACGGCCTAGACAGGTTAATGTCCATTGCTCGTGTTTCTTGTCTCAAGCAAGTCTTGTCTTCTTATTGTTCTTTAGTAGTGATTTCTTTGCAACAATTTGACCATGAAGGCCTGATTCACGCAGTCTCCTCTGAACAGTTGATGTTGAGGTGTGTCTGTTACTTGAACTCTGTGAAGCATTTATTTGCGCTGCAATCTGAACAAATGAACTTATCCTCTGCAGCAGAGGTAACTCTGGGTCTTCCTTTCCTGTGGCAGTCCTCGTGAGAGCCAGTTTCATCATAGCGCTTGATGGTTTTTGCAACTGCACTTGAAGAAACTTTCAAAGTTCTTGAAATGTTCAGGATTGACTGACCTTCATGTCTTAAAGCAATGATGGACTGTCATTTCTCTTTGCTTATTTGAGCTGTTCTTGCCATAATATGGACTTGGTCTTTTACCAAATAGGGCTATCTTCTGTATACCACCCTACCTTGTCACAACACAACTGATGGGCTCAAACGCATTAACAAATTCACTTTTAACCTCTAGCACTTAGCCATCCCGGATCCGGGATCGTGAATACAGCCTCAAGCTCATTACCATAACGCAACGTTAACTATTCATGAAAATCGCAAATGAAATGAAATAAATATGCTAGCTCTCAAGCTTAGCCTTTTGTTAACAACACTGTCATCTCAGATTTTCAAAATATGCTTCTCAACCATAGGAAAACTATTTGTGTAACAGTAGCTAGCTAGCGTAGCATTTAGTGTTAGCGTTAGCATTCAACAGGCAACATTTTCACAAAAAACAGAAAAGCATTCAAATAAAATAATTTACCTTTGAAGAACTTCAGATGTTTTCAATGAGGAGACTGTTAGATAGCAAATGTTCAGTTTTTCCTGAAAGATTATTTGTTTAGGAGAAATCGCGTCACGTTTGGCTACCAAAACAAACCGAAAATCCAGTCATCAAAACGCAGAACTTTTTTCCAAATTAACTCCATAATATCGACTGAAACATGGCAAACGTTGTTTAGAACCAATCGTCAAGGTGTTTTTCACATATCTCTTCGATGATATATCGTTCGTGGAAGTGTGCTTTCTCTCCTGAATCCCAGGAGAAAATGCCCGCACCTGAAGATTACGCACCAATTTAGACAAAGGACACCGGGCGGACCCCTGGAAAATGTAGTCTCTTATGGCCAATCTTCCAATGATATGCCTACAAATACGTCACAATGCTGCAGACATCTTGAAGAAACGACAGAAAGGGCAGGCTCGTTTGTGGTGCATTCACAGCCATATAAGGAGACAATGGAAAACAGAGCTTCAGAAATTCTGCTCATTTCCTGTTTGAAGTTTCATCTTGGTTTCGCCTGTAGCATGAGTTCTGTGGCACTCACAGATAATATCTTTGCAGTTTTGGAAACATCAGACTGTTTTCTTTCCAAAGCTTTCAGTTATATGCATAGTCGAGCATCTTTTCGTGACAAAATATTGCGCTTAAAACGGGCACGTTTTTTTTATCCAATAATGAAATAGCGCCCCCATAGACTCAACTGGTTAACAAAGCACACCTGTTAATTGAAATGCATTCCGAGGACTACCTCATGAAGCTGGTTGAGAGAATGCCAAGAGTATGCAAAGCTGTCATCAAGGTAAAAGGGTGGCTACTTCGAAGAATCATGTAGTAAGCACTTTTTTGCTTACTACATGATTCAATACATGTTAATTCATAGTTTTGATGTCTTCACTGTTATTTTTACAATGTAGAAATAGAAAATAAAGAAAAACCTGGGAATGAGTAGGTGTGTCCAAACTGTTGACATATGTGTTAGTGAGCATGTTTGTTCTGCTGTGTCCAAGCCCACTCTCTGACAAAATTATTTCCAGACAATCACTGGGCAAAGTAAACACAATATCACAGCGCCTGACTACAAAACTACTGGCAGCAACATCAAAAAACATATTCAGAAGATAAATTAGCATCTGCTTGTGTTTGGGTCCCCTAAACATCAAAAGAGCTCCAAAGATAGTCTCAAAAACTGTTAGAAAACAAACTCAAGATGTTTCCCTGAATCTAGATGGACAGGGAGAGACAGGGATGCCCCCTGCTCTCCCCCTAATGCGATAGAACAAATGTGGAGCTTTTGCGTCACCCCACATTTATGCAGTCCATCGACCCTCCCCCGCCTGTCTCTGTTAGTAATCCAGCCCCCCAGGTCTCAATCCCTTGAAGCGGAGGTCCTGAGTGTTGTAATGGTACAACATGAGCGAGGCAGCTTTAGAGAGCTATTTTGCAGAAAGGAAAAAAAGAAAGGGCGATCGATGGACACCCTCCCATCACATTCCAACACCTGTTTCAAATGGGCTTGCTCTTTTGATTTAAACAATAAACACTGAATTATTCTTATCTCTTGCCCTACTATTTATGCCCAACAGCTGTTTTCCAGCATTGGATTGGCTTATGAAAGAACATTATTTATTTGTTTTATTTTTTACATGCATGTTTGTTTTTCCCAGACCAAAATCCTGGCTTAACAGACCTTCAGTAATGTTGCCATTATTAGATATAGATTTCACACACATTACAGTCCAATAAAGTCTGCACTGCACATCCAGAATTCTATGTTCAGTAGAACATGCTTTATCAGAATCAGAACTTAGAAAATGCAACACTGAACTCTAAAGTAGAAGTATCCAAGACAACAAGCACTTCAGTCTCCGGGCCAAGAGACCAGTGAACAAGTGAGTAAATCAAAGTGGGACACAGCGACACCAGTCATGATAAATGCCTCTCTAGAGTCTTACTATCGCTGGCTACATCTTCACTCTGTAAAAAGATTTAAGAATGGTGCATTGGGTTCCCAAAATTCACTTCAGTCAAAGTACAGTGGGATATAGTAAGCATAGCACCAGGCCCTCCATGCCGCTACTTCATGCTTGTCTGAAAAAGACTGGCAGCGGGCCAATAATCTTCAGAATGAAGGCTTAATACCCCGCGGGTTGACAGCTGCATGGATTAGCTCCCCTTGCCCGCTGTCAATGACGCCCCTGTATTGTGCCATTCCCTGTAAAAGCGGCACCAGATTTAGGATGGAGGGTAAAGGAGAGGAGAGGGAGGGGGTTTAACAGTCAGGTGCTTCTGCTTTTGAAGTCTTGGTGACATACACAAGTGCTTTGTGCTGGCAGTATACAGTATTTATATGCTATTAATAGTATATAATCAGTCTGATACTATCTCTCACTGTCAGTGGGCGTACACTGATAATAACAGAGAACTCTGCCCTTCCTCCCCAGAGAGCTACTTGTCTTTTTCATGGAGTGCCACATTGGGTGTTTTTCAATACGCATATTGCCGTGCTCCACACTCTCATGCTCCAAGCGCATTCTCCGAGGATGTTCTCTTGAGTACATTCTTGTGAGGACGAGTGTGGAGAACGCATAAAACATTTAATTTGAGAAGCGCTCGCACTCCCCCTACTGTATTAACTCACGCTGCATCTCCCCATTCACTGAACCTTCTTCCAGCCAGGACAATGGCAACATTGTACTTCCGGCGCTGACAGAGATGGCCGCCTCGCTTTGCGTTCCTAGGAAACTATGCAGTTTTTTGTTTTTTTACGTGTTATTTCTTACATTGGTACCCCAGGTCATCTTGGGTTTCATTACATACAGTCGAGAAGAACTACTGAACATAAGAGCAGCGTCAACTCACCATCAGTACGACCAAGAATATGACTTTCGCGAAGCGAATCTTGTGTTCTGCCTTTCACCCAGGACAACGGAATTGATCCCAGCCGGCGACCCAAAAAAACGACTTCGTAAAAGGGGGAAACGGAGCGGTATTCTGGTCAGACTCCGGAGACGGGCACATCGTGCACCACTCCCTAGCATTCTTCTCGCCAATGTCCAGTCTCTTGACAACAAGGTTGATGAAATCCGAGCAAGGGTAGCATTCCAGAGGGACATCAGAGACTGTAACGTTCTTTGCTTCACGGAAAAATGGCTCACTGGAGAGATGCTATCGGGGTCGGTGCAGCCAGCTGGTTTCTCCACGCATCGCGCAGACAGAAACAAACATATTTCTGGTAAGAAGAGGGGCGGGGGCGTATGCTTCATGGTTAACGTGACGTGGTGTGATCATAACAACATACAGGTACTCAAGTCCTTCTGTTCACCTGATTTAGAATTCCTCACAATCAAATGTCGACCGCATTATCTACCAAGGGAATTCTCTTAGATTAAAATCACAGCCGTATATATTCCCCCCCAAGCAGACACAGATGGCTCTGAACGAACTTTATTTGACTCTGTGCAAACTGGAATCCATTTATCCGGAGGCTGCATTCATTGTAGCTGGGGATTTTAACAAGGCTAATCTGAAAACAAGACTCCCTAAATTTTATCAGCATATCGATTGCGTAACCAGGGCTGGAAAAACCTTGGATCACTGCTATTCTAACTTCCGCGATGCATATAAGGCCCTGCCCCGCCCTCCTTTCGGAAAAGCTGACCACGACTCCATTTTCTTGATCCCTGCCTACAGACAGAAACTAAAACAAGAAGCTCCCGCGTTGAGGTCTGTTCAACGCTGGTCCGACCAATCTGACTCCACACTCCAAGACTGGTTCCATCACGTGGACTGGGATATGTTTCGTATTGCGTCAGACAACAACATTGAGGAATACGCTGATTCGGTGAGCGAGTTCATTAGAACGTGCGTTGAAGATGTCGTTCCCATAGCAACGATTAAAACATTCCCAAACCAGAAACCGTGGATTGATGGCAGCATTCGCGTGAAACTGAAACCCCGAACCACTGCTTTTAATCAGGGCAAGGTGACCGGAAACATGACCGAATACAAACAGTGTAACTATTCCCTCCGCAAGGCAATCAAACAAGCTAAGCGTCAGTATAGAGACAAAGTAGAATCTCAATTCAACGGCTCAGACACAAGAGGTATGTGGCAGGGTCTACAGTCAATCACGGATTACAAAAAGAAAACCGGCCCCGTCACGGACCAGGATGTCTTGCTCCCAGGCAGACTAAATAACTTTTTTGCCCGCTTTGAGGACAATACAGTGCCACTGACACGGCCCGCAACTAAAACATGCGGACTCTCCTTCACTGCAGGCGACGTGAGGAAAACATTTAAACGTGTCAACCCTCGCAAGGCTGCAGGCCCAGACGGCATCCCCAGCCGAGACTAGTCAAGGACCATATCACCTCCACCCTACCTGACACCCTAGACCCACTCCAATTTGCTTACCGCCCAAATAGGTCCACAGACAATGCAATCTCAACCACACTGCCCTAACCCATCTGGACAAGAGGAATACCTATGTGAGAATGCTGTTCATCGACTACAGCTCAGCATTTAACACCATAGTGCCCTCCAAGCTCGTCATCAAGCTCGAGACCCTGGGTCTCGACCCCGCCCTGTGCAACTGGGTACTGGACTTCCTGACGGGCCGCCCCCAGGTGGTGAGGGTAGGCAACAACATTTCCACCACGCTGATCCTCAACACTGGGGCCCCACAAGGGTGCGTTCTGAGCCCTCTCCTGTACTCCCTGTTCACCCACGACTGCGTGGCCACGCACGCCTCCAACTCAATCATCAAGATTGCGGACGACACAACAGTGGTAGGCTTGATTACCAACAACGACGAGACGGCCTACAGGGAGGAGGTGAGGGCCCTCGGAGTGTGGTGTCAGGGAAAATAACCTCACACTCAACGTCAACAAAACTAAGGAGATGATTGTGGACTTCAGGAAAGAGCAGAGGGAACACATCGATGGAACAGTAGTGGAGAGGGTAGTAAGTTTTAAGTTCCTCGGCGTACACATCACAGACAAACTGAATTGGTCCACCCACACAGACAGCATCGTGAAGAAGGCGCAGCAGCGCCTCTTCAACCTCAGGAGGCTGAAGAAATTCGGCTTGTCACCAAAAGCACTCACAAACTTCTACAGATGCACAATCGAGAGCATCCTGTCGGGCTGTATCACCGCCTGGTACGGCAACTGCTCCGCCCACAACCGTAAGGCTCTCCAGAGGGTAGTGAGGTCTACACAACGCATCACCGGGGGCAAACTACCTGCCCTCCAGAACACCTACACCACCAGATGTCACAGGAAGGCCATAAAGATCATCAAGGACAACAACCACCCGAGCCACTGCCTGTTAACCCCGCTATTATCCAGAAGGCGAGGTCAGTACAGGTGCATCAAAGCTGGGACCGAGAGACTGAAAAACAGCTTCTATCTCAAGGCCATCAGACTGTTAAACAGCCACCACTAACATTGAGTGGCTGCTGCCAACACACTGACTCAACTCCAGCCACTTTAATAATGGGAATTGATGGGAAATGATGTAGAATATATCACTAGCCACTTTAAACAATGCAACCTAATATAATGTTTACATACCGTACATTATCCATCTCATATGTATACGTATATACTGTACTCTATATCATCTACTGCATCTTTATGTAATACATGTATCACTAGCCACTTTAACTATGCCACTTTGTTTACATACTCATCTCATATGTATATACTGCACTCAATACCATCTACTGTATCTTGCCTATGCCGCTCTGTACCATCACTCATTCATATATCTTTATGTACATATTCTTTATCCCCTTATACACACAAGTGTAAGGTAGTAGTTTTGGAATTGTTAGCTAGATTACTTGTTGATTATTACTGCATTGTCGGAACTAGAAGCACAAGCATTTCGCTACACTCGCATTAACATCTGATAACCATGTGTATGTGACAAATAAAATTTGATTTGATTTGAATAGAGACGAAACAATATATACACAAAGCAAATGTTTTACTTCATCATTATCAGCTAGATATGTGAATCGTAGTCTAGCTAGACAGATTACTCGTTAAACAGGCAAAAAAAATGACCTAAAACGAATGTTATGCAAGGTAGATGTCAATTCTTTGTGGGTAGCTAGCTAAAAATGATTTGCTATGGACTTACTTACTATGGACAACATTTTTTTAACTTACTATGGACCCATTCACTGAACCTTCCTTCTTCTAGCCAGGACAATGGCAATAGAGACGAAACAAGATATGAAGTAAAATGTTTGCTTTGTGTATAACTATCAGCTAGCTATATGTGAAAACAGACAAAAATTACCTAAAACCAATTTTATCAAAAGGTAGATGTCAATTATAGGTAGCTAACAATTATTTGTGGCTATCTGGATAGCTAACAGTAGTAGCTAGCCAGTTAACTCTATTGACTTAGTATGTGATTACGACCTACGCACACTACAGTGCGTATTGTAGGCAGGTAACCATGCCACAAATAACACAGCATGTACTATTAACATATTAAGATAAAATATTGTAGTCAAGCAACATATGAGATGTGAATAGGCAACATTTAATTCCTAAATCGGGAGTGTATTTTCTCTCGCTTCAGCACAAATAATGGCCGCCATTAATTTCAAGAAAATGTGCAAAATGTTTACGTGATTGTGTAATATTTCTTTGAAAACTTTCCGTTGACGCTTGCATTGATGCATGCTTCAAAAAATGTACAAACGGAGTACGCATTCGAGAAGTGCCCTCCGTACTCCGTTGAGCATACTTTGATTTGGACTCATACTCCGACCCTCCCGTACTCTAATTTGCATGCTGGGAGCACGGTAGTATGCATTTTGAGAAACACCCAATGTCTTTGATGTGGTGAGGTCAAATTTGTGGGTACAAAAATAGTACTTTTACATTTTAGTCATTTAGCAGATGCTCTTATCCAGAGAGACTTACAGTTAGTGCATTCATCTTAAGATAGCTAGGTGGCACAACCACATATCACAATCATAGTAAGTACATTTTTCTTCAATAAAGTACATAAAAAGTCAAGTGTGAGTGTTATTTAGCTATGGGATTATTTAAGATACTCTTTGAAGAGGTAGGGTTTCAGAAGAGGGTAAGGGACTCTGCTGTCGTAGCTTCAGGGGGGGAACTGGTTCCATCATTAGGGTGCAAGGACAGAGAAGAGCTTGGATAGGGCTGAGGGGGAGCTGCCCTCCCGCAGGGCTGGGAGGGCCAAGAGACCAGAGCTGGCACAATGTCTGGAGTAATGAAAAAAACATTTAATTCCAAAGTCGGCGTCATACAGCCTAGTATATCTTAGGTCTTGTGTTCTTAAAGATTTGTCAAAAAAAATGTAATAATTGAAAGTGTTTTTAATAAGAAAAAAAGAAGGCACAAAACCGAGAAACACGTTTCAGAAATGATTTGCCGATGGCACTGCTCATAAAAATATTATGGACTCATAATGGCACCAAGCAATGCAAAGTGATTTACAAAAACAAGTACAATAGACAACTGAGACATATTAAACATAGTTATTACTAGGGTTTCAGAGTAGGGATTCATATTTCCCAGTGAACCTACGAATATTCAATCCCTGCAATAAAGCATATATTTCCATCAATAAAGCTTGTAAACGCAGAGATTCCCCCTGAACTGAAAATTACATTTAAAAGCATAATACCATCATTATCATGTGCCACTGTAAATTACACCACTCAAAATATATTTTTACCATTTACTGCAAGATGTCAGCCAGATTTCTCTTCTCTCCCCTTCTTCTTACATTCCCACCTGTCTATCTAATTCACAGGGATTATTGGAGATGTTATGGCAATCTCTTTTTAAGAGCTAAGATAAACACTAAAATAAAAGTTAAAGGTAAATCTCAAATAAAAATAGAGCTATTATGCACATCCTTAAGAGTCGAACAAACAGGACTTAGGAGCTGTCCAATTATACATAGTAGCAATGAAAACTGTTGCTCAACCAACCTTTGCCAGGTGACTGTGCCAGGACTCAGCGATAAGTCACAGTTGGATAGGTGGAATGAATCCACACTGGAGTATGAGAGCCTACATAGCCTGTTTCCATTTCAAAGAGAAGGGTAGATAAAGTTTTAGGAAACAGAATGGCGGTCAACAGAAATTAGTCAAGCAAGGCTCAAGATGAGAGATGGAGTATAAACTATACAGACAGGCAGGCTAAAGAAAGGTAAAAGTTATTGGTTCAGATAAGAGGAATAAGGTATGTACATAGAAGTGCATATGAACAAGAGAGATGAATGATCATACAGAGATGGATTTTTTTTAAACGCTCGTTATGAAAATAACGCATATTAAAAGCTTCAGAGAGCCTTTCCTTAATCATACGCTTGATTTATTTAATACCCTTTAATACTCCTATAATCTTTTTTCTTCAAACTCACTGTGACCGAAGTTCCATCATTAATAGTACATTCCAGGGCCTCCCGGGTTGCGCAGCGGTCTAAGGCACTGCATCGCAGTGCTAGCTGTGCCACCAGAGCCTCTGGGTTTGAGCCCAGGCTCTGTCGCAGCCGGCCGCGACCGGGAGGTCCATGGGACGACGCACAATTGGCCTTGCGTCGTCCGGGTTAGGGAGGGTTTGGCCGGTATGAATATCCTTGTCTCATCGCACACTAGCGACTCCTGTGGCTGGCCGGGCGCAGTGCACGCAGGTCGCTAGGTGTACGGTGTTTCCTCCGACACATTGGTGTGGCTGGCTTCCGGGTTGGATGCGTGCTGTGTTAAGAAGCAGTGTGGCTTGGTTGGGTTGTGTTTCGGAGGACGCATGGTTCTCGACCTTCGTCTCTCCTGAGCCCGTATGGGAGTTGTAGCGATGAGACAAGACAGTAACTACTAACAATTGGATACCAAGAAATTGGGGAGAAAAAGGGGGGGGGGTGGAAACTAGGACATTCTAATAACCTACTGCAAGATTTCTTTCAGGTTTTCTAAATCTTACCATACAGGCCAATTGTGCGCCGCCCCATGGACCTCCCGGTCGCGGCCGGCTGCGACAGAGCCTGGGCTCAAACCCAGAGTCTCTGGTGGCACAACTAGCAATGGGATGCAATGCCTAAGACCACTGCGCCACCCGGGAGGCCCTGGAATGTACTATTAATTATGGATCTTTGGTAAGGGGTGCGTAACTGGTGGCAGGGGTGTCAGACTCAGGAGAGCAGAACTAGGTAATAGCCGGAGCAGTTTAATTGCAAAACCAACGGCATAAAGAATAACAAAACATGGGTACAAATCCCGTCACTCACCAGTCAACATGTGCACAAGCACTTAAAATAAACAATCCCACACAAAGACATGGGGGGAACAGAGGGTTAAATACACAACAATTAATGGGGGAAATGAAAACCAGGTGTGTAGGAAAACAAGATCAAACAAATGGAAAATGAAAAGTGGATCGACGATGGCTAGAAGACCGGTGACGCCGACCGCTGAACGCCGCCGAACAAGGAGAGGAACCGACTTCAGTGGAAGTCGTGACAGTACCCCCTCTTTGACGCACGCCTCCAACAGCGCGCCGACACCGGCCTCGGGGACGACCTGGAGGGGGAGGTGCAGGGCGATCCGGATAGAGACGTTGGAACTCCCGCAGCATTGAAGGGTCCAACACGTCCTCCACCGGAACCCAGCATCTATCTCCTCTGAGGTACTGAAGGCCCCTCGCCCGACGCCTCTAATCCAGTATGAATCGAACGGAGTACGCCGGGACCCCCTCGATGTCCAGAGGGGGCGGAGGAACCTCCCGCACCTCAGACTCCTGGAGCAGGCCAGCCACCACCGGCCTGAGGAGAGACACATGGAACGAGGGGTTAATACGGTAATCGGGGGAAGCTGTAACCTGTAACTCACCTCGTTCAGTCTCCTCAGGACTTTAAATGGCCCCAAAAACCGCGGACCCAGCTTCCGGCAGGGCAGGCGGAGGGGCAGGTTTCGGGTCGAGAGCCAGACCCGGTCCCCCGGTGCGAACACCGGGGCCTCACTGCGGTGACAGTCTGCACTGGTTTTCTGATGCAGCACGGCGCGCTGAAGGTGAACGTGAGCGGTGTCCCATGTATCCTCCGCACGCTGGAACCAGTCATCCACTGCAGGAGCCTCGGTCTGACTCTGATGCCAAGGAGCCAGAACCGGCTGATACACCCAGTACGCACTGGAATGGGGAGAGGTTAGTGGAGGAGTGTCGGAGCGAGTTCTGGGCCAACTCTGCCCAGGGCTTCGAATGCCGCCCACTCCCCCGGCCGGTCCTGGCAATAAGAAATCAGAAACCTACCCACATCCTAGTTAACTCTCTCCACCTGCCCATTACTCTCGGGGTGAAAATCCGAGGTAAGGCTGATCGAGATCCCCAGACGTTCCATGAACGCCCTCCAGACCCTCGAAGTGAACTGGGGACCCCGATCAGACACTTTGTCCTCAGGCACCCCGTAGTGCCGGAAGACGTGTGTAAACAAGGCCTCCTCAGTCTGTAGGGCCATAGGGAGACAGGGCAGAGGGAGGAGACAGCAGGACTTAGAAAAACGGTCCACAACAATCAGGATCTTGGTGTTACCCTGTGAGGGAGGAAGATTGGTAAGGAAGGTGTGACCAAGGCCGTTGTGGAACGGGTAAGGGGTGTAGCTTACCTCTGGGCAGGTGCCTAGGAGACTTACACTGGGCGCACACCGAGCAGGAGGAAACATAAACCCTCACATCCTTAGCCAAAGTGGGTCACCAGTACTTCCCACTCAGACAGCGCACCGTCCGACCGATGCCTGGATGACCAGAGGGTGACGTGTGGGCCCAATAGATCAGCCGGTCACGGACAGCAGGCGGGACGTACAGATGCCCAGCGGGACACTGGAGGGGAGTGGGCTCTGCACGTAGCGCCTACTCAATGTCCGCGTCCAGCTCCCACACTACTGGCACCATCAGACAGGAGGTCGGGAGTATAGGGGTGGGATCCATGGGCCGCTCCTCTGTGTCATACAGCCGGGACAGTGCGTCTACCTTCATGTTCTGGGAACCTGGTCTGTAAGAAAGGGTGAAAACAAAACGGGTGAAAAACATGGCCCACCTTGCCTGGCGAGGGTTCAGTCTCCTCACCGCCTGGATGTACTCCAGATTGCGGTGGTCAGTCCAGATGAGAAAAGGGTGTTTAGCCCCCTCAAGCCAATGTCTCCACACCTTCAAAGCCTTGATGACAGCCAACAGCTCCCGGTCCCCCACGTCACAGTTTCGCTCCGCCGGGCTGAGCTTCCTCAAGAAGAAGGCACAGGGGCGGAGCTTCAGTGGCATACCCGAGCATTGAGAGAGCACGGCTCCTATCCCAGCCTCGGACGCGTCCACCTCCACTATGAACGCCAAAGATGGATCCGGATGGGCCAGCACGGGAGCCGAGGTAAACAGAGCCCTCAGGTGACCAAAAGCCCTGTCCGCCTCAGCCAACCACTGCAAACATACCGGTCCCCCCTTCAGCAGTGAGGTAATGGGAGCCGCTACCTGACCAAAACCCCGGATAAACCTCCGGTAGTAGTTGGCAAACCCTAGAAACCACTGATTCCCTCCTTTAACGTGGTGGGAGTCGGCCAATTACGCACGGCTGAAATGCGGCCACTCTCCATCTCCACCCTTGAGGTGGAAATGCGGTACCCTAGGAAGGAGACGGGCTGTTGGAAGAACAGGCATTTCTCAGCCTTGATGTACAGGTCATGCTCCAACAGACGACCAAGCACCCTGCGCACCAGCGAAACATGCTTGGCGCGTATATCAGAATGTCCTCAATATACACCACTACACCCTGCCCGTGCAGGTCCCTGAAAATCTCATCTACAAAGGCCTAACCCGTACGGCATGACGAGATACTCATAATGCCCTGAGGTAGTACCGAAAGCCGTCTTTCACTTTTCTCCCTCCTGGATACGCACAAGGTTGTAAGCTCTCCTGAAATCTAGTTTGGTGAAGAAGCGCGCCCCGTGCATTGACTCAATCGCTGTGGCTATGAGAGGTAGTGGGTAACTGTACCTCACAGAGACCTGGTTTAGACCTCGATAGTCAATACACGGGCGCAGACCTCCCTCCTTCTTCTTCACAAAAAAGAAACTCGGGGAGGCGGGTGAAGTGAAGGACCGAATGTACCCCTCACGCAGGGAGTCGGAGACATATGTTTCCATAGCCACCGTCTCCGCCTGTGACAGGGGATACACGTGACTCCTGGGAAGTGTGGCGTCTACCAGGATATTTATCGCACAATACCCCCGTCGATGGGGTGGTAATTGAGTCGCCTTCTTCTTGGAGAAGGCGAGTGCCAAATCGGCATATTCAGGGGGAATGCGCACGGTGGAGACCTGGTCTGGACTTTCCACCGTAGTAGCACCAATGGAAACCCCTAAACATCTCCCCGAGCACTTTCGCGACCACCCCGTGAGAGCTCTCCGTTGCCATGAAACAGTGGGGTCATGACAGGCTAACCAGGGTAGGCCTAGCACCACGGGTAGTGCAGGAGAGTCAATGAGAAAGAGACTGATTCTCTCCTTGTGACCCCCCTGCATCACCATGCCCAGGGGAGCGGTGGCCTCCCTAATCAACCCTGATCCTAATGGTCGACTGTCTAAGGCGTTAACGGGGAAGGGCACAGCCACGGGAACAATGAGGATCCCTAAACTATGGGTGAATGATCTGTCTATAAAATTCCCAGCCGCGCCTGAATTGACGAGCACCTTATGCTGGGAATGCGGGGAAAACTCAAACAAAAACATGTGTGTAATAGAGGGCTCTGGGTGAGAATGGTGCCTGCTCACCTGGGGTGACACCAGAGTGCCCTGCCTGCTCCCTCGATCCCCAGAGGAACCAACCTGACACCGACCTGCAGTGTGACCTCTGCGGCCACAGATGGTGCATGAGACGGAACCTCCTCCGGTCACCCTGCGCACAGCACCTCCCAGCTCCATGGGCATCGGAGCGGTGGTGTTGGGGAATGAAACCGGCAGACCCCGCTCTGGACGTCCGCGGGTAGCCAGCAGGTTATCCAACCGAATGGACAGGTCCGCCAGCTGGTCGAAGGTGAGGGTAGTGTCCTTGCAGGCCAACTCCTCGCGCAAACTGCAGCGATAGTGTTCGATCAGGGCCCTGTCGTTGCCTCCCGCGCTGGCGGCCAGGGTTTGAAAGACCATGGCAAACTCCTGGGCGCTCCTCGTCCCCTGCCTCAGATGGTAGAGACGTTCACCCGCCGCTCTACCCTCGGGCGGATGGTCGAAGACTGCCCGGAAACGGCGGGTGAAATCCTCGAAATGGTCCAGTTCCGCATCTCCTTCTTGCCACACGGCGTTGGCCCACTCCAGGGCTTTCCCTGAGAGGCACAAGACGAGGGAGGACACCCTCTCACAGCCCGAAGGAGCCGGGTGGACGGTTGCCAAGTAGAGATCTAACTGCAATAGGAAACCCTGGCAGCGTGCAGCCGTGCCGTCGTACACTCGGGGAAGGGCGAGACAAATCCCACTGAGACCGGGTAAAGGGGAGGCGAGTAGTGGAGGCCTTGGTTGTGCTGGTGGAGGCGCTGGAGGAACTCCCTGTCTTTCCCAGCGGTCCATGGTTTAGACGACGCGGTCCATGGTGGCGCTGAGATGGTGGATCATCGCCACGTGCTCCTGGACGCGCTCCTCGACCCTTATACCAGGGCCACCTTCTAATGGCAAAGAAAATTATAGAATGATGCCGAATCCAACAAGGGATGTTGAGAAAAATAATGAAATAATCACAATAATGAATTTACATAATTATTCAACTTGGAATCATGTGATCAAAACTTAAAGTTAATTCCACAAGTAGGAGCAAAAACAAACAACTGCCAGCTTCATGATATGCGCATGTGTGATAGGCATGCAGAATCCTATAGGAGCTGTCTGCTACATTACAGTGCAAAGCATTTGATGCTAATCTCTGACTACTCAACCGAGACATTAACATTTGGGAATAATGTAACTGTAACCAGCTTGGTGCATTGTCAGATGTTGAATATGAGAGGAATAAATCATTTGGGAAGCAACCATGGCAGTTTGAAAGTGCACGGTTTTTAGTATTTCTTCCCACGTGAATAGATTTAATTAGCCATTTTACTATTGTAAAAATACACTCAATTAACAGAGTTTATATGGTTACTGTGCAGTTAATGGTACTGTATGTTTGTAGCGGTGACTACAACATAAATGTTGGTAAACATCCATTTAAGGACCATAATCTGCCTTTTTCACCAAACAAATCTACCATAACTTTCTTTTCCCCCGTTTTCATCCATACACTTAAAATACAAAACCATTCCATGATTTCACTAAAGAGATGTCCTTGTGTCTAATCCTTTAATATTTCAACCATGGCTGTAAAGGGCGAAAACCACAGAGCTTTTCCATGTTTTTCCCTCATGTATTTGTCGAGGCCCTCGCTCCTACCACAACGCTAGACCACTGTTTGACGCAATAAAAAAAAGGAGGAGCAGTAAGTGTAGAATATATATTTCCATGTCAGAAATGACAGTGTGTCCACGCTTGTGTTTTTTCAGCTTCATGTCATTTGTTCATAAGGTCTTAGTGTAGACTTACCAGTGTCATGTGGGATAGTGTGCAGGTAGGGGAAACACTTGCAGCAGGGACATGACCACAAAACTTGTGAACAACTAGTAGGCGTACACTGAACACATCCTGCATTTATCTCTTAGATTAAACACTACACAAACAACGCTATGAGAGTGGGCCCTATTCTAATAATAGTCTAGCTAAGAGGATAATAATATGTTCTGACATTATCTGAGCATGGGCAGATGGCATAGGGGTAAATCAGATAGCATAGGGGTGAATCAGATCGCATAGGGGTGAATCAGATAGCATAAGGGTGAATCCATTTGAATTCAATCACTTTTTGATAGCACCCCTTTTGATTTGAATGAAACCTTCCATACATATTTGTACATTGTGCTCAGAAAGTGACTTTTTGGACCTGAATGCCAAAACGTTAAAGAGATAAAGGTGCTCAAAGTTGACCAGTATGCAAAATGGGCCAACTATGAGCACCTTTATCAGCTGAATGTTTTGGCATTTAGGTCCAAAAAGTAGAGCCCGACCGATTAATCAATATTATACTTTTATAGATGTATTTGTATCTGTGTTTAATCCTCCAAAAATGACCGATATAAGATGCGGAGAAAATGCTCGGGGAAAAAGCTGTTCATAGGATTATACTTTTTTTTGCATTTCATTATTTGTCCTGTAGAGGGCGCTCTTTACATGGCTATAAACCTATCTTGCCTACAGCAAGACTGGACACTATCACCCAACGCAACTACACCAGTCGGAGAGGAGAATTAACTACTGTGAACTACCTGCTACTGCTTCTACAGTGAGTGCTGAGTAGAGAGAAGCTTGCCAGCTCAATAAAGTAAAAAAAATGTGCACTGGCCAAATACTGTTACGTGAAGTGTCATGGTATGGATGCTAAACCCAAGTGCCGCACTAAGAACGTTCAACTCTCAATGTTGTAATATACAGTGAGGGAAAAAAGTATTTGATCCCCTGCTGATTTTGTACGTTTTCCCACTGACAAAGAAATTATCAGTCTATAATTTCAATGGTAGGTTTATTTGAACAGTGAGAGACAGAATAACAACAAAAAAATCCAGAAAAACATGTCAAAAATGTTATAAATTGATTTGCATTTTAATCTTGATACTCCCCATCCCGGATCCGGGAGCGTATACATCGACTGACACTAATTAGCATAACGCAACGGACATAAATATTACTAGAAAATATTCCTATTCATGAAAATCACAAGTGAAATATACTGAGACACAGCTTAGCCTTTTGTTAATCACCCTGTCATCTCAGATTTTCAAAATATGCTTTACAGCCAAAGCAAGACAAGCATTTGTGTAAGTTTATCGATAGCCTAGCATAGCATTATGTCCAGCTAGCAGCAGGTAACTTGGTCACGAAAATCAGAAAAGCAATCAAATTAAATTGTTTACCTTTGATGAGCTTCAGATGTTTTCACTCACGAGACTCCCAGTTAGATAGCCAATGTTCATTTTTGCCAAAAATATTATTTTTGTAGGCAAAGTAGCTCCGTTTGTTCTTCACGTTTGGCTGAGAAATCGACCGGAAATTACGGTCACGAAAACACCGAAAAATATTCCAAATTAGCTCCATAATATCGACGGAAACATGGCAAACGTTGTTTATAATCAATCCTCAAGGTGTTTTTCAAATATCTATTCGATAATATATCCACCGGGACAATTGTTTTTTCAGTAGGACCGATTGGAAAAATGGATACCTCTGTATTTTACGCGAGAATCACTCTGAAAGCCATCAGGTAACCACTTACACTATGTAGCCGCTTTCAGGTATTCTTCAACATAAATGCGTAAAACTACGTCACAATGCTTTAGACACCTTGGGGAATACGTTGAAAAAGTAATCTGATTGATAGCCATTCACTGCTCAATAGGGACGCATTGGAACGCAGTGCTCTCACGAGGCACTTCCGGATTGGATTTTTCTCAGGCTTTCGCCTGCAATATCAGTTCTGTTATACTCACAGACAATATTTTTACAGTTTTGGAAACTTTAGAGTGTTCTCTTTCCCAATTATATGCATATTCTAGCATCTTGTCCTAACAAAAGATCCCGTTTACTTTGGGTACGTTATTTTTCCAAAAATGAAAATACTGCCCCCTAGTCACAACAGGATAATGAGGGAAATAACTATTTGACCCCTCTGCAAAACATGACTTAGTACTTGGTGGCAAAACCTTTGTTGGCAATCACAGAGGTCAGACGTTTCTTGTAGTTGGCCACCAGGTTTGCACACATCTCAGGAGGGATTTTGTCCCACTCCTCTTTGCAGATCTTCTCCGAGTCATTAAGGTTTCGAGGCTGACGTTTGGCAACTCGAACCTTCAGCTCCCTCCACAGATTTTCTATGGGATTAAGGTCTGGAGACTGGCTAGGCCACTCTAGGACCTTAATGTGCTTCTTCTTGAGCCATTCCTTTGTTGCCATGGCCGTGTGTTTTGGGTCATTGACATGCTGGAATACCCATCCACGACCCATTTTCAATGCCCTGGCTGAGGGAAGGAGGTTCTCACCCAAGATTTGACAGTACATGGCCCCGTCCATTGTCCTGTCCCCTTAGCAGAAAAACACCCCCAAAGCATAATGTTTCCACCTCCATGTTTGACGGTGGGGATGGTGTTCTTGGGGTCATAGGCAGCATTCCTCCTCCTCCAAACACGGCGAGTTGAGTTGATGCCAAAGTGCTCAATTTTGGTCTCATCTGACCACAACCCTTTCACCCAGTTGTCCTCTGCATCATTCAGATGTTCATTGGCAAACTTCAGACGGGCACGTATATGTGCTTTCTTGAGCAGGGGGACTTCACGGCGTAGTGTGTTACCAATTGTTTTCTTGGTGACTATGTTCCCAGCTGCCTTGAGATCATTGACAAGATCCTCCCGTGTAGTTCTGAGCTGATTCCTCACCATTCTCATGATCATTGCAACTCCACGAGGTGAGATCTTGCATGGAGCCCCAGGCCGAGGGAGATTGACAGTTATTTTGTGTTTCTTCCATTTGCGAATAATCACACCAACTGTTGTCACCTTCTCACCAAGCTGCTTGGCGATGGTCTTGTAGCCCATTCCAGCCTTGTGTAGGTCTACAATCTTGTCCATGACATCCTTGGAGAGCTCTTTGGTATTGGCCATGGTTGAGAGTTTGGAATCTGATTGATTGATTGATTCTGTGGACAGGTGTCTTTTATACAGGTAACAAACTGAGATTAGGAGCACTCCCTTTAAGAGTGTGCTCCTAATCTCAGCTCGTTATCAGTATAAAAGACACCTGGCAGCCAGAAATCTTTCTGATTGAGAGGGGGTCATACTTATTTCCCTCATTAAAGTTAAAATCAATTTATAACATTTTTGACATGCATTTTTCTGGATTCTGTTAAAATTTTAGACTGATAATTTCTTTGTCAGTGGGAAAATGTACAAAATCAGCAGGGGATCAAATACTTTTTTCCCTCACTGTATATGGTCTTTGAAGAAGGGTATTCCTCAAGCTTTGTCATTCAAACGTTTCCAGAGACACTTAACAAACATAGAAGGTTACAAAGTAGCGCTTCATAGCTTCGTTTTGATGTATTTGTTGTCACTTGTTAGGGACTGCTCCAAATGTAAGTTTTGCCACCCCCATCTACCCAGCTAAATAGCTGTGTGAGAGTATTTGATGCCATTCACTGAGGGAGGCCATTCCTTCTCTCGCTAGAACAAAAGCGGTACCTGCTGCATGCCGAACCGGTACCGACGAACCTACCGATTCTAGTTGTAGAATTGCAATGCTTGTCAGTGGCCAACAACTTGACTTAGACATATCAGAGATGTGTCAAACTCCCACCTGGGAAAGAAGAGGGCATTTTCTCCTTAGGTTACGTCCATGGATGAGCCAGTCACACTTCATATGCAATGTAGGCTATGGGAAGGCAGCTACCTAAGTGCAAAGATGCAATGCACACAACATTAAATACTTCCTCCAAGCTAGCTAACCACTGTAGCTACTGTAGTATTGACATAATTAAATCACAATGGATTAGCTTGTTTCCATGAAACAGCTGCCTGTGTTAGTGCAGTGTCCTTAGCTAACTAGCTAGCTATGTTGTGCTAGCTAGGGAAAATGCTAGCGTTAGCTAGCGAGCTAAACATTTGGCTATGGCATTATGGGATTATGGAGAGTGAATTAAATTGTTTCTTCATTATCTCGCTAGGTAATTATCTAGCTGTGGCCATCTGGCTAGTATCAAAAAGGTATTTCTACAAAATAGCAGCCTTAGCGCAGAAAGCTTAGAATCTAGACCATAAGCAATATGCACGGATATGCATTGCCAAACAACGCTACTGCCACCTTCTGGTTTGGAGTATTCTAACAAGGCTGAGTGGCTGGCGACTTCCAAGGTATTTGCTGTGTGAACACAAAAGGTCTTCGAAAGCCAAGTCAACAAACAGATTACCGACCATTTCGAATCTCACCATACCTTCTCTGCTATGCAATCTGGTTTCAGAGCTGGTCATGGGTGCACCTCAGCCACGCTCAAGGTCCTAAACGATATCTTAACCGCCATCGATAAGAAACATTACTGTGCAGCCGTATTCATTGATCTGGCCAAGGCTTTCGACTCTGTCAATCACCACATCCTCATCGGCAGACTCAACAGCCTTGGTTTCTCAAATGATTGCTTCGCCTGGTTCACCAAGTACTTCTCTGATAGAGTTCAGTGTGTCAAATCGGAGGGTCTGTTGTCCGGACCTCTGGCAGTCTCTATGGGGGTGCCACAGGGTTCAATTCTTGGACCGACTCTCTTCTCTGTATACATCAATGAGGTCGCTCTTGCTGCTGGTGAGTCTCTGATCCACCTCTACGCAGACGACACCATTCTGTATACTTCCGGCCCTTCTTTGGACACTGTGTTAACAACCCTCCAGGCAAGCTTCAATGCCATACAACTCTCCTTCCGTGGCCTCCAATTGCTCTTAAATACAAGTAAAACTAAATGCATGCTCTTCAACCGATCGCTACCTGCACCTACCCGCCTGTCCAACATCACTACTCTGGACGGCTCTGACTTAGAATATGTGGACAACTACAAATACTTAGGTGTCTGGTTAGACTGTAAACTCTCCTTCCAGATCCATATCAAACATCTCCAATCCAAAGTTAAATCTAGAATTGGCTTCCTATTTCGCAACAAAGCATCCTTCACTCATGCTGCCAAACATACCCTTGTAAAACTGACCATCCTACCAATCCTCGACTTTGGCGATGTCATTTACAAAATAGCCTCCAATACCCTACTCAACAAATTGGATGCAGTCTATCACAGTGCAATCCGTTTTGTCACCAAAGCCCCATATACTACCCACCATTGCGACCTGTACGCTCTCGTTGGCTGGCCCTCGCTTCATACTCGTCGCCAAACCCACTGGCTCCATGTCATCTACAAGACCCTGCTAGGTAAAGTCCCCCCTTATCTCAGCTCGCTGGTCACCATAGCATCTCCCACCTGTAGCACACGCTCCAGCAGGTATATCTCTCTAGTCACCCCCAAAACCAATTCTTTCTTTGGCCGCCTCTCTTTCCAGTTCTCTGCTGCCAATGAATGGAACGAACTACAAAAATCTCTGAAACTGGAAACACTTATCTCCCTCACTAGCTTTAAGCACCAACTGTCAGAGCAGCTCACAGATTACTGCACCTGTACATAGCCCACCTATAATTTAGCCCAAACAACTACCTCTTTCCCTACTGTATTTAATTTATTTATTTATTTTGCTCCTTTGCACCCCATTATTTTTACTTTGCACATTCTTCCATTGCAAAACTACCATTCCAGTGTTTTACTTGCTATATTGTATTTACCTTGCCACCATGGCCTTTTTTGCCTTTACCTCCCTTCTCACCTCATTTGCTCACATTGTATATAGACTTGTTTATACTGTATTATTGACTGTATGTTTGTTTTACTCCATGTGTAACTCTGTGTCGTTGTATCTGTCGAACTGCTTTGCTTTATCTTGGCCAGGTCGCAATTGTAAATGAGAACTTGTTCTCAACTTGCCTACCTGGTTAAATAAAGGTAAAATAAAATAAAATAAATAAATAAACAAAAGAGATTGACAGCCGACAAACGTTTGACAATCCTACCGGTGTGTCTGAGCATTTACTGTAACCATTTTTAAATGTCAAGTTCAAATGGGAAATGGACATCTCAAGGATCCAGGGGGGAGCAAAGACCATTCACTTAGGCAATGCTTGGGGCAAGAGGCATCACTGTGCCAGCTATAAATTTAGTGATTGCTGTTTTTCCTTTCAAGTGACAACTACCAGAATTCAGTGGCTACAGCCTTACAATCGATGAAAACATACCTAAATATCAATATATTGAAAAGGTGTCCCATGTCGTTGTTTTCCAGCTGGCTAGCATGAGGCAGTTCAGGCTTCAGAGGCACATTATTGTCTGGAATCTGCAGGTTATTCTCCTTTCACTAGAGTAACACACTGTTTTTCCATTTAAAAAATGTGTCTTTCTGGTGCTCCTAAATATATTGGCAAATATATCAGTTATCGTTAATATTTCCACTCTAAAATTGGTATCGGATCCAAAAATCCCTCATCGGTGGGGCTCTACCAAAAAGTCACATTCTGACTACTTCTTCCATGAGCAAATGTTTAAATTAAAAGGGATGCTGTCAAATGTAATTCAAATGGATTTACCCCAAGGTCATAAAAAAAGTGTTGTGCTTTTAACTTAAAATACATTATGCATAAGCTCTTCAGCCAGGAAAGCAGAGTATGAATTATACATAGGCCCACTAAGCAGGAAACATATCATGTGCATTTTGAAACCTCATCTCTGGTCCTCAAAAAGTTGGCTGGGGAGTTTGTAACGAAAATAAGAAATAATCAACTCAGGCAGAAGTTTGCCTGCCATGCGGGGAGTGATTTCATACCAACATTATCAATCAGATCAGTAAACCTAAAATGAGATGATAGAGAGCCTAATAAAAGCTCCATCAGTAAAGTATGCCCATCAGAGCATGTGGAATCCTTTGCCATAATTGTATAATTTGGAGGGAGGCTGATGGGGCAAAAAGTATAACGTTGAACCACGTTTTTAATAAAGCCTTTATAACGTCGTTAGTGCTAATGTCATTATAGCGGTTTAAAAAATAAATAATTTATAAGCAAACGCATGCTAGGATGGTAAGAGTTTTGGAACATTTGGCAGTACACAGTACAAGGCAGTACACGTATCCTACACCTTTTTTTTTATAACGCAGCTTCTGTAGTATGACTTGACTAAGACATTATTTCTGAATCCTGAAGATGTTATGAGTTATAACGTTACCTATAAAGCTCTAGAAATGGTTGGACTCCTTGTAGCCTATAGCGTAAGCCTAGTGCGCTCTAACTGCGACTGAAGATGCCACAGGCCAATATGCACTACACAATGGCATTGAAAGAAAAGTAGACTAGTTTTCAAGACAACGATTGGCCTTTCTCTGTAACACAAACGTGCTCTAAAAATAAATTAGTATTAAACTCACTTGAAATGCAGGTTGGCTCTGCTGGCGATGTCGATGGACAGTAGACTAGATTTCACATTCCGTGGCGTTGAGTAACGTTACACATTTCTACTTTTAGTTTGGAAGTCTATCTCTGTAGGCATCTTGTAATTCGGCTTCGCTGCTTTGTTAATGTTTCGCAAGTTGTCAAAAAAGTTTTCCCTCTAATTATAGTCAATAGGAATTACGTGATGCTTTAGAAATCTCTTACGTTTCCATTTACCAGTAAATCCTCCTCTGAAAACGCCGGAATGACAAATCCGGGCAATAGTAGAATTTTGCATTAAATTAGTGCTGGCAGGTGTTATGAGCTTGTTCTTCTTCCTCCAACGCCCTCTGAGCTCTACTGTTGAAGGCGCGTGTCCCATTCTTGCTACCTCTGACCAAGCCAACCATGTCACAGTTAACTACCTCAATGCCAGGCAGAGCAGAGTGAATAGGTACTGCCACTTTTTTCCTCTAGCAAGACCAATGTGAGATCTTCTTTCTGTCCTGTTTTTATTTGCATTTCAGAACTGAATTATATTGAATGATATTTAAATAAAATATGAGTAAGAATCAGAAACGAAAACTTAATCCAGTTTCATTTTTAAATGTGAAATACTTTTTTATTGACCAAATTGACAATTACAATTGCAATTGCAATGTTAATTGGTCTACCAAACAATAGGTAGCCTAGTTCCCTATGGTAGCCTCCTGTTTAAGTAAGACATTGCTCTGGTGTCCATGCTTAAGATTTTTTAGGTGAGTGTTTTCTGGAAAACTTTAAAACAAGTGTAAATATTTGAGCCAGTACTATACTATGTGGTGTTCACTACCGATTTGGAACTGAATCCTGTAATGGATAAGTCACTTCTTCAAAAAGGAAAGCTTAGTTCCCTGTGGACATTACTTCCCAGAACAGTATAGTGTCAATGAGTCATCATTAGCATGTAGAGAGTATATGGAATTTCATGAAGTAGCCCCACGGTGCCCAGGTGGACCTAGAAAGGACACCCCTTGGTCACAATGATGATGAATCCTCTTTCCTTTTTGTCATTGTAGATTAACACAGTTGACATCAAGGGACCACCCACATTTGTCTTTGCCTTTCAGTTACTCACTAAGGAAGATTTTTCACTGAGATCTGAGAGTGTTTAAGGTTAGCTACCATTTTGCACAATGGCCAATGGAGACCCCTGATTTGTTTTGGGAGTTTACAGGCAGGTGAGGAATGGCTTTGCTGTGATGTGAATACCTGTCTTATCCACCCCTCATGGTTGCCCTTTCTCCACTCGCCTGTTGTATGCCACCAAGCTGCAGGAATCGCTGGAATTCCCAGACACTGGAATTACCCCCTCGCTGCCACATGAACAATGACAGCAGCAACATCTTTCTTAAATTGCACAGCATGAACTCAGTGGCCATGCCAGCTTGTCTCCCTCCTCTCTTTCTCGTTCATTGTCATCTCCATCTAAATTCCTTAATGCATTTTGTTCTGAGTCAGTGTATCCCTGAAAGTGTAGGGATGGAAATATAGACGCGTCTTAGGGGAGCTCATCCTGATGTTTCATAGAGCAATAGCTACATTATGACTGATGATGGCGCTGTGACTTTGTGTGATCCCTAGGTCAACTGGCCCAAAGGAAATGTAGTGTGACTTCCACCTGCCTTTATTCATATTTTGGGATGACAGAGAATGATGGAGAATTTGACTTCAATTGAACTGCAATGACAGCTAAACTCTCTTCCTTTACTAAGCTGATTATTGTGTTTTGTTAAGATTGAGTGTTTTGGTATGATAAATCATCATGAATTATAAACCATAGTCCTGGTTGCTCTTAGGGTGAAAAACCAACGCTGTGGAAAAGTTACACAATTAATAATTATGCATAAAACGGTCAGATCTGATGTTCGTGGAAATGTTTTATTCAACAACAAAAAAACTGCATAATGAACACATGGATATTAGAAAGAAGCAAATTAAAATTATTTTAAAAAAACGTTCATTGACATTCCTAAGTCGTCACATAAGTCATTCACTGGCTGGGTGATTCCAGGTCCTTGGGTTGATCTAGACACCAGTGTAATTTACATTCAGGGTGTGTGTGACAGAGTTTCCTGAGCTGGAAATTAATAATATCCCTGACGAGATGTAAAACAGGATACAGATCCAGGAGTTGAGATCCCACCTCTGTGTGTGGGTGTTCTCTCACAAACTTGCTGCCTCAATACCGAAAAAATCACCACCTGGTGTTGAACCAATCTTCTATGTGCTTTGACCAAATACACAAAAATATTAAACTTTTCTGTGAATATGTATTGTGGCCATGACATACCCTGTTGTTGTTGGCCTCCACAAGCCTTAGTTTTCTGAGTTTGAATAACCAGTGGGTGAAAGGAAATACCAGTGGTGGAATAAGTATCCAATTGTCATACCCCAGTAAAAGTAAGGATACTGTCACGTTCTGACCTCTATTTCCGTTGTTTTGTATTTATTTAGTATGGTCAGGGCGTGAGTTGGGTGGGCAGTCTATGTTTGTTTTTCTATGTTTTGGGGCATTTCTATGTTTTCGGCCTAGTATGGTTCTCAATCAGAGGCAGGTGTCATTAGTTGTCTCTGATTGAGAATCATACTTAGGTAGCCTGGGTTTCACTGTGTGTTTGTGGGTGATTGTTCCTGTCACAGTGTTTGTTGTCACAGGATAGGACTGTTTTGCGTTTTCACATTTCTTGTTTTTGTTAGTTTGTTCATGTGAAGTTATTTATTAAAACATGAATAACCACCACGCTGCGCTTTGGTCCGCTTCTCCTCCGTCAATGGAAGAAATCCCTTACAGAATCACCCACCCCAACAGGACCAAGCGGCGTGGTAACGGGCAACGGCAAGAGGAGCAGCAGGAGAAGCAACAGAGGCAGCAGCAACAGGAGCAGCAGCAGTGGGAGAGGCTGCACTATTTGGAGAAATGGACATGGGAGGAAGATTTGGATGGTAAAGGACCCTGGGCTCAGCCAGGAGAATATCGCCGCCCCAAGGAAGAACGGGAGGCGGCGAAAGCGGAGAGGCGCCGGTATGAGGAGGCAGCGCGGCGTCGTGGATGGAAGCCTGAGAGTCAGCCCCAAAAATGTATTGGGGGGGGGGGGGGGGGGCTAACAGGGAGTATGGCTACGCCAGGTAGGAGACCTGAGCCAACTTCCTGTGGTTACCGGGGGGCTAGAGAGACCGGGCAGGCACCGTGTTATGCTGTGGAGCGCAGGGTGTCCCCAGTGCGGGTGCACAGCCCGGTGCGGTACATTCCAGCTCCGCGTATCGGCCGGGCTAGAGTGGGCATCGAGCCAAGTGCCATGAAGCCGGCTCTACGCATCTGGTCTCCAGTGCGTCTCCTTGGGCCGGCTTACATGGCACCAGCCTTGCGCACGGTGTCCCCGGTACCGCCTGCATAGCCCAGTGCGGGCTATTCCACCTCGCCGCACTGGCAGGGCGACCGGGACCATTCAATCGGGTAAGGTTGGGCAGGCTCGGTGCTCAAGAGCTCCAGTGCGCCTGCACGGCCCGGTCTATCCGTCACCACCTCCACGCACCAGCCCTCCGGTGGCAGCCCCCCGTACCAGGCTGTCTCTCCGGCCCATCCTTACAGGGGCTTCCTCCTCTCCAGCGCTGCCGGAGTCTCCCGCCTGTTCGGAGCTACAAGAGCTACTCAGTCCGGCGCTTCCAGAGCCTTCCTCCTCTCCAGCGCCGCCAGTGCCGCTCGTCAGCCCAGCGCCGCCAGTTCTGCCCAGTGCCGCCCGTCAGTCCGGCGCTCCCAGAGCCTTCCTCCTCTCCAGCGCTTCCAGAGCCTTCCTCCTCTCCAGCGCTTCCAGAGCCTTCCTCTCCAGCGCCGCCCGTCTGCCCAGCGCTGCCAGCACCGCCCGTCTGCCCAGCGCTGCCAGCGCCGCCCGTCTGCCCAGCGCCGTCAGTGCCTCCCGTCTGCCAGGGGCCGCCAGTGCCGCCCGTCTGCCAGGGGCCGCCCGTCTGCCAGGGGCCGCCAGTGCCGCCCGTCTGCCAGGGGCCGCCAGTGCCGCCCGTCTGCCAGGGGCCGCCAGTGCCGCCCGTCTGCCAGGGGCCGCCAGTGCCGCCCGTCTGCCAGGGGCCGCCAGTGCCGCCCGTCTGCCAGGGGCCGCCAGTGCCGCCCGTCTGCCAGGGGCCGCCAGTGCCGCCCGTCTGCCAGGGGCCGCCAGTGCCGCCAGTCAGCCAGGGGCCGCCTGAGCTGCCGCCCCCCTGTCCCGAGCTGCTGCCGCCCCCCTGTCCCGAGCTGCTGCCGCCCCCCTGTCCCGAGCTGCTGCCGCCCCCCTGTCCCGAGCTGCTGCCGCCCCCCTGTCCCGAGCTGCTGCCGCCCCCCTGTCCCGAGCTGCTGCTGCCGCCCCCCTGTCCCGAGCTGCTGCCGCCCCCCTGTCCCGAGCTGCTGCCGCCCCCCTGTCCCGAGCTGCTGCCGCCCCCCTGTCCCGAGCTGCTGCCGCCCCCCTGTCCCGAGCTGCTGCCGCCCCCCTGTCCCGAGCTGCTGCCGCCCCCCTGTCCCGAGCTGCTGCCGCCCCCCTGTCCCGAGCTGCTGCCGCCCCCCTGTCCCGAGCTGCTGCCGCCCCCCTGTCCCGAGCTGCTGCCGCCCCCCTGTCCCGAGCTGCTGCCGCCCCTCTGTCCCGAGCAGTTGTCCCTCTGTCCCGAGCAGCTGCTTCACCTCTGTCCCGAGCTGCCCCTCTGTCCAGTGGGATCATTGAGAGGGGTGGCCATGGTGAGAAAGCCACGGAGGCGGACAATAAGGCGGACTAAGACAATGATGAGGTGGAGTCCGCGTCCTGCGCCAGAGCCGCCACCGCGGACAGACGCCCACCCAGACCCCCCCCTATAGGTCAAGGTTTTGCGGCCGGAGTCCGCACCTTTGGGGGGGGGGTACTGTCACGTTCTGACCTCTATTTCCGTTGTTTTGTATTTATTTAGTATGGTCAGGGCGTGAGTTGGGTGGGCAGTCTATGTTTGTTTTTCTATGTTTTGGGGCATTTCTATGTTTTCGGCCTAGTATGGTTCTCAATCAGAGGCAGGTGTCATTAGTTGTCTCTGATTGAGAATCATACTTAGGTAGCCTGGGTTTCACTGTGTGTTTGTGGGTGATTGTTCCTGTCACTGTGTTTGTTGTCACAGGATAGGACTGGTTTGCGTTTTCACATTTCTTGTTTTTGTTAGTTTGTTCATGTGAAGTTATTTATTAACATGAATAACCACCACGCTGCGCTTTGGTCCGCTTCTCCTCCGTCAATGGAAGAAATCCCTTACAGATACCTTAATAGAAAATGACTCAGGTAAAAGTAAAAGTTACCCAGTAAAATAATACTTCAGTAAAAGTCTAAAAGTATTTGGTTTTAAATATATTTAAGTATCAAACGTAAATGTAATTGCTAAAATAAATTATTTAAAATTCCCAATATTAAACAAAGCAGACGGCAGTATTTTGTTGTTTTTAAAATGTATGTATAGCCAGGAGCACACTCCAACACTCCAACATTACAAAATATGTGTTTAGTGAGTCCGCCAGGCCAGAGGCAGTAGGGATGACCACATGTTTTTTCTTGATAAGTGCGTGATTTTTCTGTCTTGCTAATCATTCAAAATGTACTTTTGGTTGTCAGGGAAAATTTATGGAATAAAAAGTACAATATATTCAGAATATAGTGATGTAAAAGTTCTCAAAAATAGTAAAGTACAGATACTCAAAAAAACGACTTAAGTAGTACTTTAAAGTATTTTTACTTAAGTACTTTACACCACTGCATTTTAGCCATAACAGAGCTATAACTTGCTCAATAGGCAAGTTGTTTGGACATATTTCCTTCAAAGCATACTAATGATAGTACTCAGGCTGCAGGGATGGGATTTGGGAGTCTGGGACATCTGTGAAAGTATAAATCTATCACTCCTTAGTGTACTGTAAGTGCAGGAAACTGCAGACAAATATGTTTCTGGTGATGCTTTAACTCATCAATGATGTATGCTCTTTTCATTTGGCACAGATCATTCATTGAAGATAGCTCTTCAAAAGTAATGAGATAGATTAGCTCAAATTTATCTGGATTACCGTAATGGTTTATAGCATATAGTTATGGTTTTATTGACATTCAGTAGGTTATCAGGGATGGGAATGTTTGGAAAACAGCTAAAACAAATCATTGTCAACAGGCTTTAAAAAAAAAACATATTGGGAAAAATCTTATTGTGCAAGGATATACAATAAATCCAAAGTACATTTTTGAGGGGAGAAAACATCCAGAACATTTAGACATGGATGAAGGCCGCTAACATCTAGTTGTTCAAGTTACCACAACGGACTTCATTTACCCAAATCTAAAGATGCCAGTGTGGTTTCTTTGAACGTTAACAACCTCTCACCCTAGCGGAATGGTGGTGGTGGTGTGTGCGTGCATGGAGGGGGGATATTGGGGTGGATAGCATTTAGACAATGGGGCATGGAGTGTTGGATCAAGCCATTCATCTGGTTTGCATAACTCTGTCATATCCAAGGAGATGGGGCTACGCATCATTCTGCTCTGTGTGTGTGTGTGTGTGTGTGTGTGTGTGTGTGTGTGTGTGTGTGTGTGTGTGTGTGTGTGTGTGTGTGTGTGTGTGTGTGTGTGTGTGTGTGTGTGTGCGTGCGTGCGTGGGTGCATGTGTGTGTTAATATGCCGATGTGCTGGTAAGGAAGGGGGTTGTCTGTCTTTGTGGTTGTGTGTGCGTGTGTATTTGAGTCAATGAGTGTAGATGCATAGCTATGTGTAGCTCTGCTGTGTGAAATCACAGACAATAGTATTGTTGTTTACAAAAGCATGTTTAGTGCCAAAGTGGGACAATTCCATTGCAATAGCCAAGAACCGGTGGGCATGTAAATCCACACAAGGGATAAACCGTAAATGTAGTATAAACTGTCCCTCTGTGTCAACTGTTGTCAAGCACATCACAATTCATTTTCCTTTTATTCTTTTATCTGAGGCTATGAGATATGTTTCAAAGTCACAAGGGTGTTGCGTCTCTCTTTTGACTGCTAAGGATGTTCAAGGGGTGTGTTTAATGTGTTTACACCTTTCTGAAAGACTTTAATCATGCTCTGAGCAATTATACTTTATGTAGCCCGCCAGCAGGAGACAGAGAAATGGGTGAACTCATGCAAGTTATCATCTGTCTCCCCCCAGGCTGCTCCATTCAAATGTCATGGCATCAAAGTGGTGGAAAGTTCTGGGCTGTCAGACAGCATCAGAAGCTTGTCATGGCCTCCGGTGGGACAACCCCATCCAGTGAAATGGAAACCAGCTTTCTGTTTATGTTCTGTTTAGATACAGCGTCTACTCTCTCAAAGATTGAGTGGCACCATCACAGAGGAATCACTTATGGGAAGACACAGACAATGCCATTTCTCTGAACTAAATCCTTTGAACTTATATTTTGCAATCATTATAGGAATTCATATCAGACATAAATCATGTTATATATATATATATATATATATATAAAAAACAGGATAACATTTTTTTATAGATTGGGTTCAAGTGTGTAGGCTGGGCTTGGAGGACTGTGATACTCGTCTGGGACGTTTGAAACCATAATTCCCAACAGCAAAACACTGAGAGCTGGAAAAGGACTACAACTCTGTCAAGACTTCAGCCACCAGGTCATACAGTATTTCTGAGCTGTGACAGAATGATAACAGAACCAAATTATTTTATCCAAAGGGTACACTTCTCCATTTATACACAAACATACCCGCCGATTAAGTGCTCGCTTGCAAAATCAGTATTTTATTATGGTCCTTTTGGATGTACAGGTCAGAATGTGAATCTGATGTATATATGTATCTGTTATGGGTAAAAATGTGAATCTGATGAATCTATGTATCTGTTATGGGTAAAAATGTGAATCGTGATATGAAATCAGTTTGTTCTTGATTTACAGGTGAACACTTTTATATGTTAGTGGTTGCCTTGAACAGGCAATTGCTAGTTATTATTTATGACTATGCCCTGAGATGTGTAATCAAGGTCTGAAAAGTGGAAATGTGTCGTATTTACTGCACTCTCTCTGTCTTGTCCTGTCAAAAATACCTTGCCTGAGGTCCTTTTCTGAGAGCTAGCAGGTTTGTGGATGTGAGATTGTGAGTGAGAGAGACGAGGCAGACACTTTACAGACTTAAAACAAAATATGGGGCTAATTTGCAATGCTTTTCTCTCTCTGGGAGAAAAGGAATGTGCAAAAACACCCCCCTCATATGGAATTACAGTTAAATGGTTTTAGTATACTTTTGAATTTGGAAAGCACATACACATGCGTTAACTTCCATGGATCTGGTCCAGACTGAGGTTTGCTCATATCAAACAGTCTCATGCTTACCCATGCACACCAGATAAAGGCATGTTGTCCTTTAGAAAAGTATCTTTGGATATAAATAACTGGATAACACTTGCTAGGGAAAGCCTGGTTCACACAGAAGGACAACTGCTGGGTCTGCGGCAAAATGGATAAATAGCAGTGGAACAAGAAAAACACAATAGAGATGTTTAGAAACCAAATGCTACTGTATAGACAATATTTAGCTTGATGTCAATGGAATGTTAGATCCATTGTTTTGATGAGATATCAGAGTCATACTGTTTCCTGTAGGGTATAGATTCATTAGACAGATAACATCCACAAGATATAATCAAAGATACATTTAATTGCAGAGTATTTTTTATTTTTTTTAACACAGTGTAAAATTGTACATGCTTGCTGTAACATCCCACTGGGCACACAATTTCATTTCAACGTGGACATTTGGGTAATATTTGGTAGAAACGTTGATCAATGCGATTTCAACCTTTATTCACCCACTCAATAAATCAGCCAGAAGTTTGTTGGCTAACTTATTGAGTGATGATCTGACATTATTTCAAAGGTACAAATTAATTATATTTCATACAATGTTTGTCTATGTTGAAAATTAATTAAAATGTTGAACTAATCCTATGGTTGAAATTCCACCCTCAAAACAACAGTTTACAATGATGAGCCCAGTGGGATAGAGTATACGGTATGTAGCCAACACAACAAAACAATTGTTAACCCTTTCACTAAGTTTGATTGACAAATAATTGCTAAGTATATATTTTTCTTTCAAATGCTGCAAAACGTATAGCCATTCCAGCCGTGCACACATCTTCACAATAAAAGAGTCTAGAGGCAAAAGAGTCCTGGGCTGTGCTATGTTGTAGCACCATCTGCTGCTGAACAAAGAAGGTGATGATAGGTTCTGTAGATACTGTAGACCAGGACAGGTCAACCCTCCTGGAGGGCTTTTTCTCCAGCCTTGTTAAAAAATACCTTGATTCAGTAATAGGTCCTAGTGACTTCCTTTTCCAGTAGTTTTTCATTCACTGAAGGGGTGGCTATGTTCAAGGTTCCTCTGGACGAAATAAGGAGTAGGGTGCCAGCCATTTCACATGATGATCCCTAAAAAGATGGTTCATATTATTACAATACCATTTTAAAAACAAGTCTGTGTTAATGGGTGGGTTAAGCTGTGTTTTATTAACAGGGTTAACAATAGCACCCTCACTTGTTGAGTTGGAATGAAGCTGCAAAACTAAGAATGAATCAAGAAAGCACATCCAGACCATAGGTCTGTCTACCTGTGGTATTTTTGTCCCTTTCTCCTTTGATATTCCATTTCATCCACTGTCCAGACGGCCCCCTTGCCTCCCTCCACTCGCACAAAACACTTGTGGAGGCTAAGATTGTGACGGACAGCGTTCTGTGGAGGCAAATGAATACAGCTTGTGTAAGGAGTTCAGGAGCTAATATTGCTCAAGACTCAAATATAGGACTCATATGAAAGCGAGCATAATGATCCAAGGAGAAGCCTAACCTTCCATGTGGCCGTGTTGTGTCGGAAGTAGAAGAACATGGTGGTGAACCAGTTGTAGATGTCATTCAGGGAGCGCTGCTTGTCTGGAGACTCCAGTATAGACTGCAGACAGACATGGTGGACATTCACAATATGCTTGTGCAATTGAAACAACTCACATGGGGTCTAGACATAGATTGAGGTCTTGCTACACATGTAGTCCAAAACAACAGATGTTATATTAATGTCACACTTGTCGCTGTCTTGCAGTCCAACAAGGATGCATGAACTACCGAGCAAACTGTGTGCTCCTCAGCCACTCAGCCAGACTCTCGACAGTCTACCAACAGTGCTCCTTTTACACAAGTGTTCAGAGAGACTCTTACTGTTTAAATCAGACAACTCACCCATCTTATCATGCAGGCGTAGGTGTACAGTGGCCTAATGTTGTTGTATTTGTAACACTCAACACTCGGGATAAGATCTGTAGGACGGCCAACGAAAGCAAACATACCAGGTCTTGAGTTTGGATCAGATTTCACAGCAACACGAAAGACAACATCACCAAAACAGACAAGTAAAACACTTGTAGGAATGCACTCAGAGTGGCATTCAAAATCAAAATGGAGTGGAACTCCCTCAGGCTTAAGAAGAGCGGGAGGGGCGGGGCAGTGTTACCTGGCCGTAGGTGGTGGGGAGCAGCAGAGGGCCAATACTCATGCTGCTCCAGCTCCTCTGGCTCTTTAGTGGTGCAGCGTGACACTCCACCTCGGTTCTGGGGCAGGCCTAGTGACAGGCTGTGCCTGTAGGGCCAGTCTGAAGCTGCCTTCTGACAGGGAGAGAGACCATGACCCAACAACACAGACATTCAACAAGGACAAGTTGAGGAACATAGAAATTGTCTTAAAAAGTGCAGGATAATGGACAATGGCCGGTTACTATAGTCACTTGAGGGAATTATTCAAAAGAGAAGTTACCAAGACAGTTGATTTGTGTCCAGATAGGTGCAGATGTAGTTGCATTGCGAAGAGTTTCTGTTTTTCCACAGTCAGCTAAAAAAGAGAGAAGATTCATTAAGGTTCATTAAGGGCAACATTTTCACTTAGCTGGACTTGGAGCTTTTACAACCTTTCACGGGTTCTCCGTGTTCACTAGTTGGAGTTTTTCTGTAAAACTATATAATATGTAGAACTACAGGAACAAACCTGGGTCTCCATGTATTGCACCATGTCTTGTTGTACCTTCCACTGTGCAATGCTTCTGTCTCCATGGCCATGGTCAGAGTGGAGGTGTCTGGAAACACCATAAAGAGCATCACTGTCATGACTATAAACAACAGCGCCACAACTGTATCACAATGACTAATGAAATATACTGGTGCCCATTACTTACTTCAAAAAACTGGGGAATTCTTCAAATACTGCATCGCAGCCAGGCCAGCAGCAGAGTCCGTTGAGAAACAGAGCACTGGACCCCTCTAGGGTTGGGTGACCTGCCCTGCAGAATGAGGGGAGGAATATTACAAACTTAGGACTGAACGCAATCAATCAAACCAACCTGGCATTGTTTATGCAGTTTCTGTTCATGTCACAAGCTCAGATGCACGTACATGCACACAGACGCACACACACACGCGGAACTCACTCATGTTGCCTGGTGATGATGGAGCTCTGCTTAGGACTGGCTGTCCTCGGGGGAGAGGGGTGACGAGTTGGCCCAGGAGAGTGCTCAGAGTGTGGGGGAGAGGACTGTCCACGGCTCCCTGTGTCCACCTCCACCTTGCACAGTGAGATGGGCTGAGCTGAACTGGCCTCTGTTAGAGTGCATGGTGCTGGAGAAGCAGAAGGTAGAGAAAAATGGATCTTTATGGGGAAAGACCTCGATACACTTTCCATGAGCCTCCTTTGAATAATGTACAGTATAATGGCTGTATAGAATTGTATGCAACATATGGAATGACTCCATGCTTTTAAAGCCGCTAGTGTTTCCATTCAAAAGTGTGACTGTACACACACATTATAGGGTGAGGGAAAAATTAAAATGTTTTGACAATGATTTAATGGTCCAGTTGTGAATGCTGTCCAAGCGGACAGAACTATGGGGTTAGTTATAGATTCTATACATCCATTATACTTGAGGGTCATGGACAGTGTTTCTACTGTAGGTCTTTCTCCATAAAGAGCTGTTTTATAGAGAGCAATAATAATGGCGTCTTTTAGTAAGCACTGACACCGCCATGGTCCGTGGAACAAAGCCTACGGGGAAATGAATGGAGTTTTATATGTCTGTGGTAAACACAGGCTTAGGAGATCTCATACGTTTTGTTCTATGAGATAATCTTCATCAGCTAACGTCACTTTTTGTGCATTTTGAAGCATTGACTGTATGTAAATGAAAAAAAGCACATGAAGGCTTCATAATTCATAAATGTCATGTCAACTGACTGATATTATCGCATATAACCAAACGTATAAGATCTCCTAAGCCTGTGTCAACCTCAGACCTTATTTTCTAAGTTTGTTCCAAAACCCTATTCTTTCCCCATTCATTTCCCCCAAAGGAATGGCTGAACGAACCAGAGGTAACTCATTTCCGTTTTTTTAGGACAACAGGCTGGCTTTATATCTTCTCCTAAGACATACTACATTTGCACACACTACATAGGTTTTTCTATTGTGCTATTGACTGTATGTTTGTTTTACTCCATGTGTAACTCTGTGTTGTTGTTTGTGTCGCACTGCTTTGCTTTATCTCGGCCAGGTCGCAGTTGTAAATGAGAACTTGTTCTCAACTGGCCTACCTGGTTGAAATAAAGGTGAAATAAATAAATACAATTTAAAAAACATGTGTACGCAAGGGGGCTGCAGAGAGTCAGTCAGCGCAAAGCGTACCCTGCGGTCGCACGTGGGCAGCCTGGACACCCTGGCGTAGAACAGAGGGTCTGTGCTGGCTCAACTGGGGGCACAGAGACACCCGTTGCAGGAGCGATCTCCCCTCCTCCTCACTGGAACACTGGGGAGGACACACAACAAGGCACTTACAGTATCCCTTTTCACCAGCAGGGAGTTCTCCGAGCAAATACAAGCAACTTTCTTGTGCTAATGTCAGTGAAACTGAAACAATAATGTATGGGTTTACATGTATCTCAGGCCAGAATAGAGCATCGAAACTCTTTATAATAGGAGGCATAAGAAGGAATATCATACCTGCCGTAACAATATGCTTTGGAGCTGAGACGAGGCCATAAGTGAAACTCCAGGTCTAATCATCAATGGGAAGCCCATCTATGAATAATGGACATGTATTTACATCATTCCTCTCACTATAAGGACAACAGATATTCCATGTAACGAAAGTATAAATATTTCCTCCAAGCTAGAATCCTTAGTTGCAACATTAATGTTTGGACTTAACAATTACCCATTGATTCTTGAAGAAAACTTATTAAGGCCTGATAAGCTGAGTTCAACAAAGTAAATGTAAACAACCACTGTATAGCCTCAAAACATGGTTAAAACTGTCATTTTGATATCATGGATGGCCGGTCCTTGCATCCATAGCATAGTCTATGAATTTGAGTGGTTCCATTTCTTTAGGCCCATCCCTCAGCTTTTTATTGAAACAGAGGCTGGGTGTGGCGTTGTTATTTTTCATGGATTCTAGCTTTAATAGTCTTAAATTAGTATTATTATACAAAAAAATTGTAGACCAACAAATAAATAAAAAGCAAACGGTATGAAACCAATTGTACACTTTAGCTTGAGCTCTTAACTTTCAATTCATGTTTATTTTACTATTCATTATGTATGATTATTTTTTTTTGTAAATCTGGCTCAAATTTGGCTTGAAACCACAGTAACAGTTCAACCAGTACCTGCGTAACAGAGGTACGAGCACAGAGCTGAGGTGAGGCAGAATCTTTGGGCTGGGTACATGCGTCTGGCTCCTCTCGCTGCTCTCGCTGCTGCTGATGTCGCCCACTGTTCAGTCGCCCACTCTTCAACCTCTCACTCTCAGTCTGTAGCATCCCTGGGCCTGGTGCAGAAGAGCAGAAATTGAGGGTTAGTGCTAAGTGCATGCTACCCCTAGGAATGCAGGGGTGGTGGTGGATAAAGGTTGACTCTCACGCTGCAAATGTGTAGACAACATAAACAATCAAAAATAAACACACATCGCAATAGATCATCTCCACACAGGGCACCAATTATGTAGGTGTGTTCCTATTTGTAAGGGTATGTTGTATTCAGTCCAGCATATTGTTCAATGTATGACATTAAAACAACATATTGCTACAATATAATATAATAAGAGAGAGAGAGAGAGAGAGAGAGAGAGAGAGAGAGAGAGAGAAAGAGAGAGAGAGAGAATAGAGAGAGTGAGGTGGGATACAAATTTGCTCTTTGGTAAATGTTAGACAGCTACAGGTTTGGAGGCATATTATCTTTGTTCCTTTATCAGACATAATGAAAGGGAGAGGAGTTCAAACACAGTCTGGGCTGAGAGATTTTGTGGTTGTGCACAGGTGCAACCTTTGACTACACAGACAGTGGAGGGTACAGAGATGAAGCTGATAGCAGCAGGTATCTCAAAAATATAGCACAGGAAAGAGGGAAGGGGAGAGGGTGCTCCAATTCTTTTCTCCCCTCGTACCCCTGGTACTGGTACTGGTACTGGTACTGATACTGTTTCAGTGGCCTTCATAAAATAATGTGGTATCAATGGCTACGTTATTGTGCTTAGTATGCTTGAAAGAACCACTTGGTACCAAAATCTGTTAAAACTCCGCAAAAAAACAAACGTGTAATTACATCATGTCATTTTTAGGTAAATATGTAAATTATCTGGTCATTTCTGTACTGTAAAATAAAGTGCTACCCAAGAGCTTCTAAAGGCAACCTCATAGAACTCTATACCTCAAATGTTTAAAAGTCTATGGGTGACCACTGTGTACATTTGCAAATGCACGCTCTCACCCAGGAAGAGGAAACAGGAATTCAGTAGAAAGAGAAAGTACTGAAGCTCTTTGTGGCTTCTCACTTTTATCTCCACTTCACTAGCAAAACCAAACATTTCTTCTTTACAGAAAGCTCAGATCAAAGCAAAGTATTTGTTGTAATGCACAGTGACAATTGAATCAAGTCACATAAAACAGGCAGTAAATGAATAAGCACATCTTTTGGATTTGGAATTGAGAGCTACAGTACACGTTTATGTCACACAGGTTTGTAGGATGTGATTTGATGAATGGACGTGCTACAATGACATTACAAGTAGAACATTGTGATATATTAACACTTCTTACAACACTTCTCTCAACTGAGGACAATTACGTTCAGCTTTTACTATAGTCTAGGACTGGGTTTGATTATCAAAATGCTATATTTACAATCAACTACATATGGAAAGTTATTCCTTCTGTATCATATTGAAACTTTTTTCTCAGTGAGTTTTCTTATTACTCACTATGCTTCCATATCTAAAATATCTGTCTGATCTTGGCGCTTTGGAAGGAACCTGTGGGTGATATTGATTTGTAGATTCGCTTTCTTTGACCTATAACACTACAGTAGGGGAGGAAGGAATTTATAAGCAGAGTAATCATTCTTTTTGATCTTTGATCCACAAAGGACAGTATTAAACAGAATATGATTTCCCCCCCCCCCCCCCCCAATATTATATTATGTTTAATTTATAACATGTTTTCTTCTAATTCAACTTTTCTTTTTGAATGAGAAGAAAAACGTTTATAAAAAATAGATTTGAGTAAATACTATACTGTGGTGGTGACTTAGAGACAGCTACATTAACATTTGTGTCCAAAATTATTGAATTAATCTAAATGGCAAAATAAGCATGAAGACTAACTTTCAATTTGATGGTCATATAATACCAGTCCTACAGACAATAAAATTAAATAAACATATTGCAGTTTATATTACAAAGTTAGGATGTTTCTTGAACATTTATGTCCAACTTCTGTATTTCCAAAGGGTGAACTCAGCTCCATCGTTCATTGAATCAGTTGGCTCATTCATCACAAAACCCACTGATATTGCCAACTACTTTAATCTTTTTTTTATTTGGCAAGATTAGCCAATTTAAGCATGACATGCCAAAAACAAACCCTGAACCTACACATCCATTAAAAAATTACCAAATTATGAAATACAAGCATTGTAATTTTGAATTCCGTAAAGTGAGTGTGGAAGAGATGAAAAAATAATTGTTTAACTTCTCAAATGTAACATTTCATTCTGTGATAAGAGTCACTGACTCAAAGCCACAAGAAGGTAGAACATATTTCAAACGTTGCTTGTAAGGGGGCGGTAGTTGCAGAAATGTTGGGTCTGACAACTTGGATGGAAAATTACTGAGGATGATAGCGGACTATATTGACACTCCTATTTGCCATTTGTTCAATCTAGGCCTACAGGAAAGTGTGTGCCCTCAAGCCTGGAGGGAAGCAAAAGTCATTCGGCTACCCAAGAATAGCAAAGCACCCTTTACTGGCTCAAACAGCTGACCAATCAGCCTGCTACCAATCATTAGTAAACTTTTGGAAAAAAATGGGTTGACCAGATGCAATGCTATTACAGAGTAAACAAATCAACAATTGACTTTCAGCATACTTATAGGGAATGGCACTCAACATATACGGACGGCATAATAAGAAGCTTGTGGTTGCTGTTTTGTGTTCTTTAATGGAAGCCTCTCCAACATAATCCAGGTAGAGTTGGGTATTCCCCAGGTCAGTTGTCTAGGCTCCTTATGTTTTTCCATCTTTACCAATGACCTGCCACTGGCACAGAGTAAAGCCTGTGAGCCTATGTATGCTGATGGCTCAACATTATAAACGTCAGCTACCACAGCAAGTAAAATCACTTAACAAAAAGCTGCAGTCAGTTTTAGAATGGCCTGTGCTATCTGCGATCCTTGAGATGTCCCTACCCCATTAAAGATGACATTTTAAATGGTTATGGTAAGGGTTAAGGTTAGAGTTAAAGTTAGGGTTAGGATTAGGGTAAGGATAGGGGTTAAGGTTAGGGTTAGGAATGTCCCAAAGATCCCAGATAGCACTGACAAGTAAAAAGTAAACTAAATATTTAAAAAACTATAAGCATTGCATTTGGGCCAACATTCACAAAACCCTGAACCTCAACTAAATCTTCTAATGAATAATGTGAAAATTTAGCAAGTTTAGGAGACTAAACTGCTTGGTGTAACCTTGGATAGTTAACTGTCATGGTTAAAACACATTGATGTAACAGTAGCTAAGATGGGGAGAGGTTGTATGCCCGTAATAAAGTGCTGCTCTGCTTTCTTGACATTCTTATCAACAAAACAAGTCCTACAGGCCCTAGTTTTATCACACCTGGACTACTGCCCAGTCATATGGTCAAGTGCCACAAAGAAGGACATCGGCAAATTACAGCTGACCCAGAACAGAGCAGCACGGTTGGCCCTTAAGTGTACATGGGGAACTAACATCAATGGCATGCATGTCAATTTCTGCTGTCTCAAAGTAGAGGAGAGACTGACTGCATCACTACTTGTCTTTGCGAGAGGTATTGACATGTTGAAAGCACAGAGCTGTCTGTTCAAACTAGCACACAGCTAAGAAACCCACGCATACCCCACACAACATGTCACAAGGGGTCTTTTCACAATTCCCAAGTCCAGAACAGACTTTGGGAAACGCACAGTACTACACAGAGCCATGATTACATGGAACTCTATTCCACATCAAGTAACTCATGCAAGCAGTAAAATCTGATTTTAAAAAAACAACACACACACACAGGCATATGCACACACGCTAGCGCACTCACTCTACACACACGTACATTGTAATATTGTTGTATGGTGGTATTATACATTTTGTATTGTAGATATGTAGTGGGGTAATACTTTTATATGATGTACTGTTTTATTTTTATTTTTTAGTGTAATGTAAGTGCCTTAATGTGTTTGGACCCCAGGAAGAGTAGCTGCTGCCTTGGCAACAGCTAATCGGGATCCCTAATAGTAGACTAGATCCCTAATAGTACAAATACAATTAAATACAAATAAAAAGCAATTGAGATAGAACTACTACTCATGATTACTCATGTCACACTGACTCGGAGCTTCCATTTATAACTATGTATCACTATTGGCTTTCGCCAGAATTTGACCTACATGTATTATTCTATAAACTACAATACAAAAAATGTATTATTGTATTAATCTGTTCATCCTAATCTGATTTTTAAATTAAGTTAACTGAATAAAAACCTAATCTACCTGGAATATTTTGGTGATTTGCAGATTAAATGCATGTTGTGATTGTAGTGTAAGCCTCAATACTTACATTTTTATATTGACAAAAAAAATATTCATAGAGAGAAAAGGCTTTCTGGTTTTCTCACAGATCAAAAGTAACACAATTGAAAGACCAAAGTATAACAGTGTAATTCCTGTAAAGTGATTCATCGTCTTTGACATTGTGGTACCGAAAATATTACCATATTCCATAATTTGCTTTTTTTGTGGTAACAAAGTACAGATATTGACTACCATCAGAAAAATCTGAATGTATGATCATTTTGATGACACAGCAACATGTGATGATACCGGTACACATTCTTGACATAAGTTTTTTTAAATCCCAGTATCCTTTAATGATAAAAGACTAATTCTGGACAAGCCCACAGATTCGTCACAAATGACCTTTTTGCATCATGAGACTTCAATCCACCAACAGTCCATCATGTTATGAATATCAGGTCTTGGGTCTAAACCCAAATCATTTTTAAGAATTACATTCACAATGAGATTGTACATTTTTTTAGTAACGCATAGATATTTCAGTTTCAATTATTACATTTTTTTCACCAATTATTTCCTTGAATATAGTGAGTTCAAATGAATCTACCCTAACCGTGATAGATATCATACCAAAGTCGTTTCAATTTTGTGAATGAATGTGCCCAGTGTTAGGATTGTGTCGACTGGGTTGTCATTGAACAATCCATTCAATGAGAAGTTAAAAGTTATCTTGAACATAATGCTTAAAAAATGTGTAGAAGAAAGATTGGATTGTTTTCGCCTATATGATTAGTGATGCTTTAAACACTTACTTTTACACCTGTTAACACCTTTTAACAGGTTCCTCACTAAAGCAGTCATTACAAACAAAGTTATTTTCTTAGTTGTGTTTACTTAATATTAAGACCTATCATTCCCCTTTCACCCTTTTGCTATATGCCTACAATCTGTGTTACCCAACTGATATACAGTATCGATACTTTGTACGCTTTTAGAAGTAAGGTACATGATCATTAGACTACACTATAAAATAGCTCATACACCACAGCTACAAACAATCCACCATTACAGATGACACCAAACCAGATTACACCATGGTCTTGAGTTTTGCGTACTGTACGTACCTCTTGGGGACACGCACCCCAATTTGGGAGACACTTGTCCACTGAATGATCTCCCTTCTGATACACAGAATGTTTGGCAACTCTAGCTGAAAGCAAAGAAGTACATTCCTAAAATGTAAAGGTCACACGTTAAAACAGACAGTTTTTCTCACCTTACACCTTCCGTATCTCCTGCTCGCTTTCTGTCTTCCTGTTCTTAAGAGGATGAGATGCTAGAAAATGAAGAAAAAAAAAGCAAACAAATGTCAGAGAGAGGGGGTAGTATTCCACAAGTGATGTTTGAAGTTTATTATGTTTAAAAGAACACAGACTACCAGCAATATTCACTGTAATGGGGAAACAGGTTATGGTAAGAGCAAAGAAATGTTGAAAAGGAAATGTTTATTAAAATATGTTTATAACTATAAAAATGTTTATGAAAAGTATATTTCTTTGATGCTATAAAACAATTATATTTGATTTCAGAATTAATTATTCATTTGTTAGGCAAGTAAGACCAAAACCTATCAGCGTGTTTTGTCTAAGGTACAAATAAATGTTAACATTAATCTCCTCCAATAGTATCTTATTTTTGCTTTTCCAACACATCGTATTCAGGTAACTTTCACAATATCTACATTAAAAAAAAATCTTGATACAGACTAAACATAATCATGCGGCCTTGTATAATTTCACTGTGTGTCAACACAATGGACAGCCATGATGAGAGAAATCAATCAGATTACAGAGAGCATGAATAAGGCAGAATCACGATCCCCTTCATTCAACACTCACCTGAAAATGTCACAAGCAACGTGTGAGAGAGGGAACAGATGCGTGAAATGTGTGTTTGCCAGAATCCAGTCTGTATTTATACCTGGAAGTTACAGTAGGAAAAAAGTTTACGCCTGCCATCGAAATGGAAATGTCCTACATCGCTGTAACAGGTTTCACACAAATAAGCATAAATGACTTACCCTACCCTCAATAGTCTGAAACACAACCTATTTCAGAACAAATAAATGCTACAAGCCACAATGGCAGTGCACAGAAATTGTTTGTTTTGTGATTGTTGATTATGTGATCCACCGTATTGTACTGAATTAGTGTAAATCAAATGAATCTGGGTTGTCTGTGTTAGCCCGGTGGTCTGAAACCTAGGCATTAGCTTGGGGAGCTTTCGCAAGTCTTCAGGACCTCGTCTCCCTCTCCACAATGACCCCAGCAGCTAATAGGCATCAACTGAATGACTGGCACCGATGGGACCGTCTCGGTTGCAGCCCTGGTCGTCTGCGCACCACAAAATTGTGTTGGCTCACTGAGCTAAACCCTAAGCTTGGGAAGCTAGCGCAAGTCTTTAGGTTTCCGACAAAGTTACTCAACATGCAAGCATGGCTCATTGAACCACCTCTGTTACAAAGGCAATGCCCCACCATGACCCTGAGGGGCCTAAACAGTCCGCAGTGATATCGGCAGGCTCTAAACCCTACAATTACCCAACACATTCTCCAAACCACATTGTTAAATAACTTTCCATTGCTAAAATACTCTTCTAGCTCTACTTTTACCCCTGTTTAAGTCTTGGACTGGCTATGCTGAGGAGTACGATTTCTCATGTGTACCAAGACACATTTACTTGAAACTTGTCTTCTCGTGTGAACGCAACACACAATCTGAGGGAAAACAATGAAATTATGCACTTTCTCGCCGACCTCAGTCTGCGGAGGAACAGAGCAAGGACCCAGACTGCTCCATCTTTTACCACATATTTTGTCACTCCTGACCACACATACTGTAAGGATAGTTGCTGACAAGACGTTCAAAAAGTCATATGTTGTCCATTTGCATCCTTACATCTTTGGATGTAATTCATCATGGAATAAAAAATGTTTTGTCTGAGATTAAACTTTCCTCGTGTGTGAGGATCTCTAGAAGAAGCAGAGGAGTGGTAATAGGGGGCTAGAGCGGGCGGTTGCTGACCTCTGGTGTGTCCTAATCATGACGAGCTGAAGTAAGATTACATTTTTTCTCGTTATGACATGTATGCTCAAAAGGTTAATAGCATGAGCAGTATATGAAACTATCAACATTACAATTGTGATAGTGACATCAAAAGGTGTATTTCTTGTGAGAAATGGATTTGTTTTGCTGTTGTTGTGTCCGCTGTACTTATTTTATTTTGTAATAAAGGTAATAATCATCATTATCATTACTACCAGCATCACCACCAAAAATGGTTAACGAGGCATTTTACAGAGGAAACATTAACATAACCAATGAAAAAATAGTCCATTACGCAACGGGGAAGCCCGCGCGAGGTAAAGTATGACATTCTAAGCAGGTGTAAAACACTTTGTTCTGAAGAGTTATTTTTCAGGTTCTCAAAGGTCATCTATCTAAAATACACCACAGAAGGTTGCAAGGAAGCGGTCTGCTTGAGCATCTCAATTTCCTTTTTAATCTTAACAAACATTCCCCTTATTAGATAACAACTGTACACAGGCTTTGACAAAAAACCTTTGTGGGGGTTGTTTTTCATAACTTTTCTCAATTAATGTCATGATGTGTATTTTTTAAATCATAATTACTTGGCCAAATTCACTTACAGAGTATTAAACTGCTCAGTTTAGTATTTAGTATTTGGTCAGTTTAGTAGTTGGTCTGATATTCCTTGAACACAAGGACTTGTGACTCCACAAACTTGTTGGATGCATTTGCAGTATGTTTCGGTTGTGTTTTGGATGATGTTTTGCCCAGTAGGAACTGAGTTTGTAGAGTCACTTTGCCATTTTGGAGTCACTTTTATTGTGAGAAAAGAGGATGTTTCTAAACATTTCTACATTTATGTGGATGCTACCATGATTATGGATAATCATGAATGGATCATGAACAATGATGCATGAGAAGGTTACAGAGGCACAAAGATCATACCCCCAAAAATGCTTACCTCCTCTATTATTGGTATGGGTGAGAGATTTTGTAGTAGCCTCTGTAACTTTCTCACTTATCATTATTCTAGATTCATTCATGATTTTTTTAAAATCATGGCATTATCAGGATTAATTTAGAAGTGGTCAGAAACATCTTATCTACTCGCTTAGAAAGAAAATGACTCCAGTCATCATTCACCATTCACTTGCTATTGCATTTACATTCAAAAATGTTAAAACATTTTAGTAATATATCAGACGCACGTACTCAGAGCAACTCATTCATCTTAAGATAGATGTGGTTGTCTCACCTAGCTAAGATAAAGTAAGTACGTGTTTTCTCAATAAAGTAGTTACATCGCCTTTAGAAAGTATTCACAGCCCTTGACATTTTCCATATTTTGATGTGTTACAGCCTAAATATGAAATTGGTTAAATTGAGATTTTGTTGTCACCGGCCTACACACAATACCCCATAATGTCAAAGTGGAATTATATTATAAATTCATTCAAAATGAAAAGCTGAAATGTCTTGAGTCAATAATTATTCAACCACTTTGATATAACAAGCCTAAATAAATTCAGGAGTAAAAATGTGCTTAAAATTCACAAAATAAGTTGCATGGACTCACTCTGTGTGCAATAATAGTGTTTAACATTATTTGAATGACTACCTCATCTCTGTACCCCACACATACAAATATTCTGTAAGGTCCCTCAGTTGAGCAGTGAATTTCCAACAGAGATTCAATCACAAAGACCAGGGATTTTTTCCAATGCCTCACAAATAAAGGGCACCTATTGGTAGATGGGTAAAAATGTAAAACGCAGACATTGAATATCCTTTTGAGCATGGTGAAGTTATTAATTACTCTTTGGATGGTGCATCAATACAATCAGTCACTACAAAGATACAGGTGTCCTTCCTAACTCAATTGCCGGAGAGGAAGGACACCGCTCAGGGAATTCCCCATGAGGCCAACGTTGACTTTAGAAGAGTTACAGAGTTTAATGGCTGTGACAGGAGAATAATGAGGATGGATCAGCATTGTAAAACTAACCTAAATGACAGAGTGAAAAGAAGGAAGCATGTACAGAATAATATTCCAAAACATGCATCCTGTTTGCAATAAAGCGCTAAAGTAAAACTGCAAGAAATGTGGCAATGAAATTAACTTTATGCCCTGAATACAAAGCATTATGTTTGGGGAGAATCCAACACAACACATCACTGAGTACCACTCTTCATATTTTCAAGCATGATGGTGGCTGTATGCTTGTCATCAGCAAGGACTGGGGAGTTTTTCAGGATAAAAATGAAATGGAATGGAGCTAAGCACAGGTAAAATCCTCAAGCAAAACCTGGTTCAGTCTGCTTTCCACCAGGCACTGGGAGATGAATTCCCCTTTCAAGAGGACAATAACCTAAAACACAAGGCCAAATCTACACTGGAGTTGCTTACCAAGAATGTGGTAAGTGGCCGAGTTACAGTTTTGACTTAAATCTACTTGATCATTGCTAGACAAACATGTTCAGGTCTTGCCATAGATTTTCAAGATTTTCAAGTTGATTTTCCATTTGAATTCAGGCTGTAACACAACAAAATGTGGAAATAAATCATTGGGTATGAATACTTTCTGAAGGCACTGTATCAGCAAAGCCAGTGCTTGTAGAAAAAAGTCAAGTGTGAGTGTTAGTTCACGAAAGGCAAGTGCGTTATGGCAAATGTTTAGGCAAAATATAACCCCAAAAAACTAAAACAAAAAACTGCAAATGCATCCAAAGAGTTTGATGAGTCACAAGCTTGATGTAATCATTGTGTGCAAGGAATATGGGACCAAATACTAAACTTTTAACTAATTTAATACAGTATAAGTACATTTTTGCAAATACTTAAGACTTCTTCTTCACATGGGGAGACAAGACACATAAAGTGATGTCCTTTCTAAACGGTAAAACTGTTATTTATAAAAACTACCCTCAAATAAAACAATCTGTACTGTCGCCTCATGAAACATTTTCTCAAACGGAGTATAAAGCCAAATTAAAACACTTAGCTTCACAGTCCAAATACATATGGAGGAGAGTGTATGTTAATTCATCATCACAAATCTATTAGTTGAAAACCAATAGTTTATCTGCAGTCCCTGGTTACATGTTGAAACTAAAGCAACAAAATACATCAAAAATGACTGATATATATCTGTTGATATCACAAAATAAATAAAATAATAATGTGTTGTAAAAATCTATTGATGCTTTATGAATGAAAAGACCACCAATTAATTACATCTATTGGTAATGATTATTTTTTTTAAATTCAAGGCTTTGACTGAGAATGCAGATTGACCAAATGTTGTTTCGTTTTGTCCTAAAACTTATTTCAGAACTTAGCCTAGTTGTATAACTCTCATCAAATTTCAGTTAGTTCATGTTAAAGTTAGATAATGATACTTTTCTTGGTAATACTCATATGTGGTTCAGCCTGTACGGACCTGACATTGAGTAATGCAGATGGATTTGAGCCTTTTTAGTTCCAGTATAATAATCTTGAGGTCATATAATACCATTATTGTAAAACAATCTTGATCGGTCAACTACCCAATGGTAAACATTACACAACATCTTTTTATATTTTCAATTTTATATTGTCATTGAATATAAACATGCCTGGCCTTCATTCTAGAGAATTTACACATCAGTTTCACACACCTATCTTCATGTGGGCTTTATTCAGATAACACTGTTGTAGTTATACCAACAGATGGCACCACAAACCTGTGAGCACAAGGCTATTGAGAGAGCTGGACCATCTCTGCTAAAGAGAAAGTTCACCCAAATTACAGATTAACCAAATTGTATTAACAAAGTAGTGTAAAAACCTACAGAATCTGCCATCCATAGTTTTGGTATGATTACTACTATATAGCTTAATATTAGTACCGTAACATATAAAACAATGGGGGGTAATAACCACTGTTTATTGGGTCGCAGACTCACCGGTCCATACACATCAGAGACTGGGACTAATCCATATGATATTCAGCTCTTTTTTATGGTCCTTTGAGCCAGATAGAAACAGCTGTCTAGGAATCATGACCAGAAGGGACAGGCTGTAGTTCACTCTGCCTCCCAGCCAAGATCAAACCTATGACCAGGCTTCCCGGTTGGGGGTGCACATTATGCCTCACTTGCCAAACACACAATGGCAAGAAGAGGACAATGACAGAAAAGTCCAGTTCCTAGAAGTCCACTGTTATTTAATATATTCACCATTTACTTTGATATTGACCATGGATGAACAAGCTAATACTCTACAGTTTTATATTATTTCCGATATTTCCCACAGAACAAAGCAAAACCTCCAATGGATTGTTGTTATAATTTTTGGGAGAGTTACTCTGTGTCCCGCTCTCTTTCCTGAACATTTCCCTTTGTCAGGAGATGCCATCTGCTCCCTTGGCTTCCAGCGGTTTGGACAGCTGTTAAGGCAGGCATGAGGGCACTCGGCACAGTCTTGTGTCATGCCGAGACAAAACAACGTTTTACCAGGGATTTAGAGCAGGATTAAATGATTGGGCACCAAGAGCCTTACAAGGGAGGTGATTTACATCACTGCATTTGATGTCAATACCAACATCACCTGGTGAAGCCATGTGGCCTGATGCATCCATGATGCAGTCTGACCTTCTCTAATGTTATGGAGGTATGTGTAGACATGATGACGATTATGATGATAAGGATGAGGGTGAGGATGACGATGGTGATAATGGGCAGATAATGAGGTTGATGATTCATCAAGTAAAAAAACATGACCTCAAAACAGATAGTCATGTAAACTAAATCACGATGAGGTGTTCTCAACAGAAATAGCAGTGGACCTGACTTTGTCTTTAGCTTTCTACAACGGCAGCTGTTGCTTCAGTCTGAAGTTAAGTGACATATTGTGTATATCACAAACATTCATTTTTACTACAGAACGCTGCACAACGCGCCTATCCTCTGCCGAAAGATCCCGAATCTTGCCTCGTCGATTCCAAAGGGAGCCGAGGGAGAACCGATGTTCAGCGCATAGACGAGAGCCGCTGTTTCCATTTCACCATCGCTTTAACAGCCCTATCATGTTGGTCATTTTCCTAGTTTCCATTATTTAAACAATGACTGAGGCTGGATTCCGAACGACTTGACATGTCCGTGAAAGATATGGTATCTGGGGATTTATCACCGCAAACAAGGATTTTTTCCAATCTCATTAAAGACCAAAGAAGGCGGGTACACGTTTAAATATATAGGGCGCCTACAGGCACAGTGTAGGCTACATATTTTCACATAAGATCTGTACTCTGTGAACGGAGAGTCCGCATATACATTCAGTTGGATATGCAAAAGGATGTATTATCACTGAAAAGATAGAGAGCTCTTTGCGCTGGAGAGTAGAATGGTCGAAAAAAGGCGTCTCTGGTTTTGATGGAGAATCCAACAAGCAGAGCAAGATCCGTAGACCCTCAATAAAAGTGTCTTGTGCTGGAGCCTAATAAGACCACCGTTATTTTCAGAATGTAGATGTATTTACCAGTGACAGGATCCAGTTGATGACATTCACCGAGATATAAGTATTTGAAAACAGCCAACATTGTCAGCAATTCGAATTTACTCATTTGTTCTATTCTGCCAGTGTGATGGGAATTTATTGCTGAACATTGGGAGAGCTTTATGGAAAACCTGAAGACATGACATGCACACGAAAAAAGAGGAAACGATCCTTTTTGTTCTTTAAAACCTGTGTTTATTTAAGAAGTCTGCAAAAAGAGACATTATTATTGCATTAAGATCTGGCCGATTCTATGGAGGTGACAATACCCTGTATTAATTATTGAATCTATTCTTCATGTTTTCAGTAATTTATCATTGTGGATTATATTTGGAATTGACGCTCGTTTTGTTGAACCCTCTATGCCATTTACTGTTGCTTTACTTGATTTTGAATCCTTATATTTATATATAATGTGGACCGCAACAAGCTCCCCAAACGGCCTAGAATAAAACCGTAAGCCTTTGTCTCGAGGACAAGTATAATACGAGGTAAGATTTCCTTTTACCTTCCTATGCCATTTTTTAGTTTGGGTGGTTTTGTAAGTACTCCTAGGCCTCACATTGCCATGTTTTTTTTCCCCTCAGGTACCTGGTTAATTCGTTGAAACCCTTGTGAAACCCCTTTTTGTGCCTACAACATAGCCTATACTGTTATGATTCAGGCAGCCCCATGACGCATGCCACAGACAAACTGTAGGCTACACGTAGGCCCTTCTAATCTTCTTGTTATTATAGACACACACACCACTGCAGATTTGAGTGGACTTTATGTGGTATAGGCCCAATGGTAAATTATAACAGGGAACCGCATTATGGACACAGGCAGGGAGGTAGAAGAGGCCGATATCCATCGGTGGCTGTATATTATTCACTGGGCGAATGTCCATTATGACAGCATCGATACAGGTTATCTATCCATTTGCAAATGCGATGCAACTGGGGTGTTGGGGTACCGTCATCAGCCCTCTTTGATTAATTATCATAAACATCAACAACTGTTCGTGAATTTTGACAGGATCGGAGCTGGTTGAACACTTCACATGACACAGCCTACAATATGCTCCAGGCCTATACGCAATTGTTTATGCATTTCTTTGGATTCAAACATGACGCGTCAAGCACAACACTACCCATTGTTCACGATTGTAAATAAATAGTATTTTCCCCCAGCCCCGGATGCGTTAATTCATATTCTAAAATCGTTGTTTATAATTGCATTCGGTCGGTGTTGAACAGTGTCAGAGTGATTCCGGAACCTTTGGTTGGTGAATTCCGCGTCGCCTCCTCCCACCGCGACCACGGCAGCGGTACTCGATTGCTGTTGCTATCCAGTTCTTGACAATGGCTCAGCCCTCTATCACCAACCAACTCCCATTTCTCCAGGCCCCTCCCTTCATGAGCCATAGCTTCTCAGTATTCCCATGAAGCTCTTAGGATACGGCCTAAATATCCCTATCCTGTATATTCATTTAGCAATCAAAGTGATATACATGTGATGATGTAATCTTCCTTCGTCAATGTCTTTGTTTTACTGTAGGCCTATTTTGTATTAGAAAGGGGTGTGGTATCATTTGACACTTCACATGATGTAATTATGGTCATAGACGTACAGTATGTATTATATTTAAGCATTCACTACGGTTACATGTGAAATACTATAATTTACAACAGGCACTGTGGCACCTGATATATCACGTTAGTAGATAGACCAACAATAGATAGATAGATAGATAGATAGATAGATAGATAGATAGATAGATAGATAGCAGTCGCTGGTCTACACACCCTTTGCACTGCCTTCACATTTTGCTGCCTTACAACAAAATCTTAAAAGGAAGTACAACACAGTTTGAGCAATTTTGACAAAAACGATAGATATACAATACAGTATGTTGCCCTAAGAGTTGTGCAAAGTTGGTATAATCTTATTCACAAAGATTCATTCATAGCTGTAATGGCGGCCAAATGTGCTTCCACCAAGTATTAACTCTGGGGTGTGAAGACGTCAGCAATCAAGGCCAAGTATTAACTCTGGGGTGTGAAGACTCAGCAATCAAGGCCAAGTATTAACTCTGGGGTGTGAAGACGTCAGCAATTAAGGCCAAGTATTAACTCTGGGGTGTGAAGACATCAGCAATCAAGGCCAAGTATTAACTCTGGGGTGTGAAGACTCAGCAATCAAGACCAAGTATTAACTCTGGGGTGTGAAGACGTCAGCAATCAAGGCCAAGTATTAACTCTGGGGTGTGAAGACGTCAGCAATCAAGGCCAAGTATTAACTCTGGGGTGCGAAGACTCAGCAATCAAGGCCAAGTATTAACTCTGGGGTGTGAAGACTCAGCAATCAAGGCCAAGTATTAACTCTGGGGTGTGAAGACGTCAGCAATCAAGGCCAAGTATTAACTCTGGAGTGTGAAGACTCAGCAATCAAGGCATCTTCGTTTTTATTTTATTCATTTGAAAAGTATTCCATAATTTTTCTTCCACTTTGGAAATGTGGAGTAGGTTGTGTACATCAGTATATGTAATTAAGGTAGCAAACAGACATTATCAAGTCTTGCCATATACTTTTAAGCTGATTTGAGTCAAAACTGTAACTAGGCCACTTGGTAAGCAACGCCAGTGTATATTTGGCCTTGTGTTTTAGGTTATTGTCCTGCTGGAAGGTGAATATGTCTCCTGGTGTCTGTTGGAAAGCAGACTGAACCAACAAATTCACCTTTCAGCCTAAACCACAAGGCCAAATATACACTGGCGTTGCTTACCAAGACAACATTGAATGTTCCGGAGTGGCATAGTTACAGTTTTGATCCAAATCAGCTTAAAAGCCTATGCCATTTACCAACAGGTGCCCTTCTTTGCAGGCATTAGAAAACCTTGGTCATTGTGGTTAAATCTGTTTTTGAAATTCACTGCTTGACTGAAGGACCATACAGATAATTGTATGTGTGGGATACAGAGATGAGGTGGTCATTCAAAAATCATGTTAAACACTATTATTGCACACAGAGTGAGTTCATGCAATTTATTATGTGACTTGTTAAGCATATTTGTACTCCTGAACTTATTTAGGCTTGCCATTACAAAGGGCTTGAATACTTATTGACTCAAGACATTTCAGCTTTTCATTTGTAATACTTTTTTTTTAACAAAAAATCGAAATAAATAATTCCACTTTGACATTATGGGGTATTCTATGTAGGCCAGTGCCACAAAATCGCAATTTAATCAATTTTAAATTCAGGCTGTAACACAACAAAATTAGGAAAAAGTCAAGGGGCGTGAATAGTTTCTGAAGGCACTGTATGTCTTCAAAATAGCATTCACAAATGTACATTTGTGGAATACTAAAGATTACAACAGGCACTCTATATTGAGTTAGAACAACAATAGCTATATACAGTTGAAGTCGGAAGTTTACATACACCTTAGCTAAATACATTTAAACTCAATTTTTCACAATTCCTGACATTTAATCCTAGTAAAAATTCCCTGTCTTAGGTCAGTTAGGATCACAACTTTATTTTAAGAATGTGAAATAATAGTAGAGAGAATTATTTATTTCAGCTTTTATTTCTTTCATCACATTCCCAGTGGGTCAGAAGTTTACATACACTCAATTAGTATTTGGTAGCATTGCCTTTATGTTTTTTAACTTGGGTCAAACGTTTCAGGTAGCCTTCCACAAGATTCCCACAATAAGTTGGGTGAATTTTGGCACCTTTCCTCCTGACAGAGCTGGTGTAACTTAGTCAGGTTTGTAGACCTCCTTGCTCGCACAAGCTTTTTCAGTTCTGCCCACACATTTTTTATCGGATTAAGGTCTGGGCTATGTGATTGCCACTCCAATTCCTTGACTTTGTTGTCCTTAAGCCATTTTGCCACAACGTTTGAAGTATGCTTGGGGTCATTGTCCATTTGGAAGATGCATTTGCGACCAAGCTTTAACTTCCTGACTGATATCTTGAGATATTGCTTCAATATATCCACATAATTTCCCTCCCTCCTCATCTATTTTGTGAAGTGCACCAGTCCCTCCTGCAGCAAAGCACCCCCACAACATGATGCTGCCACCTCCATGCCTCACAGTTGGGATGGTGTTCTTCGGCTTGCAAGCCTCCCCCTTTTTCCTCCAAACATAACAATGGTCATTATGGCCAAACAGTTATATTTTTGTTTCATCAGACCAGAGGACATTTCTCCAAAAAGTACGATCTTTGTCCCCATGTGCAATTGCAAACCGTAGTCTGGCTTTTTTATGGCGGTTTTGGAGCAGTGGCTTCTTCCTTGCTGAGCGGCCTTTCAGGTTATGTCGATATAGGACTCATTTTACTGTGGTTATAGATACTTTTGTACCTGTTTCCTCCGGCATCTTCACAAGGTCCTTTGCTGTTGTTCTGGGATTGATTTGCACTTTTCGCAATGACATACGTTCATCTCTAGGAGACTGAACGCGTCTCCTTCCTGAGTGGTATGACGGCTGCGTGGTCCCATGCTGTTTATACTTGAATACTATTGTTTGTATAGATGAACGTGGTACCTCCAGGCATTTGGAAATCCTCCCAAGGATGAACCAGACTTGTGGAGGTCTACATTTTTTTTTCTGAGGTCTTGGCTGATTTCTTTTGATTTTCCCATGATGTCAAACAAAGAGGCACTGAGTTTGAAGGTAGGCCTTGAAATACATCCACAGGTACACCTCCAATTGACTCAAATGATGTCAATTAGCCTATCAGAAGCTTCTAAAGCCATGACACCATTTTCTGGAATTTTCCAAGCTGTTCCGACTTCAACTGTATGTGGTTGTACTTGGTTGTACTTGTCTGTACTTGTCTGTGTCAATAGCAGAAACTGACATTTGTTATAGTCTAATAGTTGGTAAATTAATAGAGGAATATTTTTTTATAGTAGCCTACACTATTGGTGCCTCCCATTCAAGCACCACCATCCTTGTAGGACTATATCCTATGATGTTTGAATGAATTAGTCTGTTCCAGAGCATTATATTGAGATAAATAATATATAATCCAAATATAAGGCTTTGGACTATTACATGTGACATCATGTGACATGGACCTTGGTGGATAGAACATTAGAATAGGCTGTAAGAAGGCCTACTGTTGGTAAGGCGCAACAAAGCCTGGTGAAACCATTTTAGAGACGCAAACAAGTAGTATATGGATGTTTGATTTGAAGAATGGGGTAGGCCTAGTTAAGGTATCCTTTCATTAACTAGCAACACAGAACTGTGACATTGCTTTGGTTTAGAAAAAAACTAAACAATCGCAAGTTCATGGAGTGTAATTCTCATGACTGATTTGGTGAGCCCATTTTAAAAGAATATCTGAAATATTACAACACAGCAAGAAATTAAAACTAGATCCTTACATATGAGAGATTGTGCATGAAAGGCAATTAACAAGAATGTAGTCCCCGTTGTTGCCGTATTGAAATTGCCATATTGAAATTGGTTTAATGTACATTTAGCTAGGTATTTCAGTTCTTATTCATTAATAGTTGTGGCCAAATATATTGGCACCCTTGCACCTTTGTTAAATAATTCCCTAGTTCTTCTACAGGGAGGTTGCTTTGCTGTCTCTGGTATTGGGGTCCTTGAATGTGCGCAAGGCATCATGATATCAGCAGATTATCAGGTGAGTCCAATGTTCAACACAGTGTCCAAAAACGGGGTCTCCATTGAAGGCTGTGTTCTTCCAGTAGGACAACGAGCCCAAACACACATCAAAAGAGCACCCAGGAATGACCAGCGAATAGTCCTGATCTGAATCACTTCCAAAACCTATGGCGAGATCTGAAAACAGCAGTTGGTGGAGGGCAGCCCTCAAATACTGAAGTAGAGCAGTTTGCTGCTGAACAGTGGGCCAAATTGCCAGTAGAAAGGTGCAGAAAGCTCATTGATGGCTACAAGAAGAGTTTGTCTGCAGTTATCTTGGCCATAGGGTGTGCAACCAAGTACTAGGTCCGGAGTGCCAGTCATTCTGTCCTTGCCATTGTCTGTATTTTCAAAATTAAAATGGTAAACTTAGGTTTACAAAAATACAATTGGTTCTGAAATGTTGAAAATCTAATAACAAGGTGTGGAGACAACACTTTTTCTATTTAAACTTATTTTAGAAGAAATAGGAAACTATTTAAGAAAAGTGCAAGGGTGCCAATATATTTGACCGCAACTGTATCGTTGTTGCTGTTCAATAACATGGGTGTTATTTTGAATGAAGGAGGACTGGGGTCACCAAGGAACACTGGGACACGAGGAACTGCGGTAGCACTTCGTAATAACTAAGGTATGCTGAGAAAGGATTCTAAATGTGTATAATGATTGTACTCTATGTATAAATTATTCATGTTTATTAAGTGTTATCATATACTGTGAGAACTAGCTATGAGTGCCAAATTTCAGGCCATAATATTCATTTGAAAATACTTACCAAGTATTTAACTGGTTATTCTGTCAAACCAAATGTTGCCAAAACTATTGTGATGGTAACATACTAACAGCTTTTTACACATTTCATGAATGGACAAAAGACACTGAACGTGGCAAGCTACATTTGCCATTGTATTACAAGGCACAAGAAAATATAGACTAGAACTTATTTATCCATCCAAGGATGGAAATTTGTCTTTGGTATCATCAGTGAACTATGAGCTTGACACACCATACTCTACATAAACACATACAGGGGGTATATAATAATAATAAATACATACAGCAGGCTTATACACATTCATACCTGACCTCTAACCTTATTGTACCTTTGATACATGTGCAATGTGTACAGAGTAGCTAATACAACATGTTTCTGCTCCGATTCATATTCTCCACTAATAACTGTTACTTTCATTGGCCTTCTCATATTTTATGCGTGCCTCAGAAAAAATGAAACCATCAGTATTCTCTACACAATCTTCTAGACATTTTGGGCCGGTTTCCCAGACAAAGTTTAAGCCTTGACTTAAAAGCATGCTCACTCGAGAATCTCCATTTAATTCACTTTTTACTCCTGGACTAGGCTTAAACTGTGTCTGGGAAACAGACACTTTAAGTTTAGTGTCAGTATGTCACTGCTGGAAGGACTGTGTTGGTGGGTGTCTTATTTGTTGCTGATCATATCTGAAACTTTCCAATGCCCCCACCATTCTCACAACAGTTCTTACAGTCTTATACACACACAAACGCACGCACAGCATAAGGCAGAGTGGTCCTGTAGCTTAGCAACAAGCTGCTGTAATTACTGTGACAGAAATACATTAGTATGCCTGCGCTGAAACAATGGGCCTGAGCCCTTCTCTCTTTTTGGCTCATACTCCATAATCATCACCTGTGCATTCCCCGATCACTCTCGAAGCGTTCATCAATACAAATGAGGGTGGTGGCATGGTCAATACAGATTGACTCCACTCACACTCATATACAAGCGCGCACACACACACCTACGCATGCACACTACTGAGCTATCAGACATACTGTATATCTCATGTGTCACTGTGCAATGCAACCTCTTTTGGAAATGCCTCGTCAGTGGTCCCCAAAGTGACTGCACCTATGAGGCTTCAGCAAGCAAATCCCGTTTGTTTTTCCTCCCCGATCTGCTTCACACACACCAACCCTCATACACACAGAGAATCCCTCCCCACACTCTCTCTCTCACACACACACACACACACACACACACACACACACACACACACACACACACACACAGAAAAAGGATATAAGGTGTTGTAGCCTAGCAACAAGCGAGGTAATTACCGTGACAGACTAGTTGCTGGCATGCCATGTAGCGTGTGGAGAAAACAGCTGATCTGATTGGTGCTAAGGGGGAAGGAGAAGATGTTCCACAGCATGCTACAGCAGATGCCTATGTGAGCCCTGTTTCGCCCATTGGAAAAACAATTGATTGATTCCGTGGAACAAATTATTTGTTTAATACTGAGGATGATGTTTTCAGACTTGAACGTCTTTCTCCACTATTATGACAATCGATTCTGTATTGTTTGAAGATAGGGGCTTTAGTACAATGTATTCATGTTGTTAACAACAACAGGCAGGAACTTTATTTTGGGATAAACCCAGATGGGATAGACTTAACAAATTTCTCATCTTTATGTGACAAACACATGTTCTTATTACCGTATACTTTGTCTGTAATTATAGGTAGTTACATGGTTGGGGAGGATGGCCACATTTCTTTCACATTTCATACTCTTACCTAACTGCATATTGGCCTAGCGCAGTTAGGTAATCACTGGATATAATAACCACCACTTCCTGGAAATGCTTTCTGATAAAAAAAAACAACTGCTGCTTTTTGCAGCCAATGCTGGAATCATAAAAGCAATGTATTGTAATATTAGAAAAGCCTCAAGTCACACACGTGAAGTCACAGCTCTCATATTTAACCTTATACGGCATATTCCCTGCAAATGCTTACACTGTATTATCCCCCAGTGATGTCAGACCAGGATGCCCATCCAAACTTAATGCTTATTGTTCATACTTCCTGTTTACAGGAGCTGACGCTGTAAGAACAAGAGGCACCGAGGGGTAGCGCTACAGGAAACGAGGGGCTCAGTGCAAAATGGGGCAATGCAGAGTGAAGCACTCTGGTTCCATGTGAGCTCCAGAGAAGAGGCAACCACGAGGACGAACGAAAGGGCAGCTGGAGGAGGAGGAGGTGGCGGTGGAGGAGGAGAGGGAGAAGGAAGAGGGGTGGATTTCAGGAGAAAAGAGGGCTTGACACGGGAGCCAAAGGGATGGCCAATGGCAACGAGAGCAGCGAGGGGCTTGGCGGTCCCATGGCTGCAGTGGTGGCCACGACGGGAGGAATGGCAGTCGGGGGCCCATCGTCGGTCGTGTCCACATACATCAAACTGGTCCTACTGGGTCTGATCATCTGCATCAGCCTGGTGGGCAACCTGGTGGTGTCTCTGCTGGTCCTCAGGGACCGGACCCTGCACAAAGCCCCCTACTACTTCCTGTTGGACCTGTGCCTGGCCGACACCATCCGGTCGGCTGTCTGCTTCCCCTTCGTGCTGGTGTCCATTAAGAACGGCTCGGCCTGGACCTACAGCGTGCTCAGCTGCAAGGTGGTGGCCTTCATGGCCGTGCTCTTCTGCTTCCATGCCGCCTTCATGCTCTTTTGCATCAGCGTGACACGTTACATGGCCATCGCCCACCACCGCTTCTACTCCAAGCGCATGACCTTCTGGACGTGCGTGGCAGTGGTGTGCATGGTGTGGACGCTGTCAGTGGCCATGGCCTTCCCACCCGTCTTCGATGTGGGCACCTACAAGTTCATCCGCGAGGAGGACCAGTGCATCTTCGAGCACCGCTACTTTAAGGCAAACGACACACTGGGCTTTATGCTGATGCTGGCAGTGCTGATCTTGGCCACGCACGTGGTCTACATGAAGCTGCTGCTCTTCGAGTACAAGCACCGCAAGATGAAGCCTGTCCAGATGGTGCCAGCCATCAGCCAAAACTGGACCTTCCACGGGCCCGGCGCTACCGGCCAGGCAGCAGCCAACTGGATCGCAGGCTTTGGCCGGGGCCCCATGCCACCCACCCTGCTGGGCATCCGGCAGAACTTGCACAACCAGAACCGGCGCCTGCTGGGCATGGAGGAGTTCAAGGCAGAAAAGCAGCTTGGCAGGATGTTCTATGTGATCACCCTGTTGTTCCTGGTGCTGTGGTCGCCCTACATAGTGGCCTGCTACTGGCGGGTGTTTGTCAAGGCCTGCACCATACCACACCGATACCTCTCCACCACCGTATGGATGAGCTTTGCCCAGGCAGGGGTCAACCCCATCGTCTGCTTCTTCCTCAACAAGGACCTGAAGAAGGGGCTCCTGGCCCACCTGCCAGCCTGCTGTAGGACTAAACCTCATCTGCCCCGAGAGCCTTACTTTGTCATGTGAGGGGGGCGGTGGGCGGTTGTTACCTGGGGAGGGTGTGGAGGGGCGGTGGCAGGGATGTCTGTGAGTGGTTAGGATGGCATGAGGGACCATTTTAGTTGTTGTGGCCTTTGATTTAAAAAAATGTCTTTCCTTTTTTATAAATGGCCTTGGTCAGGAAACAAATTTAAGAGAGGGATTCCTTCTACACACAGACAGAATACGAGACTAAACCAACAACTCAAACAGTCTATCTCAGATGCATGTTTGTATTCTTCATTTTAATGTGGAACCTATGAAACTGGTAGGCAGTCTTTAAACAGGCGAGGCCAAGAGAATGATCATTCTAGGCCTGCTATTGTGAAAGAGATTGAAGTGAGGGTGACAGTTTTTCTGTAGGTTGTGGGGACAACCTGGTCATATTTCTCAGTCACTCCCTCGTCTGTTCTCTCAGACCAAAAATATCAGATGGTCCTCTGACAATTTGCTAGTGAATGACTAATAGGAGAGTGTTCTAGCACTGCTTCCTTCCTTCATCCACTTGAATCAAAGGCATCATTAATACAGTCAAACAGAGAAATTATGAGTTTGTACAAATAGCATATTCAGGCACTGTTGGCTTCATTTGGAGTTTATTTGGGGTTTCTATTACATTCTAATTTGGTCTAACACTTCAGATGAGTACACTATTGGATATGGGAAATGTTAAAAGAGCTGCCATCGAGAACAGTTTGATCTTGTTAGCGTTTAACAGAAATGAGCAGATAATAATTGTGAAGTGCTAATAGGCAGACAGAATTATGAAATGCATGTTAAGCTGATATGTGTAATCACATGATTTCTGAGGATAACTTAAACAGACCAATGCCCCAATCAGTGACAAACTGAGAACTTGAGACCACACAAAAATCTATGATAAATTGACAGAAAATGCTCCATGCTCTTGCCAAATTCCTTTTGCTGTAGGTGGTATTGTTGCAGATGACTGAACCTTTGAATTTTTTTTCATCAATCTGAAATTGTTTAAAAAGACAGTTGATAGAAAATGTTCATAAAACCTAAACCAGAATGTTTAGATCTTCAGATAGGATAAAGTTCATCACTTCACATGAAGGTCTTTGTAGAGAGGTGGGGGAAAATTCAGCCCATTTATATTTTTGCACACAGGAATTGAGGAATTGATGATAAATCCTTTTTTTTTTCTTAACATGATTTAGACTTGAACCAGAATGCTAACTAACTGTAGGCCGGGACACAGAGATTGTAATATCTTAAGTGAATGTCAAGCAGAGGTCTGGAACATGATACTATCCCTTCATGGGTACAAATGTACATTTATTTTAGTTTTCAAAATGCTCTAATGTTGTCTGCAAACAATAACAACAACAAAAACTAACAATAACAATGAAGCTACAGATAACTGAATTGTTATTTCTATTATCTGCATTATGGCCTTACTCTTCGCTCTCTCTCTCTCAAAAAAAGGTTTGTTTATAACCAATGCAAGAAAGAGTTGACAGCTGTATGCCTCTGTGTTAAAGTAATAAACATAAAGAGTTTATTCCAACTAATGGGGAAACACAAAACTGTGTAATTAATTATTTTCGGAGGACACATCTCTCCCCCTCGCAACCTTAAAAAAAAAAAAAACTGTCAAAAACTTTAACAAGGATGGTAATAAAGAAAGAACACTTGCCGAATTGTAACACAGGAGTGTGCAATTGTGTGTAAAGGACAGAGGAAACTTTAATCCAACATCGACAATTAATGGAATTAACAAAAGCCCTTCCTGGATTATTGTGGATTTATTTTAGACTTTTTGTTGTTGTTTCTTTTCTTATCAGTCAGTGGGGGTGAGGCTGAGGCTGGTGGTGTGTATTGATCTGTGAAAACAAGGATTTAAAAAATATGTGTTGATTTTGGGGTTGGTTGTTGTTGGGGAGGTAAGGAGGGAGACCGGGCGTGATTTTTTGATAAGCAGAAATGCCTGACAGTGCTTTTTTAGTTGCTTCAGGCACATTATCTTTTGTAAATGATCTATGACCTCCGTACTATTTAATGTGTATTATATGGACAATGGACTGACTTGGAATTGAGGGGGGGAGAAGGGGGTTCCTGGTCATGGCATTTTTACACCACGTGTGTGTGAGTGTTTCTGTACGCAAGTATGAATGTGCGTATGTTTAGAGGCTAGAGGGATGAAAACAAAGGACATGTGGGAAATAGGAATGGCCAGAAATGTTGCATTTTGAAATGACACTCCTGCAAATGCTTATTCAGTCTTTTTCATCCTCAGCCTGTTCCTGACACAGAGGATTTGAATGTGCTAAAACCAATGAGGTTCATTCAAAAATCTGAGGCGAGTGTCTTCTTAAACCATTCAACTGCAGAGCCTCAAGAGGTAGCCCATAACATTTTATACACATGCAGTTCCTCTAAATTGGACTACAGAGCCTTCTATCTCAATGGAGATTCTGTTCTTGCATACATGTATGGGAATATGAAGGGTGAAGTCCGTTTGAGCTTGTGTCTTGGGGCGAGTGGTTCTATCCACATAGCTTCTATGATTATTGCACTCTTATTAAGTTCCAATGTGTCTCAGTGAAAGGAATAACTTTTATACATGATCCTGGCTTGGGGTTTAAATTTGAAATACACTGAGTTATGTTGGTCATAGAACTAACATTCTAATACTTTCCGTATTTCTAATTTCTGCCTCTTCTGTAGTGTTTTGACTTTGCAAAAGCCCAAAGCCAGCCAAAACTCAATTTGACACCTGAATGTCTTATTTAATAACTCACTGATTTTGCAGTGTGGCTGTAGTTATTATGACCCTGTATGTGGAGAGACTACATTATGGATGAAAAGAAATGTAAAGACAGAAAAAGCTGTCTCAGACACATGTGCAACCACAGACTCGTAAGGATAGTCCTGTATGTCTCTGAATGAATAGTGGAACAAATCCTGAATCTCAGAACTGAAATACTTTTGACTTTGCCCTTTAAGCTGAACCACAAAATGTCAAAGCTCACGAAAAAAAATCTGCAGTTGAATATCAAATCTAAAATAGCAGAGGTTTGAAGGATACCTATGTAAATGTCTTTGGGCCCCTACATATCTTGGAAGTCAGAGGGTGTGGTTTCCATATATTTTCTGTATTATATAAAAAATAAAAACTGCCTGAGCTGTTTAAGCACGTCTCTGGCCATTTATGATTTTTGTCATTGGTTTTTGTAATGAAAAATACATTTTCTTTGAAACTATTGACAGATTGCAATGACTAAACGTAACACATTCCTTATGTGCAGCAGATAAGAACACATTATCTAAAAGTTAGGAGCTTGTAACAAAGTTATTCTATGCTGTGAATGTAAACATAAGACACCCAAATTCGCCAACCAGTCGTCGAGACATGGCTCCGGTTATAAAACATTGTCAGCTACAGGTAACTGACAAAATAAAAAGGTAACACCAACATAAAGGGTATTTATAGAGTTGGTCCACCACGAGCAAGAACAGCTTCAAAGAATCTTGGCATAGACCCTACAAGTATCTGGAACTCTATTGGAGGGATGCGACATACTCAATCATTTGGGTGTTTTGTTGATGGAATCTCCCATAAGTGTTCAATTGGGTTGAGAGCTGGTGACTGAGACGGCCATGGCTTGTGGTTTACATTGTTTTCATGCTCATCAAACCATTCAGTGACCAATCATGCCCTGTGAATGAGGGCATCGCCATGATAGCCAAAATAATGGCCTGCCCAGCATTTTTAATTGCTTAATAATTAACTCAGGAACCACACCTGTGTGGAAGCACCTGCTTTCAATACACTTTTAATCCTTAATTTACTCAAGTGTTTCCATTATTTTAGCAGTTACCTTTATGTTGCACCTCACCTGGGGTATTATTGATAGCATTTATTGTGGGTAGTGGACTCACAATTGTTTTTAGCCCACGCAACAGAAAGAGGACATAACCCCACCCCAAAAGTATGATGTCAAAGGGTTACAAGATACCATCTTGTACAGTTAATACATTTAAAGGCAGTAAATATACGGTCTTCCTTTCCCATGCGTTATCCATCTTCATAAGGTCACCAAGTTGCAAAGAGTTTACAAAGCTCATCAAACTTGCAAAGCTTCCCCACAAATGTATACTGAACCAAAATATTAAAAGCAACATGTAAAGTGTTGGTCCTAGCTAGGTTTCATGAGCTGAAATAAAAGATCCCAGAAATGTTCCATACACACAAAATGCTTATTTCTCTCAATTTTTTTTGCACAAATTTGTTTACATCCCTGTACATTTCTCCTCTGCCAAGATAATCCATCCCCCTGACAGGTGTGGCATATCAAGAAGCTGATTAAACAGCATGATCATTACACAGGTGCCCCTTGTGCTGGGGACAATAAAAGGCCACTCTAAAATGTGCAATTTTGTCACACAACACAAATGTCTCAAGTTTTGAGGGAGCGTGCAATTGGTATGGTGACTGCAGGAATGTCCACTTGAGCTCTTGCCAGATAATTTTATGTTAATTTGACTACCATAAGCCAACCTCCGTCATTTTAGAGAATTTGGCAGTACGTCCAACCGGCCTCAGAACCGCAGACCATGTGTAACCCCGCCAACCCAGGACCTCAACATCTGACTTCTTCAACTGCGGGATTGTCTGAGACCCACCACCCAGACAGCTGATGAAACTGTGGGTTTGCACAACGAAATCATTTTTGCACAAACCGTCTCAGGGAAGCTGAGTGCTCTCTTCGCCCTCACCAGGGTCTTGACCTGATTGCAGTTCGGCCTCATAACAGACTTCAGTGGGAAAATGTTCACCTTTAATGGCCACTGGCACGCTGGAGAAGTGTGCTCTTCACGGATGAATACTGGTTTCAGCTGACTGGGCAGATGGCAGACAGCGTGTATGGCATCATGTGGGCGAGCGCTTTGCTGATGTCAAAGTTGTGAACAGAGTGCCCCATGGTGGCGGTGAGGTTATGGTATGGGCAGGAATAAGCTACGGACAATGAACACAATTGCATTTTAGCGAATGCAATTTAAATACAGATACCGTGACGAGATCCGGAGGCCCATTGTCATGCCATTCATCCACCGCCATAACCTCATGTTTCAGCATGATAATGTATGGCCCCATGTCGCAAGGATCTGTACACAATTCCTGGAAGCTGAAAATGTCCCAGTTCTTCCATGGTCTGCATACTCACCAGACATGTCACCCATTGAGCATGTTTCGGATGCTCTGGATAGACATGTACAACAGCGTGTTCCAATTCCCACCAAACTCCAGCTATTTCGCATAGCCATTGAAGAGGAGTGGGACAACATTCCACAGGCCACAATCAACACCCTGATCAACTCTATGTGAAGGAGATGTACATGAGGCAAATGGTGGTCACACCAGATACGGACTGGTTTTCTGATCCACGGACCATTTTTTAAAAAGGCATCTGTGACCCAAAAGATGCATATCTGTATTCCGAATCATGTGAAATCTATAGATTAGTGCCTAATGAATTTATTTCAATTGACTGATTTCCTTATATGAACTGTAACACAGTAAAATATTTTCATGTGGCATTTAAATTTCTTCAGTGTATTTTAATTTGATGCTATCCCACATGCTGGAGATGAAATCATCATACCTGTACATATTTTCTTGAATATGACCAAAGTATAAAAAAACTTGAATATCTTTCTAATGGTTCTTCAGAGAATTAATGTGTTATACTGTATATCCTCATTCATCATCATTGTTGATGAGCAACCTGAAAACAACGCTCTAGTCAGCCTATTCATATAATCAAATCCCTGTTCTCACACATGGCCGTTCCACACTAGGGCCATCTGGGTGCTTTGGCTTATGCTCCATTTCCTTAGCCTTGTGTTTCTTTGCCTGTGCTTAGCGCCGCTGATCCTCCATAAATTCAGCAAATTCAATAAGGGTCTCAGCATACATCTAACCTACCCTAGCGCTGCCACCCTCGCGAGCACACTATCTGACCTCCAAAGGAAAGCAAATGTGTCAGAGCACTGAGATCATTAGCGATCAGGGAATATCTTACTAACTGGGAGCAGCATCCTGACTTTTACCATGCTAAAAAAAAAGGTGTGTTTTGGTAAAATTGCATTGACATTGGGGGGGGGGGGGGGGGGGGGGGGCATGTGCTGTGCTCACTAATGCCAGTTACTGCATATGCAGCCATGACTAAAGAGCTCCAGTACATATCCTTGAGCCAAGAGCAGAGGCAGCTGTGGCCTGGTGATTTCATCTGAGAGAGTGGGAGGTGAGAACAGGCAGAGTGGAGGGACAAGGACAGTGTGTGTCATGTGTGTGGGTAACACAGTGAGTAACAAGCACTACTCTTAACTGAAAGACAATACAGGCATTGCTGTCTAAATGTCTACCCAGAGACGTGTCTTATTTTTGCCGTTTGAGCTGACGCAAATAGTTACGCTGCATTTGCACAGGCAGCCCAATTCTAAAATTTTGCCCAATTATTGGTAAAATAGCTGATGTGAATGGTCAAAAGTCCAATTAGTGAGAAAAAAATATCAGCATTGGACTTTATTTTATAAACGCAGCCATAACGTCAGGACAAGTATAAAAGGAAAGTGTACATTTTCAGTTGTTGATCTGAAGTCATAGGAATGCAGCTACACCATCTAGTGGTGTTATGGTTGTACTAAAATTAATTTTAGTACAACTACATTTTGCGTCAGGTAAATTTTCATTACATTTTCCAGAACAATACATCTGATTAAAACATTTACTTATATTGTTTTTGCTGGCTGCAAACCTTCACATTTTATCAAATGTAATAATGTTACGTGAAAAAACAGAACTGTGTTTACTTTGGCTATCAGAGCTACATGAAAAAGTAAAATGACTAACTACACAAAGGATATTTTCCAACTGCTTCACACAAAAATAGGTTAAAAGCATGGAGAGCGGATTCATGGTACTGCTTGCTTGCCGTGAATTGCAGGACAACAAAATGGGAGCGACGGAATGTAATCATTCACATTTAAGAAAAAGCAGGCAGATTGAAAATCAACATGCACCTGGACAGTGTGGGGGTAAACTAATTCATACCTTATTTTAAGACAAGAATATACAGCACTACTTGCAAGAAGTGTGGAAGAACTGCACTTACCGGTAATTGTAAGTGCAACTGAAAACATATTAGTATAAAAGTATAAGTACACCTATTAATTACATTACTTTCCACCAACAGGGCTTGAAGCTCAATGGCTGTTTTACACAGGCAGTCTAATTCTGATCTTTTGCCCAATTGTCGTCAAAAGAGCTGACCCGACTGGCCAAAAGACCAATAAGTGGGAAAATATCAGAATTTATCTGCCTGTGTACACAGCCTACAAACTTTTGAAATCTCAAACATTGAGAAAATTGACAAACTGAAAACAGTGCACTACAGATATACACCGAGTGAACAAAACATTAAGAACATTCCTAATATTGAGTTGCACCCCTCAATTCGTCGGTGCAGGTACTCTACAAGATGTCAAACACGTTCCACAGGGATGATGGCCCATGTTGACTCCATTGCTTCCCACTGTTGTGTTAAGTTTGCTGGGTGGCGTTTGGGTGGTGGACCATTCTTGATATAGAGCGGAAACTGTTGCGCATAAAACACTGGCAGCTACTACCATACCCCGTTCAAAGGCACTTAAATCTTTTGTCCTGCCCATTCATCCGCTGAATGGCACACAAACACATCTCAATTGTTTCAAGGCTTAAAAAAGTATTTCTTTAACCTGTCTCCTCCCCTTCATGACACGAATAAGGGATCATAGCTTTCACCAGGTTAGTCTGTCATGGAAAGAGCAGGTGTTGTTAATGTTTTGTACACGCAGTGTATAATCTCTGAAGAAATCTTTAAAAACACAGATTTGTGAATGTAGATCATATTGTTCATTGTTTCACTAAAATCGTTTACCAACGTACTAGATATGGTGATTTATTTTTTATGACCCCAAACATATATCAGTTTTGATATCACCCATGCGCCAATGTGGCTTAAAAAGTTAATGAAAGTAAAATAAAAGTAGACAAATATAAATTCATGTAAACGCTGTACAACTTTCAGAATTCCCCAAAATATATGATGTGTCTGTTCTAGCTTTGACGTTCCGCTTCCAATCTATATCAGAAGAGATACTTTCGACATGTGTCAGATCCACACCTGCACTCCACCCGAATCCGCTTTTTGGGAGAGCTAGGGAGTCCCGCTAAACTGAAATTTGAGTCCATCCTTGTGCTCTCTGCATCAACTGGATCAACTGCAACGACAATGTCAAGAGCCAAATTCAGCCAAGATAGCCAACACAACTGAGAAACGTGTCATGGTTCTCACCTGCACCACATAATTGCCAAACTGTTTAACAAGCCAAATATGAAAAGCAGTATTGCCCAAGCATCAAACACTAAAAAGCAAAAACAAAGTTTAATGTTGGAATTTCCAGTGCTCACTGATTCCATTGCATTATACAATTTCAAGGTGTGTTACTAAAAAGACAAGAGGGTTTACCCAATTGCACTTGCCTACCTAGCCCTGAAAAGGACTGAGTAGGTAATTTGACACATTTGGTGTCCACTGCCCACACCCACCTATGTAGTTAGTCAATGTAGCTAGTAAAGTTAACGGCAATTTCTACTAGCAGCAATGGGTGATGGCAAAATGACTGAGCCCATTCATTTTCAATGGAAGGAAAATGACACGCCTAAATGAGCCAGGTGAAATGTGCAAATCAAAGAAAGCGATGCACATATGTTTTGGAAAGCTGGACTCCAGCGATAGAGGCAAGATTGACAATTGATGCTCACAATAGCGTCCTGCCGGTGCTGTATCGGAGGTTGATAAATTCACTACCTATCACGCTGTGGGCCTGCTGCTCGAAAGAAACACCTACATGGTGATCAACTGTTGAAAATCAAGTGACTTTCAGTTGATACCAACTGTTAGTCACTTTCAGTAACAGCATCTGTATTATCTACCTTTAAAGGGATACTGCAGGATTCTGTTTTTTTCACTTACCCTGTCAAATTAACTTGTGGATACCGTTTATAGGTCTTTGAGTGTAGTATGAAGAAAGTTAGAGCTGGTTTCTTGAGCCAATGCAAACTAGCGTTAGCGCAATGACTTCAAAGTACACAGGTACGGTAGCATACGCTATCAGAGACAAAAAATATGGTACCCAGGAGTTAATCCGACTCTGGGTAAAAAAAGAAAAACGGCTTCATTGCCAATATCTCTCAGTATCCCTTTAAAGTTTAAAATGTCACATTGGGGTCATATTAGGCAGTGGAACATTACACTTACTTTGCATCTTGTAGTCAAAAGTGAGCTCTTCTCCTGCCCTGATGGAGCGTGTTGAAAATAATGCTATCCTCGGGAGCCTCTCATCCAGGTTGTCTATAAACACATTGTATACTTGCAGGTTGGGGTTGCACTGCAAAACAGAGAGAAGACAACTTAAAGGTAAACAATTTAAGAAAGGTCCAATGTAGCAGTTCTCAATATCAAATATTTTCTGGGTAACAATTAAGTATCTCACTGTGATTGTTTTCAATAAAAACGGTAAAAAATACACCAAAATAGTTTCTTAGCAAAGGGCAATTTCTCAAGCAATAATTTAGTGAAGACTTTCTGGGAGTGGTCTGAGTTGGGAGGGGAAAACTGATAATTAGCCGTTATTGGCAGAGTGGTTTAGAACGCTTTCTTATTGGTTTATTAAACTAATTTACCACACGGTGTTGTCAGCATGGAAGGCCAAAACTCGATCCCACCAAACACCTTTTACACTAAAAGGGCATTAATAATAATTTTCACTGTATTATTCCAACCTCAGTGTGGAAATGTATATAAAAACACAAAAATGCCCATTTTTACTGCACTGGGCCTTTAAGGTCAAAGCATATCTACAGCAATCAATGCTATATTTCAGAATAGCCGAAAGCTTATAATACATTTCAGAAACACAATTATACTATGATTTTCATTGAGGAAATATATATATATATATATATATATATATATATATATATATATATATATATATATATATATATATATATATATATTTGTTCACTATAAATCTTATTCAGTTAGAAAAATTTGGTGCACTTCTTGTTCCGTATGCAAAAGCATATTACACTGCAATACTAGAACACGTCCATGGGAACTCAAGTGGCATTTTTAACAGCTTCTATTCTGCTGTGTCTACGATGCGTCTGCTTTCACTTGCACATAGAATACCAAAATATACTACTACCGCAAGGTACGACATTGGGCTTTGGCTATTCTGCAGGTATGTTTATTGAAAGGTTAACTCGTATGATAATGTGCCACTCACACTGTGGTTGACAAAGTGGGAGATGTTGCCATGGTTAGCGGCATCCACCGTATAAACGTCCTCCACGTAGTCCAGGTCAAACAGGTAGGTGGCGCCTTGCCGGTCATACAGGTGTCCTCTCTTCTCCGCCTCATCCGATGTGATGATCTGACGGAGGCAGACGAACACACCACTTTAGCAACTGCTCACAAACACCCTGAATGGAAAGTTAAAGTAAGCTTCTGTTAAAAAAGCAGACTCCGACACAAACATTTGTCTAATGTCCTTTGTCCGTTACTCTAATCCAGGCGTCTGAGACTGTGGGCCACCCTTCAGACACCCCCCCCCCATTGCAACTATTTACAGTGCCTTGCGAAAGTATTCGGCCCCCTTGAACTTTGCGACCTTTTGCCACATTTCAGGCTTCAAACATAAAGATATAAAACTGTATTTTTTTGTGAAGAATCAACAACAAGTGGGACACAATCATGAAGTGGAACGACATTTATTGGATATTTCAAACTTTTAACAAATCAAAAACGGAAAAATTGGGCATGCAAAATTATTCAGCCCCTTTACTTTCAGTGCAGCAAACTCTCTCCAGAAGTTCAGTGAGGATCTCTGAATGATCCAATGTTGACCTAAATGACTAATGATGATAAATACAATCCACCTGTGTGTAATCAAGTCTCCGTATAAATGCACCTGCACTGTGATAGTCTCAGAGGTCCGTTAAAAGCGCAGAGAGCATCATGAAGAACAAGGAACACACCAGGCAGGTCCGAGATACTGTTGTGAAAAAGTTTAAAGCCGTATTTGGATACAAAAAGATTTCCCAAGCTTTAAACATCCCAAGGAGCACTGTGCAAGTGATAATATTGAAATGGAAGGAGTATCAGACCACTGCAAATCTACCAAGACCTGGCCGTCCCTCTAAACTTTCAGCTCATATACAAGGAGAAGACTGATCAGAGATGCAGCCAAGAGGCCCATGATCACTCTGGATGAACTGCAGAGATCTACAGCAGAGGTGGGAGACTGTCCATAGGACAACAATCAGTCGTATATTGCACAAATCTGGCCTTTATGGAAGAGTGGCAAGAAGAAAGCCATTTCTTAAAGATATCCATAAAAAGTGTCGTTTAAAGTTTGCCACAAGCCACCTGGGAGACACACCAAACATGTGGAAGAAGGTGCTCTGGTCAGATGAAACCAAAATTGAACTTTTTGGCAACAATGCAAAACGTTATGTTTGGCGTAAAAGCAACACAGCTCATCACACTGAACACACCATCCCCACTGTCAAACATGGTGGTGGCAGCATCATGGTTTGGGCCTGCTTTTCTTCAGCAGGGACAGGGAAGATGGTTAAAATTGATGGGAAGATGGATGGAGCCAAATACAGGACCATTCTGGAAGAAAACCTGATGGAGTCTGCAAAAGACCTGAGACTGGGACGGAGATTAGTCTTCCAACAAGACAATGATCCAAAACATAAAGCAAAATCTACAATGGAATGGTTCAAAAATAAACATATCCAGGTGTTAGAATGGCCAAGTCAAAGTCCAGACCTGAATCCAATCGAGAATCTGTGGAAAGAACTGAAAACTGCGGTTCACAAATGCTCTCCATCCAACCTCACTGAGCTCGAGCTGTTTTGCAAGGAGGAATGGGAAAAAATGTCAGTCTCTCGATGTGCAAAACTGAGAGACATACCCCAAGCGACTTACAGCTGTAATCGCAGCAAAAGGTGGCGCTACAAAGTATTAACTTAAGGGGCTGAATAATTTTGCACGCCCAATTTTTCAGTTTTTGATTTGTTAAAAAAGTTTGAAATATCCAATAAATGTCGTTCCACTTCATGATTGTGTCCCACTTGTTGTTGATTCTTCACAAAAAAAATACAGTTTTATATCTTTATGTTTGAAGCCTGAAATGTGGCAAAAGGTCGCAAAGTTCAAGGGGGCCGAATACTTTCGCAAGGCACTGTATTTTTCAGTTGTAAATAGTTGTAATGAATCTGTTAGGGAACCACTATTTTTGGCCACTCCATCCACTCTTTATAATAGCTAGCTATCTGATTTATTTTCCATTCTATTACAAGGCATGTCATTGCCCCTTTAAGACATCTGTTACGCAGTTGCACCAAACTTATTTTTTTTACTGCGCCACAAGTGTAATTTTAGGAGTTGAGAAATAAACATTGTTGCACTGGAAAGCTGGGATCAATTTTTGTTATTTTTTTTAATGTAGCAATCAAAACTTATTTTAAATGACAAATGTATAAATAACCTAATAAACCCTTAAAAATATATTAAATGCTAGTGCTTCCCTAGGGAGGCCCGCCTCACACTTTAATCCAATTTCTTTTTGTGACAGAATAGCTAATTCTGGTAAACGCAGCGGACATGATCGGCCAATACTTTTTACCCCAAATATTGGCCAATACTTTATACTACTTACCTCTCCAACATACTCCATGACAAAGGTGTTCTTTTTGATGTGCTGTAGTGCACGCACGCCCCAGCCTCGGCCATTCCCAGTCTTGAAGATGCACAGGTCGAACTGAATGCCCTTCTGGACCAAGCGGTTGGAGCAGTCAGGCCCGCAGCTACAGCGTGCGTTACACTCGTAGATGGGCTCCCCAGCCCGCACTCGCACCTGGCCCTTGTCACTGTAGGCCAGGCGGTGGAGGGAGGCCCCGGGGCAGCAGCCGCCAACCGGATCACTAAAGCAGTCCTTACACTCACAGCCGACGGCCATCTCGTTGAGCACGATGCCCTCGCCCACCTTATAGTTAGTGATGTAGGTGAAGTCCCTGGGCGGACCGTCCAGGTCCACCTCATTCAGGACAAAGATGCGCCCCGGGTGGTTACGAGTCTTGTTCAGGTCGGCTTCCCAGCACTGGAGCCTCTTGCGGAGCTTGGCTTTCTGCACCAGGGTCCAGGCCACGTCCTTGTCCAGCCGCTTGGGGCAGGTGGTGCGTCTCTTCTTCTGCCTCAGCTCGTGCTCCATGTCCTCGTGGAACTGCGTCATTAGCTTCCTGCACTTGAGGTTTTTACGGGGCTCCCAGGTGTTGCTCGACTCGGGGTAGCCCTTCCATTTAACCAGGTAGGACTCCTGCTCCTGATTCACAAAAGGAGATATGACTTGGGTTGCATATTATGGCACAAAATATTAAACATTTTATACATTATGCACGCATATAGTCCATTCGAAAAGTATTCAGACTCCTTGACTTCTTCCATATTGTTATGCTACAGCCTTATTCTAAAATGGATGGAATTGGTCTTATTCCTCAATCTACACACAAGATCTCATATTGAAAAAGCAAAACCAGATTTTTAGAATTGTTTGCAAATTCATAAAATAAAAAAACTGAAATCACATTTACATAAGTATTCAGACCCTTTACTCAGTACTTTGTTGGAACACCTTTGGCAGCGATTACAGCCTCGAGTCTTCTTTTAGCGTCGTACCGAAGCCTGGCACACCTGTATTTGGGGAGTTTCTCCCAATCTTCTCTGCAGATCCTCTCAAGCTTTGTCAGGTTTGATGGGGAGTGATGCTGCAGAGCTAAACTCAGCAAAAAAAAAACGTCCGCTCACTGTCAAGTGTTTATTTTGAGCAAACTTAACGTGTAAAGTCAGCCCCCACCCTCCGATCCAACAGTTCCCAGACGTGCTTAATGGGATTGAGATCCGGGCTCTTCGCTGGCCATGGCAGAACACTGACATTCCTGTCTAGCAGGAAATCACACACAGAGCGAGCAGTACGGCTGGTGGCATTGTCATGCTGGAGGGTCACGTCAGGATGAGCCTGCAGGAAGGGTACCACATGACGGAGGATGTCTTCCCTGTAACGCACAGCATTGAGATTGCCTGCAATGACAACAAGCTCAGTCCGATGATGCTGTGACACACTGCCCCAGACCATGACGGACCCTCCACCTCCAAATTGATCCCGCTCCAGAATACAGGCCTCGGTGTAACGCTCATTCCGTCGACAATAAAAACAAATCTGATCATCGCCCCCGGTGAGACAGAACCGCAAATCATCAGTGAAGAGCACTTTTTGCCAGTCCTGTCTGGTCCAGCGACAGTGGGTTTGTGCCCATAGGAGACATTGTTGCCGGTGATGTTTGGTGAGGACCTGCCTTACAACAGGCCTACAAGCCCTCAGTCCAGCCTCTCTCAGCCCATTGCGGACAGTCTGAGCACTGAGAGGGATTGTGCGTTCCTGGTGTAACTCGGGCAGTTGTTGTTGACATCCTGTACCTGTCCTGCAGGTGTGTGATGTTCCGATCCTGTGAAGGTGTTGTTACACGTGGTCTGCCACTGCGAGGACGATCAGCTGTCCCTTCTGTTTCCCTGTAGCGCTGTCTTAGGTGTCTCACAGTACGGACATTGCAATTTATTGCCCTGTCCACATCTGCCGTCCTAATGCATCCTTGCAGCATGCCTAAGGCACGTTCACGCAGATGAGCAGGGACCCTGGGCATCTTTCTTTTGGTGTTTTTCAGTCAGTTGAAAGATCTCTTTAGTGTCCTATGTTTTCATAACTGTGACCTTAATTGCCTACCGTCTGTAAGCTGTTAGTGTCTTAACGACTGTTCCACAGGTGCATGTTCATTAATTGTTTATGGCTCATTGAACAAGCATGGGAAACAGTGTTTAAACCATTTACAATGAAGATCTGTGAAGTTATTTGGATTTTTACGAATTCTTTGAGACAGGGTCCTGAAAAGGGGGCGTTTCTTTTTTTGCCAAGTCTATTTTCAGGTGTTTGATCAGTTTCAAGTCCGGGCACTGGGTACTTTGCTCCTTTCCTCTTTCCCTCAATCCTGACTAGTCTCCTAATCCCTGCTGCTGAAAAACATCCCCATGGGATGATGCTCCCACCTATATGCTTCACCGCAGGGATGGTGCCAGATTTCCTCCAGACATGACACTTGGCATTCAGGCCAAAGAGTTCAATCTTGGTTTCATCAGACCAGAAAATGTTATCTCTCGTGTTCTGAGAGTCCGTTAGGTGCCTTTTGGCAAACTCCAAGCAGGCTGTCATATGCCTTTCACTGATGAGTGGCTTCAGTCTGGCCACTCTACCATAAAAAGGCCTGATTGGTGGAGTGGTGCAGAGCTGGTAGTCCTTCGGGAAGGCTCTCCCATCTCAACAGATGAACTCTTGAGCTCTGTCAGAGTGACCATTGGGTTCTTGGTTACCTCCCTGACCAAGGTAACTTTCCCCCGATTTCCCTGAGCTGGCCGCCCAGCCAAAATGAGCAGAGTATTCGTGGTTCCAAACTTCTTCCATTTAAGAATGAGGAGACCACTGTGTTCTTAGGGACCTTCAATGCTGCAGAAATGTTTTGGTACCCTTCCCCAGATCTGTGCTGCTCTACAGACAATTCCTTCAACCTCATGGCTTGGTTTTTGCGCTGACATGCACTGTCAACTGTGAGACTTTAAATTGAAAGTTGTGAGCCTTTCCAAACCATGTCCAATTAATTGAATTTACCACAGGTGGACTCCCAATCAAGTTGTAGAAACATCTCAAGGATGATCAATGGAAACAGAAGGCACCTGAGCTTACCCGATTGAGTCTCATAGCAAAGGGTCTGAATACTTACAAAAATAAAGTCTTTTGTTTTTTAATACATTTGCAAAAAAATAATCTAGAAATGTGTTTTCTCTTTGTCATTATGGGGTATTGTGTGTAGATTTACTTGTTTTATTATTTTATCCATTTTAGAATAAGGTTGTAACCTAACAAAATGTGGAAAAAGTCAAGAGCAGGGAGGCAAACTGGTGAGGACCCAAAAAGGTGACGTTTTTGCACCGAAACATGCAAAACATGACAGCTTTGCACACTCTTGGCATTCTCTCAACCAGCTTATTGAGGTAGTCACCTGGAATGCATTTCAATTAACAGGTGTGCCTTGTTAAAAGTTAATTTGTGGAATTTCTTTGCTTCTGAATGCATTTCAGCCTATCAGTTGTGTTGTGACAAGGTAGGTGTGGTATACAGAAGATAGCCCTATTTGGTAAAAGATCAAGTCTATATTATGGCAAGAACATATGAAATAAGCAATGAGAAATGACAGACCATTACTTTAAGACATGAATGTCAGTCAATCAGGAACATTTCAAGAACTTGGAAAGTTTCAAGTGCAGTCGCAAAAACCATCAAGTGCTATGATGAAACTGGCTCTCATGAGGACCGCCACAGGAAAGGAAGACCCAGAGTTACATCTGCTGCAGAGGATAAGTTCACTATAGTCAACTGCACCTCCGATTGCAGCCCAAATAAATGATTCACAGTTCAAGAAACAGACATATTTCAACATCAACTGTTCAGAAAAGACTGCATGAATAAGGCCTTCGTGGTTGAATAGCTGCAAAGAAACCACTACTAAAGGACACCAATAAGAAGAGACTTGCTTGGGCCAAGAAATACGAGCAATGGACATTAGACCGGTGGAAATCTGTCCTTTGGTCTGATGAGTCCAAATTTGAGATTTTTGGTTCCAACCTCTGTCTTTGTGAGATGCAGAGTAGGTAAACGGATGATCTCTGCATGTGCGGTTCCCACCGTGAAATATAGTGGAGGAGGTTTGATGGAGCTGGCTGGTGATACTGTGATTTATTTAGAATTCAAGGCACCTTTAAAAAGAATGGCTACCAGAGCATTCTGCAGCAATACGCTATCCCATCTGGTTTGCACTTAGTGGGACTATCATTTGTTTTTCAACAGGACAACGGCCCAACACTCCTCCGGGCTGTGTAAGGGCTATTTGACCAAGAAGAAGAGTGATGGAGTGCTGCATCAGAACACCCGACCTCAACCCAATTGAGATGGTTTGGGATGAGTTAGACCGCAAAGTGAAGGAAAAGCAGCCAACAAGTGCTCAGCATATGTGGGAACTCCTTCAAGACTGATGGAAAAGCATTCCATGTGAAGGTGGTTGAGAGAATGCCAAGAGTGTGCAAAGCAGTCATCAAGGCAAAGGGTGGCTACTTTGAAGAATATAAAATATATTTTGATTTGCTTAACATGATTCCATATGTGTTACTTGTTTTGATGTCCACTAGCAGCAAATTGGAGATTCAAGTCGTTGTTCGCTAGAAGAGTGATGTTTCAGCATATGTAAATATGCCTATTGTATTTCTTTGCAGCGCACATAATTTTAGATTTTCAAAATTGATAAAATCTTAAATCTAGCGCAAAGGCATTTTAGAAGCATTGCCTCTATAGCTAATACCAGACACTCACTCATTCTTTATCGCAGTCTTCTAAACTCCATTTAATGCCAAGATGTTTATATTTATTTTAGATTATGCTTTTTGTGACGTGGATCATAATTACAGTTAGTCTATCAGGTCATCATGACGTTACGTGGAAAATACAATTAATGGGACACAGAATTAAATGTAAATCACACGTAAAAATGTGACTTGTTATTTTTTGGTATTTGTATTTAATTTCTTTCACTAGCAAATACGAGTGAACTGCTGGCAATTTAGAGCCCACTGAATGTCCATTTTATGTTCGCTAACTTTAGCATTAAACAATCAGTGTTTACCTTTCCACAACACAGTGTCGAAAAGGGATTAGGCCATGTTTACGTACAGCTGACAGTCAGCAAACTCAGCATCACAACAAACAGGAGGGGCAGACACGGGGTAACTATGTTGAATAATGATGTATTCATCTCCATGTCTGTTGACACAAACTCCATACATGTCTGTGTGTTGCAGCTCGAGAATCAGGATGTTAGATTTACTCAATGAATATCAGGCCCTATTCATTTCTGCGCACTTTTAACTCAGATCTTGTTACCTGCGTACATGGACTAATTTTGTAGTTGGTACACAAAATGTCTTGACAGATCTGAAAGTGCTTTTTGCATTTACAGTTACCCAAGTTGCTAACAGTTGGTTAGCCAAAGATGTACTGTTAAGGAGTGTAGGCTAACCGACTCCTTTAATGTCCAAGGACCTTTATACAGTGCCTTGCGAAAGTATTCGGCCCCCTTGAACTTTGCGACCTTTTGCCACATTTCAGGCTTCAAACATAAAGATATAAAAGTGTATTTTTTTTGTGAAGAATCAACAACAAGTGGGACACAATCATGAAGTGGAACAACATTTATTGGATATTTCAAACTTTTTTAACACATCAAAAACTGAAAAATTGGGCGTGCAAAATTATTCAGCCCCCTTAAGTTAATACTTTGTAGCGCCACCTTTTTCTGCGATTACAGCTGTAAGTCGCTTGGGGTATGTCTCTATCAGTTTTGCACATCGAGAGACTGACATTTTTTCCCCATTCCTCCTTGCAAAACAGCTCGAGCTCAGTGAGGTTGGATGGAGAGCATTTGTGAACAGCAGTTTTCAGTTCTTTCCACAGATTCTCGATTGGATTCAGGTCTGGACTTTGACTTGGCCATTCTAACACCTGGATATGTTTATTTTTGAACCATTCCATTGTAGATTTTGCTTTATGTTTTGGATCATTGTCTTCTTGGAAGACAAATCTCGTCGTTCCACTTCATGATTGTGTCCCACTTGTTGTTGATTCTTCACAAAAAAAATACAGTTTTATATCTTTATGTTTGAAGCCTGAAATGTGGCAAAAGGTCGCAAAGTTCAAGGGGGCCGAATTCTTTCGCAAGGCACTGTATATGTTATGTTCAAAGGTAAACTGGGTCTGGCAGCCAAAACAGCTAAGTACTCCATCTAAATGTGAAACAATTCTCAATTGCGATACTGTTCTAGAACCATAAAGCCCTCTACTTTCATGACACATCAAAATAGTTTATAAAATATATACATATTGTACACTGTTTTAACACAGTTGCAGCCAACAGGACATCACTTTTCTGGCATCCTTATCCCATTACACCCAGGTGTTCAGAGACCCTGGATAGCTAATTAAAACAGGTTGGAAATATGACCGTGTGGTGGGCCGTGTTAAAAGGTAAATAGTAATTAGTAGACAGAGCGTCGGGACAGCATGTGGGAATATCCCCCGGACTGCAGATATGTTAATAGACGGTATATGTTTAGTATTAGGCTACCGTCTATGAATGGGCTAACAGTTGGCCACACACAAACACAGATTAGGGCTGGGAATTGCCATGGAACTCTCAATACAATATTATCACGATACTTAGGTGCCGATACGATATGTATTGCGATTCGATATTGTTATTTTATTGCGATACAATGTTCCAAACATATTACTCACCATATGTCTGCTGCAGAGGGACAAGAGAGAGACATGATAACAATGAGTTTTGCTCAGTCATGGCAATAAGTGTTGAAAACAAATTGGCTCCCTGTTTAAAAAGAAGATTGAGAACAAAGAAAAATACTGGTGTTTTGGTGCAGGTACAGCCAACTAGCACAGAAATAATATTGCAATGTTGTCAAAATGATATCAAAAATAATATCCTGATTTGTAACTATCGATTTTTTCCCTCATCACTAATAGAGATCCTATTAAATGACATCATTATATGGTCACATGCCTGTAGCTGTAAATTCTGGCTGATGATCTGTTTCCATGGACTGCTTTATGGACTGTGGCTTTTAAAAAAACAAAAGTTTAAATTAATCACCAACTGAAGGTTGCAATTCTTGAGATAACTCCAGGACTTGCCTCAGCCTTCATAGTCCCTTAGAGAATGAATTCACTCACCTTAGACTTCTTGTAGTCACAGAGGTACTCAACCTCATAGTCATCGATGTTATGCTTGTTCACCCGTAGCTGTTTACAATGGAGTCTTTCCCTGCGGCAGATAGTCTGCAGATCGTCCAAAGACAGCTTGCAGGATACGCTACAACCTGCAATTATAGCCACCATGTTTAGCTAGCTACGTTACAAATAAACGAGAAAAAAATACATTCAGCTTGAGTATTCTTATTTGTAATTGCAGGCACTGCCAGACAGTTCCACAATAAAGACAGTTTGAAGACAGGCAGAAACGGCTCATCCAATTGAAATCCCTGATATCGCTTGTAGGCGATGTCATGGCGAAGGTAGCTAGTTAAGCTCATGCGCAGAAACACGTCACCGGGTCTAACGGTTGTTTCATGCCGAACTGCGCGAAAAATGAAAGCGTGTAAGTGTCACGAGATTGGATTAATAAAATGTTCAACCACTTAAGACATTCATTCGAATCTAGGTTGTGTCTTTAGATTGAGACAATGAACTACTAAGGAAGAATTATTCACTTCTCAAACCCCAGCCTGGTCTACTTGGTCGGTTTCGCTAGCGTCCCTGGAAGTCTCGCGATGTTGCGCCTCTGGTTTCAGAAACTGTGGTTCTACAGAAAAAGGTCTGTTTTGGCGCGCTAATTGATGTTTGCAAGCAAGTAGGGCTGTCAGAAAAACACGAGAATTTTCATAAAATTGACGCGTCCTAATGACACACAGCTTGCTAACTAGCTAGTTCTTGGGCTACTTTAGTTAACTAGTAGTTACTCCATATCCGCTTGCATTCGTTTGGCTTTTTAAAAGTTAACTGTATCAACTTCAAGCTGTTAGTACTACTAAAAAAAAGAGCACACAATCCACATGTGCAGATAGTTCTGCCTACTCAAACATTGTTCTTGCTTTAACCTGGCTAGGTATTCTACGACAAGCGTGTGATAAAGGTCGCGGAATTATGTGTAATATTTTACATTTCAAATAGCAACAACATGCAAGAAACACAACACATATAAGTATTAACTTCCCACTCTCCTTACCTTCCAACTCTTCCGCCATGTTTACTGCGCCGCCAAAATTGAACAATCCTTCGATTGGGGGAAAAGACTTTCGAGGAAGCAGCTGTTCTATGCCGTTGATTGGATGCAGAATATTCTAGCGGTATTTCTATTGGAGCAGAAAAAGTTCTGCGACTGCAAAACTTTGCAAATATGTAATCGTTTTGCAAGGTATGGAAAAAATAATACTCATTCACACATGTTCAGCGAATATTGGGGGAAAAAATAAAGCATATCCTTATTTATTAATTAAATAATTTGAAATGTGTAACACTAGAGGGTGCAGTAGACACCATTTCAAAATTGGCTCTACTACATGCATGGGAGTTGCAAATCAAATTGTATTGGTCATGTACACATTGTTCGATGTAATTGCAAGAGTAGCGAATCGCTTGTGCTTCTAGTTCCGATAGTGCAGCAATATATAACAAGTAATCTAACAATTCCACAACAATTATCTAATATACACAAATCTAAGTAAAGGAATGGAATAGGAATATATAAATATATGGATGAGCAATGACTGAGCGGCTTAGGCAAGATGCAATAGAAGGAATAAAATATACATATGAGATGAATAATGCAATATAAGTCAACATTATTAAAGTGGCTAGTGATACATTTATTAAAGTGGCCAATGATTTCAAGTCTGTACGTAGGCAGCAGCCTCTCTGTTAGTGATGGCTGTTTAACAGGCAGTGGCTCAGGTGGTTGTTGTCCTTGAAGATCTTTTTGTCCTTCCTGTGACATCGGGTGCTCTAGGTGTTCTGGAGGGCAGGTAGTTTGCCCCCGGTGATGCGTTGTGCAGACCGCACAACCCTTTGGAGAGCCCTGCGGTTGTGGGCGGTGATGTTACTGTACCAGGCGGTGATACAGCCCGACAGGATGCTCTCAATTGTGCATCTGTAGAAGTCTGAGGGTTTTAGGTGACAAGCCAAATTTCCTCAGCCTCCTGAGGTTGAAGAGGCGCTGTTGCACCTTCTGTGTGGGTGGACCATTTCAGTTTGTAGCCAGAGCAGTGCTTGATTTAGGATGAAAGTAGTGCAGTCTTTTTCCAAGTCTGTCTATGTTCACCGAAATTCGCAAATTACATTATGCTATAGAGACCTCTGATTATTCAATGTTAAAGGGTTCATTCACATTTGATTTCATGACTATTATAGCCTACAGCGTCTGATCCCATGTAGGCCTACCATCTCCTGCTGTTGTGCCCTTGATCAAGGCAAGGCACTTAACCCCCCCACAAAGTAGAACTGCACTGTTAGTCACATGTTGTCAACCCTCCATCTGGATAGCTCCTGGGTGTGCAGGCTTGGCTTTTGATCCAGCCCTGAAACACCCAAGTTCGCTTATCAAGGTCGTGTTGAGCAGATTATGTTTAGGCTACAATGGCGTTAGAGCAGGGCTTGAACAAAAGCCTGCACACCCAGTAGCTATCCTGGAAGATTGTTGCCACCCTTGACATAACATATTACATTACAACATCAATATTTTTGGCTATCTTTATAAAATGATTCACTCATTGTTTATATATAAGGCAAAACATATTAATGTTTCAGGGGAGACCTATGCACAGCATGTTATTCGTCAATTATGATATTTGTAGAATATTTTTAACGTTGTCGCAATTATGACTATTGTTTAGAGGGGAATCACAGCTTTCCAATGGTGCAGATTTATTTAGGTGAGTGGAAAGGCAACAACTACTTTAATGATTAGTTAGCTGCTACAAGTTATGTTTTGAATTGGCTATCTAGATACTGTCATTATTTTATACCTGCAGCTGAAATGTTGAACTCTCCTCTAAGGCAATGGCCCAATGGCACTGGCACACACAGATACGCACTGAAGAGTCATTCCGATAATGGTTGATATGTAGATTTTTAAGTGATTGATAATATTTAAGTGTGTCTAAATGATTTACATTAACAAAAGTATGACACTAATTTCCATTACTTTTCATAACCTTTACAAACCCTAATTTGACAACTTGGACCAGCACATCATGCCCATTCAGGTTGGCGGCTTTTCAATCTGCACAATCTCGAACTGCCTACTGTCATGCACAGATTCACAGCCTCGCAGCAAATAAACTTGAACAAAGCCGAATCAGAAAATGAATGCCCACTCCCCATAGTGCCCCAGAGTGGAGGTGTCATAATACCCATAAAACAAATGGTGTAAAAATGATTGGAACCATTTCCCTGTTTGACCGCTAGGTTTTATGGGTATTATCATAGCCGCAAGAACTAAACTCAGCAAAAAAAGAAACGTCCTCACTGTCAACTGCATTTATTTTCAGCAAACGTGTAAATATTTGTATGAACATAACAAGATTCAACAACTGAGACAAACTGAACAAGTTCCACAGACATGTGACTAACAGAAATTGAATAATGTGTCCCTGAACAAAGGGGGGGATCAAAATCAAAAGTAAGTCAGTATCTGGTGTGGCCACCAGCTGCATTAAGTACTGCAGTGTATCTCCTTATGGACTGCACCAGATTTGCCAGTTCCTGTTGTGAGATGTTACCCCACTTCCACCAAGGCACCTGCAAGTTCCCGGACATTTCTGGGGGGAATGGCCCTAGCCCTCACCCTCCGATCCAACAGGTCCCAGACGTGCTCAATGGGATTGAGATCTGGGCTCTTCGCTGGCCATGGCAGAACACTGACATTCCTGTCTTTCAGGAAATCATGCACAGAACGAGCAGTATGGCTGGTGGCATTGTCATGCTGGAGGGTCACGTCAGGATGAGCCTGCAGGAAGGGTACCACATGAGGGAGGAGGATGTCTTCCCTGTAACGCACAACGTTGAGATTGCCTGCAATGACGAAAAGCTCAGTCCGACGATGCTGTGACACGCCACCCCAGACCATGACGGACCCTCCACCTCGATCCCGCTCCAGAGTACAGGCCTCGGTGTAGCGCTCATTCCCTCGACGATAAACGCAAATCCGACTATCACCCCTGGTGAGACAGAACCGCGACTCGTCTGCGAAGAGCACTTTTTGCCAGTCCTGTTTGGTCCAGCGACGGTGGGTTTGTGCCCATAGGCGACGTTGTTGCCGGTGATGTCTGGTGAGGACCTGCCTTACAACAGGCCTACAAGCCCTCAGTCCAGCTTCTATCAGCCTATTGCGGACAGTCTGAGTACTGATGGAGTGATTGTGCATTCCTGGTGTAACTTGGGCAGTTGTTGTTGACATCCTGTACCTGTCCCACATGTTTGATGTTCGGATGTACCGATCCTGTGCAGGTGTTGTTACGTGTGGTCTGCCACTGCGAGGATGATCAGCTGTCCGTCCTGTCTCCCTGTAGTGCTGTCTTAGGCGTCTCACAGTACGGACATTGCAATTTATTGCCCTGGCCACATCTGCAGTCCTCATTCCTCCTTGCAGCATGCCTAAGGCACGTTCACGCAGATGAGCATGGACCCTGGGCAACTTTCTTTTGGTGTTTTTCAGAGTCAGTAGAAAGGCCTCTTTAGTGTCCTAAGTTTTCATAATTGTGACCTTAATTGCCTACTGTCTGTAAACTGTTAGTGTCTTAATTAACAACTGTTCCACAGGTGCATGTTCATTAATTGTTTATGGTTCATTGAACATGCATGGGAAACAGTGTTTAAACCCTTTACAATCAAGATCTGTGAAGTTATTTGGATTTTTACGAATTATCTTTGAAAGACAGGGTCCTGAAAAAGGGATGTTTCTTTTTTTGCTGAGTTTAGTTTGAAGGATAGGGGTTCTGCAAATGTTATCAAAGTGTGGGGGGAGGCAGCACCCCTACTTCCCCGTGGATATGGGTATTATGACTCATACTGTGGTATTCTATTTCTATTCAATGCAGATCCGGTATGCAATTCCCCAAAAATTAGTAGTGCCGGTACAGCGCTCCGGCCCAAGTCAAGCACCAAGCCAGAGTTAACTACTTAAAATATTTTTTATGTTGTAGTTTACAATATGAGACCTATCTTTGGTATCAATGCACTTCAGAGGGAAGGCTAGGCCAGAGGCATACTGTTTGTGTGGTTTGAGAAGCTCATGGAGCAAATACCATCTACTCCAAGGAACAGATTCTATTAGTGTTTACTTTGTATTCAATATTACATGAAATGTACCCATTAAGGTCATCAAATTCATTTCAAACTCCAAAGGTTTATTGTAAGTTTTGAGAGAAGGCATGAGAGACTGATAAATACCTCTGAAAGTATTGTGCAATAGGCTTTTAAAAAATGTACTGGCTTTTTGAGAAACATTGCAAAACAAAATGTACTGAGCATGCTCGATATAAAATGTAGGCAAGAAATTATGGGTAGAACAAAAATATCCATTAGCTACCATCTTCATTCAGCTGAGGAATGAATAAATGCATGATCTCAGTCAATATACATAAAAATAAAAACTGGGCAAGGTACTACCTCAAGCGGTGTGGTGTCTCTCTTCCATTTCCTGGAGGTGACCCATGTTGCTCTCCTGTTAGGAGATTCCAGGACAATCCATTCCATTTGTCATACAACAGTAACATTCCTAGACTCCACAAAGTTGATGTCCGCAGTAACAGTCAGTTTGGACAGCTCCAAAGTGGCACTTTCATCAGTTACCTTCTCTGGCATCATCTTTTGACGTCTGGGTTGAAGAGGGAAAGGGAAGCGATCCAGGGAGGCGTGTTCGACCTTACAGAGGCTGTCCTCACTGCTGTCACTGTTATAGTCGGGATTGGAGACACCAGCGCCGCACCAGCCAGGCCAGGGGTTCTCCCTGAGTGGCACCACGTCCTCAGTCTGAACTGCCTTCTCCAGTAGCATGCCTCTGTGGGGCCTCTCCTCCAACCCAAAGGCCTCCTCCGGACTGGGCTCCACCTTACGGAACGTGTGGCGGGCAAAGAGGCATATGCAGAACATCTCCACAATCACAGAGTAGTGGTAAATTACTGAGAGAGGAAGATAATAAAATAGATAGGGTTACCACCAATACATGTCACATTGATAATTTCCCAATATGCATTTCTCTCCACTGTAACAATTTTGACATGGAGATGATATTGGGAGGGAGATGTATGGGGGATAAATTCCATCACGGTGCACTTACGCTGGGAACGCATGAGAACAGAGAAGGGAGGGGAGCAGGGCACCACCTCCAGGGCCCCCATGGTCTCCAGGATTCCATTCTGAAGGCCACACAGCACCAACACTACAATGATACAGACAAACTTGGCCCTCAGCCCATAGCCAGGCAGAGCCTTTTTGGTGGCCTTGTAAAACAGCAAGTGGCCATAGAAAGACAGGAAGGTAGACACGCTTATGATGGCATTCACGTACACATTGGGATTGACAGAATCCACCTGTGAAAAATGACATGGGTATGGTTTAACAAATAGCAGCATCTACTTGTATAATTAACTCATTGACTTATTAACCACGGACTCACCTGGTTAAATTAAGGACGCACAGAGAATGATTATAATGAAAATATGTCTTGCAGTATATGCTTGCCACTCACATGTCCATAGTCATACTGCTCATCTGTCCAGAGGACCAGAGTGACAAAGAATAGGATGGTTCTGACCACAGACAGTTGAAGCACAGCAGCCATCATCCACCCCAGGCTGGTCCTATGGAGGGGTAGTGGGGTGGGGCGATTACAGTGATATATTGTGTATTTATCATTAATACGATAATGGCAACTATATTGTGCATTTACCAATATTGCGATATGGGGCAGTTACAGCAATATATTGTGTATCTATTATTATCACGGTACGGCAATATCTTATGAATCTATCATTATCGCGATATAGATGTGCACACTGGGGATGAGGACATCCATTGGTAAAGTACCTGTTGATCGCTATCATAGGAAGGCAACAGCAGCAGCAACATGGGAATGGATCTGGAGAACCCTGCTCTCCAGCTAAGATCTCCAGCATGCGGGCCTTTCCCCCAAAGAAGTCTGTGATGAGCCCCATAAACTTTAGCAGAGTGATTGAGTGGTACCTTGAGAGAAACAGACAGACGGAGAGCTAGTTTGTTTTACTGGAGGTTTTTAGCACAGAATGACGTGAATAATGTTTCCGTCAACTTTAAGTTTGTACGCAAACATTGTGATGGTGAAAAAAATGGTTGTACTCGATACTTACAGAGAAGCTATGAAATTACAAAGTGAGGAGGAGCGAGGAACATACAGTGCAATGATGGAGGTTAATCCAAAGACCTGACCGAAAGAGAATGAGTGAAGTTGGACAAAATTTACAAATACTTATCCGATAAAAAAATAAAAATGTGTGGCAAAAAGGAGGTGTCCCTTTACCGGGTACATGCCCAGTATCCACAGGTAGAGGCACCGGCGTCTGGAAGAGGGCACGTGACGCAGGAAGAAGCCCACCTCTTCTAGGAACAGGGCCAGAATGATCACAGCAAATCCGGCAGGAATGATAAACAACCAGAGCTCATCCTTGACCACTGAGGACAAACACATAATACATGGACTAGTGGTGGGACATACAGTGCCTTGCGAAAGTATTCGGCCCCCTTGAACTTTGCGACCTTTTGCCACATTTCAGGCTTCAAACATAAAAATATAAAACTGTATTTTTTTGTGAAGAATCAACAACAAGTGGGACACAATCATGAAGTGGAACGACATTTATTGGATATTTCAAACTTTTTTAACAAATCAAAAACTGAAAAATTGGGCGTGCAAAATTATTCAGCCCCCTTAAGTTAATACTTTGTAGCGCCACCTTTTGCTGCGATTACAGCTGTAAGTCGCTTGGGGTATGTCTCTATCAGTTTTGCACATCGAGAGACTGAATTTTTTTTCCATTCCTCCTTGCAAAACAGCTTGAGCTCAGTGAGGTTGGATGGAGAGCATTTGTGAACAGCAGTTTTCAGTTCTTTCCACAGATTCTCGATTGGATTCAGGTCTGGACTTTGACTTGGCCATTCTAACACCTGGATATGTTTATTTTTGAACCATTCCATTGTAGATTTTGCTTTATGTTTTGGATCATTGTCTTGTTGGAAGACAAATCTCCATCCCAGTCTCAGGTCTTTTGCAGACTCCATCAGGTTTTCTTCCAGAATGGTCCTGTATTTGGCTCCATCCATCTTCCCATCAATTTTAACCATCTTCCCTGTCCCTGCTGAAGAAAATCAGGCCCAAACCATGATGCTGCCACCACCATGTTTGACAGTGGGGATGGTGTGTTCAGCTGTGTTGCTTTTACGCCAAACATAACGTTTTGCATTGTTGCCAAAAAGTTCAATTTTGGTTTCATCTGACCAGAGCACATTCTTCCACATGTTTGGTGTGTCTCCCAGGTGGCTTGTGGCAAACTTTAAACAACACTTTTTATGGATATCTTTAAGAAATGGCTTTCTTCTTGCCATTCTTCCATAAAGGCCAGATTTGTGCAATATACGACTGATTGTTGTCCTATGGACAGAGTCTCCCACCTCAGCTGTAGATCTCTGCAGTTCATCCAGAGTGATCATGGGCCTCTTGGCTGCATCTCTGATCAGTCTTCTCCTTGTATGAGCTGAAAGTTTAGAGGGACGGCCAGGTCTTGGTAGATTTGCAGTGGTCTGATACTCCTTCCATTTCAATATTATCGCTTGCACAGTGCTCCTTGGGATGTTTAAAGCTTGGGAAATCTTTGTGTATCCAAATCCGGCTTTAAACTTCTTCACAACAGTATCTCGGACCTGCCTGGTGTGTTCCTTGTTCTTCATGATGCTCTCTGCGCTTTTAACGGACCTCTGAGACTATCACAGTGCAGGTGCATTTATACGGAGACTTGATTACACACTGGTGGATTGTATTTATCATCATTAGTCATTTAGGTCAACATTGGATCATTCAGAGATCCTCACTGAACTTCTGGAGAGAGTTTGCTGCACTGAAAGTAAAGGGGCTGAATAATTTTGCACGCCCGATTTTTCAGTTTTTGATTTGTTAAAAAAGTTTGAAATATCCAATAAATGTCGTTCCACTTCATGATTGTGTCCCACTTGTTGTTGATTCTTCACAAAAAATACAGTTTTATATCTTTATGTTTGAAGCCTGAAATGTGGCAAAAGGTCGCAAAGTTCAAGGGGGCCGAATACTTTCGCAAGGCACTGTATACAACACAGACTAGAAGGGCTGGTGTAGCAGAGGATGACTAAGTTATCACTCAGAATCTAAGAAGGCAAACACTCATATTGCACATAGACAAAGCATTAAAAAAAGCATTGCGCAGTTTTGTGCATTTTTTTTCACTTTCTGGTGCCTTCAAGCACAGACCTATCACACAGAACCTAATGTGTGTCAGATCCAATGAACAAAAATAAATAAAGTAATCTCTGGCCAGTCAATAACATAACCCATATAGTTTGTGTGAATGCATAAATGCTGGTCTTACCCCTGAACAACTCCCATGACAGTGGGATCTCTGCTCCTAACCAGCTGCAGTTGTCTCCTCTCATCTTCTCAGGGAGTACAGTTCCTACTACCAACAAACATCACAAACGCCAGACTCATGAATAGAACAGAATCTAGAGTAGGCTTTCTATAAAACCAGATATCCGTCACATTTTAGTCGGGACAATTAAATTTGAACTGACTGACCTCCTATAGAAAGACTGATTGTTTTTCTGTTCTCCAAAGACAGACACTTGGTGAGTGTCTTGTCAGTTCCGTGTTGAGGTGGCATCATTGTCTGAACAATTCCTTTCCGATAGCAGTGAGTAATGATTGCCTAAACACAGGTAAACCGACAGGTAGGGAGCCAAGTCCACTCTGGAATGTGTCAACTTGTGTTGTTTCTGAACCGACCATGAGGGGGATCCAAACAAGCTATGTGGTGAAAATATTGTCTGAGACAAGAAATTATAGTAAATAGTCTTTGTGCGGGACACTTAACTGTTATAATAAGCATAGTACTCTTTTAAATACTTAAGATTAAAGCTGCAATATGTAACTTTTTGGGTAACCCGACCAAATTCACAAAGAAATGTGAGTTATAGATCTGTCTTCATTGAAAGAAAGTCTAAGAAGATCTGTTTTATTTCTATGCTTCTGTCTTTCGTATTTGAAACTTTTACTTTCGGTTTTGTACACCGGCTTCAAACAGTTGAAAATAAAATATTTTTGGTTATGGAAAAGATATTTCACAGCGGGTTTAGATGGTACAATGATTCTCTACGCTATACGTGCTTGTTTTGTCTCAACCTGAAATGAAGTGAACTCTTCAAATTTTAGCAACCAGGAAATGACGGAGCTATTTCTGCAGTGCAGCTTCATCTTCTTGATGTACTAACCATAATATTCATGTGGCATTTTAAATGATTCAATTAGCAGCAAAAGACTGTACAATACTTTGCAATCTGCCTGAGCCTTGATGAATAAATACTGCAACTAGGACGTGTGTTTTACCATCCATCATCAAATAAACCCTTCATGTATTCATGTGTAAGTAGTTCAACAGAACTAGAAAAAAAATAGCCTTTTATTAGAAAAACAGATACAGTAGAAAAAAGTACCTCCATTGAGAACATAATGTATTATATAAACATCACTGGCCAAATATACTGTATAATGAAGAAAAAAAAAGAAATCATAGTGCTACTGATATACACAGATACATCAATATTCCTATAGCATTGTGTGTGATCAAACTACAAAGCCCTGAAAGAACAGTAGCCTTTACAGAAACCACTGATGAATCTTCAGCCTACTGCTGGTTCTCAATCTCAATAGTTTGATACATCATGGCATTGAACTAGTGAGTGACTGGTTATTAAGTGTTTACCAAACAAACAAATACAGCAAGACCCCGGTAAACAAAGCAGCATTCTTCCAATCATGATGGAGTGGGACAATCATCCTGGCCCCACACTAAGCTACTCTGTGTCCATTAAGTCTTCACCCACACCAGCCCATACCAGGTAAGATGGCCCACCCGTGAGCTAAGGGTTCTTTTTGAACCAGGCTATTGTCTTCTGTTCAGTCCAGACCTTCCGTCAAATGAGATCACTGAATGAGGCGGTAGAATACCCTGCAGGCGAAGACCAGCCAGTGGCTGGCCCAGCTCAACTCTGACCACTTCTGAATGCTGTGGTTGGCCACATAACCCTGAGGAGGAAGAGGATGACAATGGTGACTACATTTGTAGAAGTAATACATTCATGCAGTTCGTGTAGACCACTGTTAATTATTATGTTCTCCATTAACTTGGCCCCAGGCAGTAGTAGCAGTTCTTTGGTGTGTCTTACCTCCTCTGCAGCCAAGTTTTCTATGTCAGTGTCAAACAGGGAGTCCAGGTATGTCAGATGGAAGATGGCCATGGCACTGAAGGTCATGTTAATCCCATACACCCATAGCTCCTACAAGAGAAGCAGACCATTCACTACACCAGGGCGGTGTTCTGAATCCCCAACTTTCTCCATGCTATGTGCACTAGCTAGCTCACTCCCCCCACTTGGACCAATTTAATATAAGTGATACGATGGCGCCGAAGAACACGGCTGACGTTTTACATTCTCCAAACCAATTGTGCAGTTTTGTTATTTTTTTGTGTTTTCTGTAACTTATTTTTTAACCTTGTGTACATAATGTTGCTGCTTCTGTCTCTTATGACCGAAAATAACTTCTGGACATCAGAAAAGCGATTAATCATCGCAGACTGGAAGAAACTTTTTTCTTAAACGAGTCTGACGAGAAGGATATCCTGCTTTCACTGGAGCAGGACCAGATCCACGCCTTCGGCGTGAAGAAAAGATGCCGGAAAAGGGGAGGCAGATCGGGGATCCTTCTGAGAATCCGGACGCAAGCGAGTAAACTCTCAATGCCTTCCATTCTCCTTGCTAACGTGCAATCGTTAGAAAATAAAATTGATGACCTATTAAGATTATCCTGCCAACGGGACATTAAACTGTAACATCTTATGTTTCACCGAGACGTTGCTGAACAAAGAAACTGATAATATAGAGCTGGCAGAACAGAGACTCTACCTCTGGTAAGACGAGGGGTAGGGGTGTGTGTCTTTATGTCAATAACAGCTGGTGCGCGATGTCTAATATGAAAGAAGTCAAGGTATTGCTCGACTGAGGTAGAGTACCTTACGATAAGCTGTCGACAACACAATCTACCAAGAGAGTTCTCACCTGTATTACTTGTAGCCTTCTATTTACCACCACAAAGCAAAGCTGGCACTAAGACCACTCTCAACCAACTCTAAGGCCATAAGCAAAGAAGAAAATTCTTACCAGAAGTGGTGCTGCTAGTGGTCGGGAGTTTAATGCAGGCAAACTTAAATCCGTTTTACCAGCATGCCACGTGAAACCAGGGGGGGAGGGGGAACATACAAAAAAACAATCCTAGACCAACTTTACTCCACACACAGATGCATACAAAGCTGTCCCCCACCCTCCATTTGGCAAATCTGACCACAATTCTATTCTCCTGATTCCAGCTTACAAGCAAAAACTAAAGCAGGAAGTACCAGTGACTCACTCAATACGGAAGTGGTCAGATGACACTACAGGACTGTTTTGCTAGCACAGACTGGAATATGTTCCGGGATTCATCCAATGGCATTGAGGAATACACCACCTCAGTCATCGGCTTCATCAATAAGTGCATTGATGACGTCATCCCCACAGTAACTGTATGTACACATCCCAACCAGAAGCCATGGATTAGAGGCAACATCCGCATCGAGCTAAAGGCTAGAGCTGCCGCTTTCAAGGAGCGGGAGAATAATCCCTCAGACGAACCATCAAACAAGCAAAGCATCAATACAGAATTAAGATTGAATCCTACTACACCGGCTCTGACGCTCGTCGGACGTGGAAGTGCTTGAAAACTATTACGGACTACAACGGGAAACCCAGACGCGAGCTGCCCAGTGACGCGAGCCTACCAGACAACCTAAATGTATTTTATGCTCGCTTCGAGGTAAGCAACACTGAACCATGCACAAGAGCACCTGCTGTTCTGGATGACTGTATGATCACGCTCTCAGTAGCCAATGTGAACAAAACCTTTAAACAGCTCAATATTCACAAAGCCGCTGGGCCAAACGGATTACCAGGATGTGTACTCAAAGCATGCGCGGACCAACTGTCAAGTGTCTTCACTGACATTTTCAACCTCTCCCTGACCGAGTCTGTAATACCTACATGTTTCAAGCAGACCACCATAGTCCCTGTGCCCAAGGAAGCGAAGGTAACCTGCCTAAATTATTACCGCCCCGTGGCACTCACGTCGGTAGCCATGAAGTGCTTTGAAAAGATGGTCATGGCTCACATCAACAGCATCCTTTCGGAAACCCTAGACCCACTCCAATTCGCATACCGCCCCAACAGATCCACAGATGACGCAATCTCAATCGCACTCCACACCGACCTTTCTCACCTGGACAAAAGGAACACCCATGTGAGAATGCTGTTCATCGACTACAGCTCAGCGTTCAACACCATAGTGCCCACAAAGCTCATCAGTAAACTAAGGACTCTAAGACTAAACACCTCCCTCTGCAACTGGATCCTGGACTTCCTGATGGGCCAACCCCAGGTGGTAAGAGTAGGCAACAACATGTCTGCCATGCTGATCCTTAACACTGGAGCCCCTCAGGGGTGTGTACTTAGTCCCCTCCTGTATTCCCTGTTCACCCACGACTGCGTGGCCAAACACGACTCCAAAGTCCTGGATGCGACAAACACGACTTTGTTGGTGTCCACATCACCAACAAACTATCATGATCCAAACATACCAAAACAGTCGTGAAGAGGGTACGACAAAACCTTTTACCTATACATAGTCACTTTGCCCCCACCTACATGTACAGATTACCTCAACTAGCCTGTACCCCTGCACACTGAATCCGTACCGGTGCCCCCTTATTATAGCCTCGTTATTGTTATTCCTATTGTATAACTTTTTATTATAGCCTTCTTGTACTGCACTGTTGGTTAAGGGCTTGTAAGTAAGCAAGCATTGTATATAGCGCATGTGGCAAATAAAGTTTGATTTGAATATGCAATTAACAATAGGGTCTCTTATGGAATGCACGGTCAAAATATGAAATGTAAACATGGGTGTTAAACAGTCCTGGATATGACAAGCATGTACCTTCTGGTGCTGATGGCAGCAATTGGTGGGACACTGTTTGGACAGGATACAGGCGCTAAAAATGGCTGCCAGCCTCTCCCTCAGAACTGACAGAAGATGGAAAGACAACTAAGGTGATGCCAATGCAAAACCAGTGAGCAGGTGAATGTGAAAAGCAGATAGAAGTAACTTTACCATGTTCCACATAAGTGATAAAGCCCAGAGACAGCAGCACGGCCCCAAGATGGAAACTCAGGCCCTAGAAGAAACTAAATGTCAGACTGGCTTCACAACAGAGGAAGCAACTCAACCAACACTTCACTTTGGCCTCAGCCAGAGGGATTAGGCAGGGACATTTTCAAAATCATACTAAAAACATAGAGCAGTATTCAAGTGCGATGGTGACATTTGAGTCATCACATAAGATGAATTCACTGAGTTGGTTGACTCATACTCACGTGTAGCAAGGCACTGGCTGTGTAAGTCACAATGATGTAAGGAAATGTGCCAAGTTTCAACGCATTTTTTAAAACATCTGCATAACAAAATGGGGGAAAGACACAGTAAACAGTTGACATTTTAATATCGCAAAAACATTCTAACCTGGTTTGGTTAAACAGGGCCTATAGTTTTAACATTTCTATCTAATCTAGAGGTCGGCCAATTAAATCGGCATGGTCGATTAATTAGGGACGATTTCAAGTTTTCATAACAATCGGTAATGGGCATTTTTGGACGCCGATTATGGCCGATTACATTGCACTCCACGAGGAGATTGCATGGCAGGCTGACTACCTGTTACGTGAGTGCAGCAAGGAGCCAAGGTAAGTTGCTAGCTAGCATTAAACTTAACTTAATCACTAGTTAACTACAGTGCCTTGCGAAAGTATTCGGCCCCCTTGAACTTTGCGACCTTTTGCCACATTTCAGGCTTCAAACATAAAGATATAAAACTGTATTTTTTTGTGAAGAATCAACAACAAGTGGTGGCAGCATCATGGTTTGGGCCTGCTTTTCTTCAGCAGGGACAGGGAAGATGGTTAAAATTGATGGGAAGATGGAAAATGATGGCAAAATCTACAATGGAATGGTTCAAAAATAAACATATCCAGGTGTTAGAATGGCCAAGTCAAAGTCCAGACCTGAATCCAATCGAGAATCTGTGGAAAGAACTGAAAACTGCTGTTCACAAATGCTCTCCATCCAACCTCACTGAGCTCGAGCTGTTTTGCAAGGAGGAATGGGAAAAAAATTCAGTCTCTCGATGTGCAAAACTGATAGAGACATACCCCAAGCGACTTACAGCTGTAATCGCAGCAAAAGGTGGCGCTACAAAGTATTAACTTAAGGGGGCTGAATAATTTTGCACGCCCAATTTTTCAGTTTTTGAAAATGTCGTTCCACTTCATGATTGTGTCCCACTTGTTGTTGATTCTTCACAAAAAAATACAGTTTTATATCTTTATGTTTGAAGCCTGAAATGTGGCAAAAGGTCGCAAAGTTCAAGGGGGCCGAATACTTTCGCAAGGCACTGTAGTTAACTAGTGATTAAGTTAAGTTTAATGCTAGCTAGCAACTTACCTTGGCTCCTTGCTGCACTCACGTAACAGGTAGTCAGCCTGCCATGCAATCTCCTCGTGGAGTGCAATGTAATCGGCCATAATCGGCGTCCAAAAATGCCCATTACCGATTGTTATGAAAACTTGAAATCGTCCCTAATTAATCGACCATGCCGATTTAATTGGCCGACCTCTAGATTAGATAGAAATGTTAAAACTATAGGCCCTGTTTAACCAAACCAGGTTAGAATGTTTTTGCGATATTAAAATGTCAACTGTTTACTCATACCTTAAGGGAACATTTCGGCATTTCGTGTATGATCAGTGAGAAAGTCCATATTGCAAATGTACGGTCCCTTACCAGACGTCCGAAATCGTTTGTAAAATTCGCGGTCGGCGTCGGGCCATGCGGTAGGGCCGGACCTACCGGGAAGTCATCGAATGAACTTTGTCGGACGTTCGGTTTCCGTTTAAAAAAGAAAAACAAGTTTTGGACCGTTTTTCCGCCGTCCCGGAAATTCCCACCAGATGGCATACGGAATCATATGGCAATTTGGCAAAACATCACGAATCACGACGGGGCCTTATCTCAAAAACTGAAAATATTTCGAAGCCGAAACTTGGTGAGCGTAGGTTTGGCGTAACGGGCAGTTGGCCCCGAACGGGATGGCGTCTAGGCCTCGACGGTTTTTGAGTTACGGCCATTTTTCTGGGATTAAAGGCTTAAAATGGAAGTAGAGAAATTATTTTTCCACTTCAGGTCAAAGCCAAGGAGCCTCCGGTGTCAATAAAAAAAGAACCAGCCATTTATCTATCGTCATTTAAGAGAAACGGAACAATGACAAATTGGTGATGGTCACAAATAGGCGTTTTTTTTTTTCAACGGTTACAGATCCAGTTGCAGGGTGTTCATACGAATCTTTTTAAAGTGTGCTGCGGAGCTCTGCGACATTTCTGTGATTTTCTATGATTTTCTGAAATAACACAATAACTCAGTTCTTAACGTAAAGACTTAAAACTCAGGATTATGTAAAGGCATACCCCAATCAGGATATGAGTTTATTTATAGCTTCCTGTGCCAACCAGAAGTGCCTTAAATGGTGTCATAGTGGCTGTTTCCAAGGGTTAAAAAGGTCAGATCTTTTCAAAACTTCATATGTGTGATTAGGCAACCCCCATAAACTGTAAGTCAGTCATTTCTCCCAACAGATGTCAAAGAAAAGCTCTCACACACACACACACACAGCAAGGATGGAGTGACAAAGTGCGGTGCTTAAAGACACAGAGAGCAGACAATGCAATGCATTACCATAATCCCTAGGCCGTGCCGAGTTCAATGAGATATCCCGCTTGACCGTAGCTCGCTCGGTCTAGGCGCAGCGACCATTAGAATAGTAGGCCCAAAATGAAGCCTGCCCCACAATGTCATTTGCTTTTGAGTGACAGTGAGAGAACCGTTAGGGTGAGAAGAAAAATTCCACCACATGAATGTTCCTAAGGTCCTCCTGATCTGAACAAGCCTAACCTTGACCGTGTGGCATTAACCATTCACAGTAAAACAGGGTTTTTTGATCTCACAGATTACAGTGACATCTCTCCCCATAGGAATACATAGCCTGCACCACAAAATTCAACCTGAAGCCTATATGGGTTATGAATGCCGTATGAACCTGTCTTCGGTACCAGTCCATCAGGCCACTATGAGGTCTACCTGTGTCGAATCTAAGCTTCCTGGACCAACCGGAAGTGGTTAAAATGCCCCTAAAAGTGTATGTCCATACCCTGCCTGCAGTTTGACAGACAAAGTGCATTCAGGCCTGTGTAAATCAGTCAATTCTTAACGTAAAGACTTAAAACTCAGGATTCTGTAAAAGCATACCCCAATGAGGATATGTGGTGACTTATAGCTTCCTGTGCCAACCGGAAGTGCCATAATTGGTGTCTCAGGGGCTGTTTCGAAGGGTTAAAAAAGTCTGATCTTTCCAAAACTTCATATGTGTGATTAGGCAACCCCCATGAACTGTAAATCAGTCATTTTTCCCAAAAAAATTCAAAGGAAAAAAAAATCACACTAAAACACAACTTGGAAGGAGGGACGTATTGCGGTGCGTAGAGACAGACAGTGGCTGCAATAGTTAGCTTTGTTGGAGCTAAAAAAGAACGGTCGGACCTAGAGTTCCGAAACTTTAGAAACCTGTTCTAGACCTCCGGTCGATGGTGCGTGGTGAGTTACGTGGCTCTACACGGTTCTCGGACCGAGAAACAGCCTCGTACATTTGCAATAACTTCAATTCATTTTTGCATCACGAAAATGACGACGTTTAGAAAAGTCTCAGAGACGCAAGGCTAGGTGCGTTGAAACCGGCTCGGCCCATAGAGACGGACCCCAACGTTTCTGTCCGATAGCTCGTTCAAGGACCCCGTAGCAAGGCATGGAAATAAGTGGATTTTCAGCACCAATTAGGGTTTTTCTCGGACACCAAATGACCTATCGAGCCGAAACTCGGGATTCGGGGTCGCCTCACATAGGACTTCACATAATGTCCGAACTGGACCCGCAGCTAGAACGTAACTATGTGTTTTACCTTTTTATTATGTTTTAAACTAGAGGCGCTGTGAATTATGGGACTGCTCTGACATATATGATAGTTGGCATCTAAATGAGTAGGAAAAAGTGGGTTTGGTGTCATAATGACATCTAATTGACTGATAGACACTGACTTGCTAGTTGACTTTTGTACATTTGCAATATGTTTAAACGGAGAGGGACCATCACCAAAATGGCATTCTGAAATCAACAAAAAATGGCATCACCATAGTCTCCAGACTGTGCTGAGTTCAACGAGCTATCCCGCTTGACCGTAGCTCGCTCGGTCTAGGCGCAGCGACCATTAGAATAGTAGGCCCAAAATGAAGCCTGTCCCACAATGTCATTTGCTTTTGAGTGACAGTGAGAGAACCGTTAGGGTGAGAAGAAAAATTCCACCACATGAATGTTCCTAAGGTCCTCCTGATCTGAACAAGCCTAACCTTGACCGTGTGGCATTAACCATTCACAGTAAAACAGGGTTTTTTGATCTCACAGATTACAGTGACATCTCTCCCCATAGGAATACATAGCCTGCACCACAAAATTCAACCTGAAGCCTATATGGGTTATGAATGCCGTATGAACCTGTCTTCGGTACCAGTCCATCAGGCCACTATGAGGTCTACCTGTGTCGAATCTAAGCTTCCTGGACCAACCGGAAGTGGTTAAAATGCCCCTAAAAGTGTATGTCCATACCCTGCCTGCAGTTTGATAGACATAGTGCATTCAAGCCTGTGTAAATCAGTCAATTCTTAACGTAAAGACTTAAAACTCAGGATTCTGTAAGTGGCCATGTCAATCAAGACATGTGTTGATTTATAGCTTCCTGTGCCAACCGGAAGTGCCATAATTGGTGTCTCAGGGGCTGTTTCGAAGGGTTAAAAAAAGTCAGATCTGTCCAAAACTTCATATATGTGATTAGGAAACCCCCATGAACTGTAAATCAGTCATTTTTCCCCCAAAAAATCAAAGGAAAAAAAAATCACACTAAAACACAACTTGGATGGAGGGACGTATTGGGGTGCGTAGAGACAGACAGTGGCTGCAATAGTTAGCTTTGTTGGAGCTAAAAATGAACGGTCGGACCTAGAGTTCCGAAACTTTAGAAACCTGTTCTAGACCTCCGGTCGATGGTGCGTGGCGAGTTACGTGGCTCTAGACGGTTCTCGGACCGAGAAACAGCCTCGTACATTTGCAATAACTTCAATTCATTTTTGCATCACGAAAATGACGACATTTAGAAATGTCCCAGAGTCGCAAGACTAGGTGCATTGCGAACGTCTCGGCCCATATAGACAGACCCCAACGTTTCTGTCCGATAGCTCATTCAAGGACCCCGTAGCAAGTCATGGAAAATAGTGGATTTTCAGCACCAATTAGGGTTTTTCTCGGACACCAAATGACCTATCGAGCCGAAACTTGGGATTCGGGGTCGCCTCAGCTAGGCCAACACATAACATAAGAAATGGACCCGCAGCTAGAACGTAACTACGTGTTTTATGTTTTTTTTATGGTTTGAACCGAAGGTGTTGTGAATTTTGGGCCAGCTCTGAAGCATGTAATAGTTGGCTACTAAACGAGTTGGAAAAAGTGGGTTTGGTGTCAGTTTGTATCAGTTTGGTGGTCAGAATGATATCTAATTGACTGATGGACTCTTGTCCACTTGACTCTTGTACATTTGCAATATGATTCTATAGTGAAAAAACATCACCAAAAGCGACATTCTGAAATCAACCCAAACGAGCGATTGAGATGACCCAGAATCACTGCAAAGCCATCCCGAGTTCATCGGGCCAGTCAATTTCACATTCCTGCAGGATTTTTATAGCATGACAAATTCGTGATGGTACCTGCCCATTAAAACATATTGCAAATGCACAGTGACTTTGAAAAAGTAAGGAAACATAAACAAAAAAACATCCAAAAAATTTTGAGCATGACAAATTCGTGATGGTACCTGCCCATTGAAACATATTGCAAATGCACAGTGACTTTGAAAAAGTAAGGAAACATAAACAAAAAAACATCCAAAAAAATTTTGGGTAACCAGTTGCATATTTTAGATCACAAGCTTGAATTTTGAGCATGACAAATTCGTGATGGTACCTGCCCATTAAAACATATTGCAAATGCACAGTGACTTTGAAAAAGTAAGGAAAAAAAAACATCCAAAAATTTTTGAGCATGACAAATTCGTGATGGTACCTGCCCATTGAAACATATTGCAAATGCACAGTGACTTTGAAAAAGTAAGGAAACATAAACAAAAAAACATCAACATTTTTTGGGGGTAACCAGTTGCATATTTTAGATCACAAGATGACAAAGGTATAGTTTGAGCAAAGTAAAGCTTGAATTTTGAGCATGACAAATTCGTGATGGTGCCTGCCCATTAAAACATATTGCAAATGCACAGTGACTTTGAAAAAGTAAGGAAACAAACAAAAATACATCCAAAAAATGTTGAGCATGACAAATTCGTGATGGTACCTGCCCATTGAAACATATTGCAAATGCACAGTGACTTTGAAAAAGTAAGGAAACATAAACAAAAAAACATCCCAAAAATTTTTGGGTAACCAGTTGCATATTTTAGATCACAAGCTTGAATTTTGAGCATGACAAATTCGTGATGGTACCTGCCCATTAAAACATATTGCAAATGCACAGTGACTTTGAAAAAGTAAGGAAACAAAAAAAAATACATCTAAAATTTTTTGAGCATGACAAATTCGTGATGGTACCTGCCCATTGAAACATATTGCAAATGCACAGTGACTTTGAAAAAGTAAGGAAACATAAACAAAAAAACATCCAAAATTTTTTTGGGTAACCAGTTGCATATTTTAGATCACAAGCTTGAATTTTGAGCATGACAAATTCGTGATGGTACCTGCCCATTGAAACATATTGCAAATGCACAGTGACTTTGAAAAAGTAAGGAAACATAAACAAAAAAACATCCAAAGAATTTTCGGGTAACCAGTTGCATATTTTAGATCACAAGCTTGAATTTTGAGCATGACAAATTCGTGATGGTACCTGCCCATTAAAACATATTGCAAATGCACAGTGACTTTGAAAAAGTAAGGAAAAAAAACCATCCAAAAAATTTTGAGCATGACAAATTCGTGATGGTACCTGCCCATTGAAACATATTGCAAATGCACAGTGACTTTGAAAAAGTAAGGAAACATAAACAAAAAAACATCCCAAAAATTTTTGGGTAACCAGTTGCATATTTTAGATCACAAGCTTGAATTTTGAGCATGACAAATTCGTGATGGTACCTGCCCATTAAAACATATTGCAAATGCACAGTGACTTTGAAAAAGTAAGGAAACATAAACAAAAAAACATCCAAAAAATTTTGAGCATGACAAATTCGTGATGGTACCTGCCCATTGAAACATATTGCAAATGCACAGTGACTTTGAAAAAGTAAGGAAACATAAACAAAAAAACATCCCAAAAATTTTTGGGTAAGCAGTTGCATATTTTAGATCCCAAGCTTGAATTTTGAGCATGACAAATTCGTGATGGTACCTGCCCATTAAAACATATTGCAAATGCACAGTGACTTTGAAAAAGTAAGGAAACATAAACAAAAAAACATCAAAAACATTTTTGGGTAACCAGTTGCATATTTTAGATCACAAGATGACAAAGGTATAGTTTGAGCAAAGTAAAGTTTGAATTTTGAGCATGACAAATTCGTGATGGTACCTGCCCATTAAAACATATTGCAAATGCACAGTGACTTTGAAAAAGTAAGGAAACATAAACAAAAAAACATCCCAAAATTTTTTTGGGGGGTTACCAGTTTCATATTTTATATCACCAGGTGCACATTTCAGATCACCAGGTGCACGGAGGAAAATATTTACTTTTGACTTTGACTTTTGACTTCCTATGACATCATATTGCAAATGGAGAAAACATATGCCTTATGCACAAGTAAAACAAAAAGAAATATGATAATACAAGTTGACAAAGGTATAGTTTGAGCAAAGTAAAGTTTGAATTTTGAGCATGACAAATTCGTGATGGTACCTGCCCATTGAAACATATTGCAAATGCACAGTGACTTTGAAAAAGTAAGGAAACATAAACAAAAAAAATCAAAAAAAATTTGTTGCACATTTTAGATCATCAGTTGCACGGAGGAAAATCGTTACTTTTGACTTTGACTTTTGACTTCCTATGACATCATATTGCAAATGGAGAAAACATATGCCTTATGCACAAGTTAAAAAAATAAAAAAAAATGATAATAAAGTATGACTAAAGTATGTTGATAAAGTTCTTATACATGTGTAATTGACACAAAAATCGAAAGAATTTTGAAAAAAGGTCCAGAAAGCACTTTTTTAAGGATGTGTGAAGTTTTTTACCAAATTTTGACATTTTTGACTTTTGACTTTTGACTTCCGATGAAATCATATTCCAAATGGAGAAAACATATGCCTTATGCACAAGTAAAAAAATATATATATATATGATAATAAAGTATGACTAAAGTATGTTGATAAAGTTCTTATACATGTGTCATTGACACAAAAATCGAAAGAATTTTGAAAAACGGTCCAGAAAGCACTTTAATTAAGGATGTGTGAAGTTTTTTACCAAATTTTGACATTTTTGACTTTTGACTTTTGACTTCCTATGAAATCATATTGCAAATGGACAAAACATATGCCTTATGCGCATGTACTTAAAAAATATATATATATGATGACAAAAGTATACTCATACAGTTCTTACACATGTGTAATTGACAAAAAAATCGAAAGAATTTCGAAAAAAGGTCCAGAAAGCACTTTTTTAAGGGGTTTTAAGTTTTTTTTATTTTTTATTATTTTTTCAAATTTTGGCTTTTGGATGTTGACTTGGGTGCCATTTGCAATATGAAAAGCCCCGGTGGAACGCACACGCCCCCTATTGGAATTTTGAAGTGTTACAATTGGCAATTGCCATATGGCATTTGCAATATACTTTGCATGAATCAACGCCAAATTGGGTGGTATTGGCCATCGTGTATATGGTTTGTCCAATGCCAATATTCTGCCATTAATTTTTGTCCAAATCAGGGGGGTATTCCCTTACATCATTGTGACTTACACAGCCAGTGCCTTGCTACACGTGAGTATGAGTCAACCAACTCAGTGAATTCATCTTATGTGATGACTCAAATGTCACCATCGCACTTGAATACTGCTCTATGTTTTTAGTATGATTTTGAAAATGTCCCTGCCTAATCCCTCTGGCTGAGGCCAAAGTGAAGTGTTGGTTGAGTTGCTTCCTCTGTTGTGAAGCCAGTCTGACATTTAGTTTCTTCTAGGGCCTGAGTTTCCATCTTGGGGCCGTGCTGCTGTCTCTGGGCTTTATCACTTATGTGGAACATGGTAAAGTTACTTCTATCTGCTTTTCACATTCACCTGCTCACTGGTTTTGCATTGGCATCACCTTAGTTGTCTTTCCATCTTCTGTCAGTTCTGAGGGAGAGGCTGGCAGCCATTTTTAGCGCCTGTATCCTGTCCAAACAGTGTCCCACCAATTGCTGCCATCAGCACCAGAAGGTACATGCTTGTCATATCCAGGACTGTTTAACACCCATGTTTACATTTCATATTTTGACCGTGCATTCCATAAGAGACCCTATTGTTAATTGCATATTCAAATCAAACTTTATTTGCCACATGCGCTATATACAATGCTTGCTTACTTACAAGCCCTTAACCAACAGTGCAGTACAAGAAGGCTATAATAAAAAGTTATACAATAGGAATAACAATAACGAGGCTATAATAAGGGGGCACCGGTACGGATTCAGTGTGCAGGGGTACAGGCTAGTTGAGGTAATCTGTACATGTAGGTGGGGGCAAAGTGACTATGTATAGGTAAAAGGTTTTGTCGTACCCTCTTCACGACTGTTTTGGTATGTTTGGATCATGATAGTTTGTTGGTGATGTGGACACCAACAAAGTCGTGTTTGTCGCATCCAGGACTTTGGAGTCGTGTTTGGCCACGCAACGCTTGTCCTGCGTTGCAAATACTCAATACGGTGCCTGTTAATTTATCATCGAATCACAGCCTACTTCGCCAAACGGGTGATGATTTACCAAGCGCATTAGTGAAAAATGCACTGTCGTTGCACCGATGTACCTAACCATAAACATCAATGCCTTTCTTAAAATCAATACACAAGTATATATTTTTAAACCTGCATATTTAGTTCAAATAAATTCATGTTAACAGGCAATATTAACTAGGGAAATTGTGTCACCTTTCTTGCGTTCTGTGCAAGCATAGTCAGGGTTTATGCCGCCTGGCTCATTGCAATCTGTGTGAAAACCATTTCTTCCTAACAAAGACCGTAATTAAATTTGCCAGAATTTTACATGATTATTACATAACATTGAAGGTTGTGCAATGTAACAGCAATATTTAGACTTATGGATGCCACCCGTTCGATACAATATGGAACTGTTCCGTATTTCACTGTAAGAATAAACGTTTTGTTTTTGAAATTATAGTTTCCGGATTATACCATATTAATGACCTAAGGCTTGTATTTCTGTGTGTTTATTATATTATAATTAAGTCTATGATTTGATATTTTATAGAGCAGTCTGACTGAGCGGTGGTAGGCAGCAGCAGGCTCGTAAGCATTCATTCAAACAGCACTTTCCTGCATTTGCCAGCAGCTCTTCATAATGCTTGAAGCACAGTGCTGTTTATGATTTCAAGCCTATTGTCACGTTCTGACCATAGTTCTTTTGTGTTTTCTTTGTTTTAGTGTTGGTCAGGACGTGAGCTGAGTGGGCATTCTATGTTGTGTGTCTAGTTTTCCCGTTTCTATGTTTGGCCTGATACGGTTCTCAATCAGAGGCAGGTGTTAGTCATTGTCTCTGATTGGGAACCATATTTAGATAGCCTGTTTTGTGTTGGGTTTTGTGGGTGGTTGTCTTCTGTCTTTGTGTGTCTGCACCAGACAGAACTGTTTCGGTTTTTTCACATTTGTTGTTTTGTATTTTGTAGTGTTCACGTTTATCATCTTTATTAAACATGATGAACACTAACCACGATGCGATTTGGTCCTCTCCTTCGTCCACAGAAGAAAGCCGTTACACCTATCAACTCCCGAGTTTAGGCTGGAAATATTATAGTGCCTATAAGAACATTCAATAGTCAAAGGTACATGAAATACAAATGGTATAGAGAGAAATAGTTATTATAGGAATACAACCTAAAACTTATTTACTTAATATTGAAGACATGTTAAAAGGAACCACCAGCTTTCATATGTTCTCATGTTCTGAGCAAGGAACTTAAGCGTTAGCTTTTTTACATGGCATATTGCACTTTTACTTTCTTCTCCAACACCGTTTTTGCATTATTTAAACCAAATTGATAATGTTTCATTATTTATTTGAGACCAAATTGATCTTTATTTATGTATTATATTAAGTTAAATTAAAAGTGTTCATTCGGTATTGTTGTAATTGTCATTATCACACACATACATACATAAATAAAAATCGTCCGATTCATTATATTGTTTTTGGGGGTCCTCCAATGACATGTATCGGCGTTGAAAAGTAAATCGGTCGACCTCTAATCTGTTTATAATAAATTGAGTTGTAATGATGCTTACATATGTTGAGCCAGCGAGACATGGGATGTTCCAGGAGGTCACCACTAGCACCATGGACCTGGGCAACTCCACATTGAGAGGCTTAACCACTTTCAGATCCCTAAAGACACATTTTGTGCATGAGTCTATGCACATGCAAACACACATTATTTTCACATTACTTAAACTACCTAAACTAATATTACAAAAGGCACATACACATTGCGTTACTATCCAATCACAATATTGCAATTATAAACATACACTTATTTAAAAGGGCAAATTGATAATATACTGACTGAACCATAGATTTTATGTATTGAACTCACCATTTAACATTGTCCTTGTCTTCAGTAAAACCTACTCCTGCTAGCACAGTTGTACTTTCTCTAAGGTGGCCAACAAAGTAGTTCCTGAAGTGGAAGGATATGGCATTCTCATAGGCGTGGAGCCACCTGCACACAGGGGAAAAACAGACAAGATAGCTCTAAGATACTGTATTGCCTTTTCTCATTTCAGCAATAATGCAATAGCATTATGCACTGACGCCATCTTGAAGTGTGATCTACTAGGCTAGGACTTAACTACTGCTACTACCAGTGTTTGTCTAAAGAACTTTCTTCGTCACGATAACCCTTATCTTGTTTTTGTGCCTCTTGGAAGCAGAGAAAGTCAAATCAAATGGAAATCACTAACAAAGTTGTTCTACATTCACATGTCGAAACAGCCCTGACAGAGATGGCATGACCAAGGAATTGCTCAGTGAAATGTGCACTCACGTGCTCAGTCCTCCGCCCCCGTGGATTGGAATGAAGTAGGGGAAGAGGTATGGGGCAATGCAGTTGGATATCACCAAGCACAGCTGGCATTTTACCCAGCTCACTGAAAACGTCTGGAGCCAGGCCAAAGTCTAGGGGACAGAAAGACCATGTAAAAAATGACAGATTTTAGCAGCCATTTTGAATTAAGCAAATATAGTGAAAAGTGGTGTCAACTTTTTGCACAAGTGCAAACAATTAGTAAATATGGACTAATATGTTATAAGCCTATATGCGAAACGTAAACTCAGGTACTATCCAGGCATCTAGTTAGCTTTCTTTCAACAAGTTCACTGAGAACACATTTCTTTGCCTCTTCAGCTGTGGCTTACCAGCTTGTGCCTCTCAATGGCCTCTTTGTAGCTTGAGTAGCTGACCCAGGGCACAAAGATGACAGTGCCCACAAAGAGAATGTAGCCTGTGAACTCCAGAGAATTGGGAACAGCAGGCACGGTGCCTCTGTCCAGGTCAAAGGCCAGAGAAATGCCCTTCATGGCCAACACCATCTGAGAACCTGGGGAATTGCGGATGACAGGCAAAGCATGCACAGTGGTTCCATCAGTAAGGCCTCGAATTCAATACTACAGGAGGATGTCTGTGGCTGAAACTATAAAATCATACTTGTCTCACACTGCCTTGCCATCCAATCGTTCAATATTGTTCAATGTATTAAATGATGTTATCATATGTAATGCTTCATAGAAATTCAGGAAAATAAAGTTCAGATTTTGTGACAAATATGGTCTTTGCAGGACATTTACCTCTAATTTTATGCCAGGTCACTGTGTCAATCATATGCAGCTCCCTGTAAGAAACCAAAATGAGAAAACAGTTAAGTGGAGGATGGTGCCAGCACCAATGCCTATCATAGAGAATTAACTATAGATGGAGTTAATGATCCATTACCCCATGAGTAGATAGATGAGGATAGTGGCGGAGAGGAAGATTCTTCGGCTGCTGAAGTAGCGGTTGAGGAACAAGGCAGAGTAGCAGAGCAGACTGAGCAGTAACTCCCACACCATGGACTGCTCAAAGAACAGGTAGAGGGCATATAGACCCGCTGCCACTGAGCCCAGGTCTTTCACAGAGGACAAGAGACCTACTGGAGGACAGGCAATACTAAATACAGGTATACCAGGCTGGCACCAAAGGTTTTTGTAGGAATTGGGCTGCTTATAGGTCTCGGTATGGGACTTATTTATCTGTCATCACTACATGTGTCCCATACACAGCAGATGGCTTCATGGCAAAGTATAAATTACATGACTCAGTCTTTGGTTGTGTTACCCCTGCTCAGATGTTGCATGCGTCAACCAATGGTCGCGGGCCACTTCATTTACTGTGCTGTTGGGCACCAGACTGCTATAACATAGGTATTTTATTTATCAGCTAAACACATCCTATCCAGGCGTTGTAAAATCTGGCATGCGTCAGCAATGCCTGGGCAGAGGAACTGTATCCCCAAAGTTGGGCACATCATCTGTGTTATCCCCCTATTTCAGCCACACGCGTTTCTGACGGGTGTATAAAATCGAGCACAATCTCCATATACATTGTCAGTAGAATGGCCTTACTGAAGAGCTCAGTGACTTTCAATGTGGCACCGTCATAGGATGCCACCTTTCCAACAAGTCAGCTCATCTCATTTCTGCCATGCTAGAGCTGCCCTAGTCAACTGTAAGTGTGGTTATTGTCAAGTGGAAACGTCTAGGAGCAACAATGGCTCAGCCGAGAAGTGGTAGGCCACAGCTCGCAGAACAGGACTGCCAAATGCTGAAGTGCGTAAAAATCCTCTGTCCTTGGTTGCAGAGCTTACTACCGAGTTTCAAACTGTCTCTGGAAGCAAATGTTCCGACATATAGGGGAAAGCCTTCCCAGAAGAGTGGAGGCTGTTATAGCAGCAAGGGGGGGACCAACTCCATATTAATGCCCATAATTTTAGAATTAGATGTTCGACATGCAGCTGTCCACATACTTTTGGTCATGTAGTGTATCATGTTATTGGTCAAGGGAACTCACCCAACCTACAGAGGAGTCGACAGAACAGGCAGAGGAGCAGAAGCTGCCAGACCTGTTGCACTCCCTGCTGGGACGTAGGCAGAACACAGCTCTCCGCTAGCTCTTGGAAGAACTCTATCCTGTTGAACTCCATGGTGTAGCCTCAACTATGCCTGGCTCTCACTGGAGAAACAATGTAGCAACAATGTAGCTGTAAGTGAGTGATCAATGTTAAAGTCATAATATGGCACAGCGGTTTAAGGCACTGCATCTCAGTGCTAGAGGCGTCACTACAGACACTCTGGTTCAAATCCAGACTGTATCACAACTGGCCGTGATTGGAGTCCCATAGGGCGGCGCACAATTGGTCCAGCGTCATCCGGGTTTGGCCGGTGTAGGTCATCATTGTAAGATCATCATTGTAAGGGTTTGGCCGGTGTAGGTCATCATTAGGCAAGATACCTCATCCCCATATTATTACTTACCCTCTTGCACCACAGTATCTCTACTTGTACATCTATCACTCCAGTGTTAATGTTAAATTGTAATTATTTTCGCCTCTAGGGCCTATTTATTGCCTACCTCTCTACTCTTCTACATTTGCAGACACTGTACATACATTTTTTTTATTTTTGTGTTATTGACTGTACGTTTGTTTATGTGTAACTCGGTGTTGTTTTTGTCGCACTGCTTTGCTTTATCTTGCCAGGTCGCAGTTGTAAATTAGAATTTGTTCTCAACTGGCCTACCTGGTTAAATAAAGTTGAAATACAGTGATCACTCTGATCACTCCCATGATCACTCTGGATGAACTGCAGAGATCTACAGCTGAGGTGGGAGACTCTGTCCATAGGACAACAATCAGTCGTATATTGCACAAATCTGGCCTTTATGGAAGAGTGGCAAGAAGAAAGCCATTTCTTATAAAATGTCCATAAAAAGTGTTGTTTAAAGTTTGCCACAAGCCACCTGGGAGACACACCAAACATGTGGAAGAAGGTGCTCTGGTCAGATGAAACCAAAATTGAACTTTTTGGCAACAGTGCAAAACGTTATGTTTGACGTAAAAGCAACACAGCTCATCACCCTGAACACACCCTATCCCCACTGTCAAACATGGTGGTGGCAGCATCATGGTTTGGGCCTGCTTTTCTTCAGCAGGGACAGGGAAGATGGTTAAAATTGATGGGAAGATGGATGGAGCCAAATTCAGGACCATTCTGGAAGAAAACCTGATGGAGTCTGCAAAAGACCTGAGACTGGGACGGAGATTTGTCTTCCAACAAGACAATGATCCAAAACATAAAGCAAAATCTACAATGGAATGGTTCAAAAATAAACATATCCAGGTGTTAGAATGGCCAAGTCAAAGTCCAGACCTGAATCCAATCGAGAATCTGTGGAAAGAACTGAAAACTGCTGTTCACAAATGCTCTCCATCCAACCTCACTGAGCTCGAGCTGTTTTGCAAGGAGGAATGGGAAAAAATTTCAGTCTCTCGATGTGCAAAACTGATAGAGAAATACCCCAAGCGACTTACAGCTGTAATCGCAGCAAAAGGTGGCGCTACAAAGTATTAACTTAAGGGGGCTGAATAATTTTGCACGCCCAATTTTTCCATTTTTGATTTGTTAAAAAAGTTTGAAATATCCAATAAATGTCGTTCCACTTCATGATTGTGTCCCACTTGTTGTTGATTCTTCACAAAAAAATACAGTTTTATATATTTATGTTTGAAGCCTGAAATGTGGCAAAAGGTCGCAAAGTTCAAGGGGGCCGAATACTTTCGCAAGGCACTGTAATAAAGGCACACCTCCATTTTTGTAGGCACTAACTCCTCCATGGTTAGTTGGACAAAGTTTTGTAGGGTTTAATTTAGGGATGCATGATATATCTGTGAACATATCGGAATCGGACGATTTTAGCTAAAAATGCCAACATCGGCTGAAAATGCCAACATTGATATCAGCCCGATGTCTAGTTTAACAGAGATGTGCAAAACCCATGTCAAAGCTGACGTGCATACCTACATAACGTAGGTACATGAGTGCTACATGAGCGCTACACTTGCAACACAGCATTCCTAACCTAGCCCACAATGTCTGCTGTGTGGATCGAGCAGTCAACAAGTCGAGCAGTCATTTGAAAGAGTAAGAACATTTCAGCAAGACAACTCAAAGACAAAAATCCATTAACGGCAAGATAATCAACCATTTTCTGTCGTGGGTGAGGTTGGCTTTCACTGACTGGTCAAGCACCGGTATACACTACCAAGTGCGCTATTTTTCAGATGTTGCCCTACCGGAGTTACGCAGTAATAGCATCGCTGCGATTAGCTTCCCGACTGACATTTGGACCAGCGATATCAGCCCCATGGGCATGCTGAGTCTGACAGCACAGTGGGTCGTCAAGGACTTTGTATTGAGGAAAGTCGTATTGCATGCTCATGAATGTGCTGCCATTTCCATGGCATTTGAGAACATGTTTGAAACATGAACACGCTAGCTAGGTCCATTCGAACATCTGACTCGAGAAATAACCTCATAAACTTCGCCTGCAGCAGACATGATACCTACCCTCTGTCATGGCATTGAAATGCCTGCTCAGCAAAACTACCGACACAGGCTGTGACCAAGCATTTCGGTGGCATTCTCTCTTTACTGTATTGCCACCATGTTCGATGCTATGTACAAGGATCGCTACTTCGATGCAGACAAGAAACAGGGTATACGTGAAATGTTACATACACAGCTGGACAAAATGGAAACGGACACAGTTACAGTGCGCACCGAGGAAGAGAGGCCACGGACAGGCCGAGCTGAAACTTCACAGCTTGACATGTATGATGAAATCCTAGTTGAGAATGAAACGACTGAACAAGTGAACAACGAAACACAGCAAGTAAGTGAAAGAAATAGGTTTTGATTAAGTTTTACTGGTAATGGGGACATACATAAATGCCAACAAAATACATTTTTGGTCAGTGTGCTGTGTATGTGCGTGTTTGTAATATTTATTTAACTAGGCAAGTCAGTTAAGAAAACATTCTTATTTACAATGACAGCCGACCTCGGGTCAAACCCGGACGACGCTGGGCCAATTGTGCGCCACCCTATGGGACTCCCAATCACGGTCAGATGTGATACAGCCTGGATTCGAACCTGGGACTGTAGTGATGCCTCCTGCACTGAGATGCAGTGCCTTAGACCGCTACATCCATGTGTGTGTGTGTTAACTATTTAACTGTACTAGAATGCTTAAAAGGCTGCTAAAATGTTAAATATCGATGGTCAGTATCGTTTTTTGGGGGGGGGGGAAAGGAAAATAACGGATATCGGTATCGGCCAAAAATGTAATATCAGTGCATCACTAGTTTTATTGAACTCTGAAAATAAGGTTTTTGGTTAACACAGGCTTAGGAGATCGGAAACATTTTGTTCTATGAGAATCTTAATCAGCTAACTTCACTTTTTGTGAATTTTGAAGCATTTATATACAGTCGTGGCCAAATGTTTTGAGAATGACCCAAATATGAATTTTCCTGAGTTTGTATAATGGCAATTTGCATATACTCCAGAATGTTATGACGAGTGATCAGATGAATTCCAATTAATTGCAAAGTCCCTCTTTGCCATGTAAATGAACTGAATCCCCAAAAAACATTTCCACTGCATTTCAGCTCTGCCACAAAAAGGACCAGCTGACATCATGTCGGTGATTCTCTCGTTAACACAGGCGTGAGTGTTGATGAAGACAAGGCTGGAGATCACTCTGTCATGCTGATTGAGTTCAAATAACAGACTGGAAGCTTCAAAAGGAGGGTGGTGCTTGGAATCATTGTTCTCCCTCTGTCAACCATTGTTACCTGCAAGGCAAAATGTGCTGTCATCATTGCTTTGCACAAAAAGGGCTCCACAGGCATGGATATTGCTGCCAGCAAGATTGCACCTAAATCAACCATTTATCGGATCATCAAGATCTTCAAGGAGAGCGGTTCAATTGTTGTGAAGAAGGCTTCAGGGTGCCCAAGAAAGTCCAGCAAGCACCAGGACCATCTCCCAAAGTTGATTCGGCTGCGGGATCGGGGCACCATCAGTACAGAGCTTGCTCAGGAATGGCAGCAGGCATGTGTGAGTGCATCTGCACACAGTGAGGCGAAGACTTTGAGGATGGCCTGGTGTCAAGAAGGGCAGCAAAGAAGCCACTTCTCTCCAGGAAAAACATCAGGGACAGACTGATATTCTGAAAAAGGTACAGTGATTGGACTGCTGAGGACTGGGGTAAAGTAATTTTCTCTGATGAATCCCCTTTCCAATTGTTTGGGGCATCCGAATAAAAGCTTGTCCGGAGAAGACAAGGTGAGCGCACCATCAGTCCTGTGTCATGCCAACAGTAAAGCATCCTGAGATCATTCATATGTGGGGTTGCTTCTCAGCCAAGGGAGTGGGCTCACTCACAATTTTGCCTAAGAACACAGCCATGAATAAAGAATAAAACCAACACATCCTCCGAGAGCAACTTCTCCCAACCATCCAGGAACAGTTTGGTGATGAACAACGCCTTTTCCAGCATGACGGAGCACCTTGCCATAAGGCAAAAGTGGCTCGGGGAACAAAACATCGATATTTTGGGTCCGTGGCCAGGAAACTCCCCAGACCTTAATCCCATTGAGAACTTGTGGTCAATCCTCAAGAGACGGGTGGACAAACAAAAACCCACAAATTCTGACAAACTCCAAGCATTGATAATGCAAGAATGGGCTGCCATCAGTCAGGATGTGGCCCAGAAGTTAATTGACAGCATGCCAGGGCGGATTGCAGATGTCTTGAAAAAGAAGGGTCAACACTGCAAATATTGACTCTTTGCATCAACTTCATGTAATTGTCAATAAAAGCCTTTGACACTTATGAAATGCTTGTAATTATACTTCAGTATTCCACAGTAACATCTGACAGAAATATCTGAAGACACTGAAGCAGAAAACTTTGGGGAAATTAATATTTGTGTCATTCTCAAAACTTTTGGCCACGACTGTAAACAAAAAAAAAGTGAATAAAGGCCCTAATTCACAAAGGTAATGTGAACTGACTGATATTATCTCATGGAACAAAATGTGTAAGATCTCCTAAACCTGTGTTAACCCCAGACCTCATGTTTTGTGTTTATACCAACACCCTATTCTTTCCACACTGACCACGTTTACATGCACACCAATATTATTTGGGATACTTAAGTGGCTTATTCTGTTTTTGAGTTGAGGCACTTAAACGTCATATCCCTTTTACAATAACCAGAAAAGCTTGTATCTCGGTTATGAGAAACTCTGATAAGATGCCTGGCATATAATGATCTAAGACGGGATACTGTGGCATGTTAACATCTTATCCTGTTTACTGTTTTTGCAGTCTGCACAGGCTCAGTTTTGCATATGGATCTTGTGTGATGATGTTGTCATCTGATTGTCAAACAAATCACTTCAATAAGTAGTTTACCTGTGCAGTTCGATTCACCATAATAATTCAGCCTACTATAATTAATTTACTATCACTTAAATGAAGTTTCGGCTTGTAATTTCCAACATTTGGTAGGCCATTTGCTTGTCAACTATAGTTTAATACATGCAGCTTCTATTCTGTCATAACTTGTTGCTCCAGAAGACTAAATAAAGTAGCGGTCAACAGAATAATGTCTTAAATCTATAGAATAAATGCATTAGTAATCTAGTTAACACTGGTAAAGTTGTCTGTTTTGTTTAGGGACCGGGGATAAAATGCAGAAAGATTGGTCCGATGCAAATGTCCAAATGTCATTAGTTTGACCATTAAGGAAATGAAAAGCTGAGAAGACCAGGAAACACATTTCTGATAAGACTTCAGTTCATCTTGGGTGCACATGTTGTGTGGTTGATGTACTATCTGCTTGCATAACAGTGTCAAAGATAACACATTACACACATTACACTCTGTCAGGAGGAAAGGGCCAAAATGCACACAACTTATTGTGGGAAGTTTGTGGAAGGCTACCTGAAACATTTGACCCAAGTTAAACAATTTAAAGGCAATGTTACCAAATACTAATTGAGTGCATGTAAACTTCTGACCCACTGGGAATGTGATGAAAGAAATAAAAGCTGAAATAAATCATTCTCTCTGCTATTATTCTGACATTTCACATTCTTAAAATAAAGTGGTGATCCTAACCAACCTAAGACAGGGAATTTTTACTATAATTAAATGTCAGGAATTGTGAAAAACTGAGTTTAAATGTAGTTGGCTAAAGTGTATGTAAACTTCCGACTTCAACTGTACATGTCATTTCATTACATATTTCATATATCGATGGCATAATTGGCCTGCGATGATCTGTAGGGCCGTGATCATTGACCATTTACATTACACAATAGTTTTGATGCGTGCGCTCCAAGCCGCGCTACGCGGTAATAACTATGAACAATAACTGATGGCCCGCTCTCCCGATCGCAACAGATAGTTCAGATGAAAGGTAACAGAGTCGGTGAACTTATGTGCATTCATGGATGCACAGAATTTATGGATTAGACGGAGTTAAGGAAGAGAAAGCAGCGAGATCGGACGATGGCGATTTCCTCCTTTTAATGAGTTGAGATCTTTCGGACATTTCCACCTGACCTAATTAATGCGCCCCTGGCCCAGCTGAGCAAGTAGCCATGAATTAAAGTATTCTTCCGCCAACTCCATGGGCCTTTTCTACAGTAACACCGACAGTTACATGACCAACAGCATGGTCAAGCAAGTTAATGTTTCTGACATTTTAGGACAACTAATGATTTAGAACCACGGAGAGTTACTGCAAGTAGCAAAGAAAACAGGAGCTGCCTCCACTATTCCAGCACCATTTCAACTTCACCAAATCACCTCTTTTTAGTCTAATACCGTGACAAATGAAACAGAGTAACATGTATCCAATCAAATTCATAATCACAAAGATAAAATCATAACAATCATTCATTATTAACATAATTAGGTAATTCAGCAATTCAGTTCAATAAGAAGTCAATAGGAATCATCCTTGACTCATTTAGGCTCGTAACTATTCCTCATAATCATAAGAATAATACAAATATTGCAATAAATGATCGGTACCAAAAACAATGTAGTCCAATCAACGTAAACTAAATATGATGTTGCTGTCCATGGTTCTGACTTCTGTGTGCGCGTTGGTGCAAGTAGAAAAACATTTAGATTACTTGTAGAGAAACACCAATGCCACCCCCCTCTCTTTCATGTTGACAATGGTCTATCACTCTCATACAGTACACGCTATTATTTTTTGTTGTCCTAGACTATCTGGCTAAATTGCTTGCTCGCTAGCTTAACTTCCATTCATGATCAACATTAGCTAGTTAACATTAGCCTTCTACATCTAGCTACATATTGAACTTCCATCCTCTCAGGCCAGGGGCACAACAATGTATGAATTAATGGTTGGATCAGAATCGCTTTTATAATCATTGGTCAGTACAGAGAATTAAGTAAAACCACAAGTCCAAATCCCCATCGCCATTCATGGCTAATTTAGGAAAGGGCCCATTTTAGCTAGCTGGCTAGCTAGCCACCGAAGGACTACAACACAACGAGGTGTAACAATTCAAGTTTTTCTGTCAATGACGTATGCTCTCAATGGGATTTGATAGGAGTGAGGCCAAATTCAAGCTTTTTTGGTGCTCCAGAACAATTCACAGAAGAGCTCGCTCAGTTTAGCATTTTTTTAAATACTTTTTTAAATACTTGTTTTGTCAAGGGAGGCCAGATCCTCGCTGGCTTCTATTGCCTTCAATTTTACCACCGGCAACAATGTTATACTCGTTTGGACCAGACAGCATCAGATACAGTAGATGGCCGACAGTAGAGAGACAGAGGGGCACTGTTTTGCTCGGATGCTTTCTCCTGTGAGATACATTCAGCCTCTTGCGAATCGAAGGAGAATTATGAAAGAGAGCAATGAAAGATAAATTATTTATGTTTTTTTATTGGTCAATTTTTTGGGGGGAATCCTGGATTCCCTTGACATCCATGAATACAAGCCACTGCATTTGTTGAAACCAAGACTGTTCTCAGGGCAGGTTTTCCAACTTTGACCAACAGAAGTGACTTTTCATAGCAGGTTAGGAGACTGGCACTTGCACAGATAGGGCTCTACCTGTGCAGAGCACATGCCCCATTGCCCTTCCAGTCTCCAAAGTGCCCTGTTGGGTGGCCGTTAAATTTCCCCCCCAAAAAAGGTTTTATAAACATTTTTTGTTATTGTTGTTCGGAACCCATTGCCCACAAGTCGTCAAGTTCGCCACCCTCACCTGTCCATTGGCTGCACCTGTTGATCTTCCCATCCCAGTCGGTATTAGAGATCTGCCCATCCCAGTCGGTATTAAACTGAACAAAAATATAAACACAACATGCAACAATTTTGTTTATTTTACTGAGTTACAGTTCATATGAGGAAATCAGTCAATTGAAATAAATTCATTATGCCCTAATATATGGATTTCACATGACAGGAATACAGATATGCATCTGTTGGTCACAGATACCTTTAAAAACAAATGGGCCTCACAAAGGGCCTCAGGATGTCCTCATGATATTTTTGTGCATTCAAATTACCCTTGATAAAATGCAATTGTGTTCTTTGTCCATAGCGTATGCCTTCCCATACCATAACACCCTTGCCACAATGGGGCACTCTGTTCACAGCGTTGAAACCGCTCGCCCACACGATGCCATACACCTGGTCTGCAGTTGTGAGGCTGGTTGGATGTACTGCCAAAATCTCTAAAATTACATAGGAGGCGGCTTATGGTAGAGAAATAAACATTGCATTCTCTGGCAACAGCTCTGGTCGACATTCCTGCAGGCAGCATGCCAATTGCACACTCCCTCAACTTGAGACATCTGTGCTGTGGCATTGTTTTGTGTAACAAAAATGTACATTTTAGAGTGGCCTTTTATTGTCCCCAGCACAAGATGCACCTGTGTAATGATCATGCTGTTTAATCAGCTTCTTGGTATGCCACACCTGTCAAGTAGAGAGATTATCTTGGCAAAGGAGAAATGCTCACTAACAGGGATGTAAACAAATTTGTGCACAGAATTTGTAGAGAAATAAGCTTTTTGTGTGTATGGAACATTTCTGGGATCTTTTATTTCAGCTGACTTTACATGTTGCGTTCATATTTTTGTTCAGTGTAGATAGAACGTGGCGGCCCTGCCTGCCTATGGGGAAAACAAACTGTGGTTACCTAGATAGGTTACCCCATTGGCTCACAGCATAAACTTTACCTTTTTCAAGTGCAATTTTCTTGTCATCTGCTTGTTTTAGTCAATTACAAAACAACATTTTACAACAACAGTACAACAAAAGTTCACTTTTCAACATTGCTTGCTCCCGAGCATTCTCACTACTAGAAAATGTTTATTATAAGGCTTCCCTCATGCCCCTTTTCGTGATGGTGCTATCAGCCACATGAGTGAGTGCTACCAACTGGCTACTGACCTGAACATTAAGTTAGCCAAGACCAACAACACAAACAGACTCTACAGCTACAAGTAGTGAGTGGAGTTACAAACAGACTAAACAAGTTAAATGTCCTACCTGTGATCAAATGTTTTTCACACACATAGCTACTTGTAGCATACTTGGACACCAGGTCCCCATTCTCCCATGCCGAATGGCCTGAAGCCACAGGGCCCTTCACGCAGGCTCTATTTCCCTATGTGGGAGCATTGTGAACCATAGGTCAGGATTTTTCACATTGAACAACACTGCAGCTTTTCGGCATCTTTTGTTATCTGTATAACAAACCATCCAGAGGAAGTTGGCTCTTTTACACAGGGGGGCAATAGGTTTTTGTTTTGTTTTGTGGGCGTGGTCGAGGGGTTTATACCAATAAAACCTAGCGGTCAAACAGGGAAATGGTTCCAATCGTTTGTCCACCATTCATTTTTCCTTTGGGGATAGTAGAAACACTTAAAAGAAAGGCTGTTTCATGTAGGCTGTGTAAATCTCTCTAGGACAAGGTGACTTTACATTGTCCTGTTGAAAAACAAATAATGCTGTGGTAGCCATGCTGGTAAAGTGTGCCTTGAATTCTAAATGAATCACTGACAGTGTGACCAGCAAAGCACCACCCCACCTCCTCCTCCATGCCTCACGGTTGGAACCACACATGCGGAGATAATCTGTTCACCTACTCTGCGTCTCACGAAGACACGGCGGTTGGAACCAAAAATCTCTTCTTCTCATTGGTGTCCTTTAGTAGTGGTTTCTTTGCAGAAATTCGACCACGAAGGCCTGATTCACGCAGTTTCTTCTGAACAGTTGATGTTGAGATGTGTCTGTTACTTGAACTCTATGAAGCATTTATTTTGGCTGCAATCTGAGGTGCAGTTAACTCTAATGAACTCATCCTCTGCAGCAGAGGTAACTCTGGGTCTTCCTTTCCTGTAGTGGTCCTAGCTAGTTTTATCATAGCGTTGATGGTTTTGCGACTGCACTTCAACGTTCAAGTGCAGTTGCTATTTGACCACGAAGGAGAGTGATGGAATGCTGCATCAGATGACCTGGCCTCTACAATCACTCGACCTCAACCTAACTGAGATGGTTTGGGATGAGTTGGACCGCAGCGTAAAGGAAATGCAGCCAACAAGTGCTCAGCATATGTGGGAACTCCTTCAAGACTGTTGGAAAAGTATTCCTCATGAAGCTGGTTGAGAGAATGCCAAGAGTGTGCAAAGCTGTCATCAAGGCAAAGGGTGGCTACTTTGAGGAATCTAAAATATATTTTGATTTGTTCAACACTTTTTTGGTTACTACATGATTTCATATGTGTTATTTCCTAGTTTTGATATATTCACTATTATTCTACAAAATAGTAAAAATAATTCCTTGTGTCCAAACTTTTGACTGGTACTGTGCATTGATACCCACACATGCAATCAGAGCCAGCCCTAGCCTTTTGGGGGCCCTAAACAAAAATGGAAGTTAAAGAGTTCATTTCCTGCAATTCTAACACATTTTGCCATAGGGTGGAGAGAAATGTTTGCAGTTTTTAATGATATCTAAGTAAGAGTGACTAACAAAAATCAATGTGCTGCCCCTGGTCGGTAATTCGACCACGATTACTTCAAGTTTAGATAGCTGACTAGGCTAATTTACAAATCCCATGTTTTTTTGCTGACATGTGTGAGTGACTGTCAGTGACTGACATAACAAAATAAAAACTGCTGATGCACAACCAAATTTCCAAATTGCCCCTTGTGTACTCTATTTCTTTAACTCACAACAGTAAGTTGAGACCCAGACTGAGTCTCTGGGAATTGGTCCACAGGCCAACAAAAGTTGGGCCGCGCCGCCAGTTCCCCATCCCTGCCCTACATGACAAGGCTGCTCAACCTGTGAGTTATGGACTGCCACTTTTTTCAAACTAATGTTACCGTCACCTGTGTGTACCATTTTACCTGTGTGTACCATACTGACAGCACTGGTGGTCTTACCATAAAATAATGATTTTAAATGTGTAGATATCATTTTGTTGTTGGATAATTCTCGTGTGTTGTGTTTTAGTGAACATTTTTCATTTGTTTCAAATAATTCAGTCTTAGATGCTATTAAAACTATGTCATGTCCCCTTATTGAAATAAAACTGAACTTTTCCCTTCACGACAGATTATGAAATGTCTTTGCATGAAATGTTCTACTCAATTGTGCACTGCACTACCAACCTAAGAAACAATGAAAAACAATATTGTTAGTATGTTAACAAAAATTACTGTAAATGCATAATTTCTATACCAGTGTTCACCAGTGTAAGCTTCAGACTTCAATGTTTTTGTCATAGAGAAATGAGATTGAAACTGATACAGAAGTGGAGGGAATATAATTTCCCCCTTCATCTCCTCTTTCCTTCTTTGAGCCCTGGGCAGTATTGGTTTGTTTTCCCCTTCTTTTGTTTTGTCGTTTTTCTGTCTCAGGAGTAATTCACCAGACCTTCTGTCTTAATGCCCAGGGCCGATCCTCTTCTTCCATCTCTTCTTATTCTAGGAGCATATGTCACTGAGATTAGGCAGTGCTCTACTAATTAGAGGCTCCTATTGTGGCAGGTTTCTCTTTTCACTGCGGTAGTAGTGTTTGTTATAATTGTGTTGGTGGGGGAACAGTGCAAGGCTTGCTGTGCTGGCAGAAGGTTTTTATAGTACTCTTAGTGAGTTCACATCCAGGTGGTCGGCCCTATAGACCCACTCCTTTGCACATGTTTGTTTGTTCTGTGTTTAGAACAGTCAGGCTCTGAAGAGGTCCACGTTTCACCTTTCACCTCCTCTTTCCTGGTGAGAGAAGTTTGTCAGTGAGCGGTAAGAGGGAACATGGACATGTAACCCTGTCAAGAATACTTCAAATTCACACAGATACACATGTATACATTCAATATATACTGAGATAATGTATGTTTAAGCCTGTTGCTCATGCAATATGTAATAAATTATAAGCAGGTGATGTGTGATTATTAGGGTTGTTTAATTGAGTTGTTCTATGTTGGCAGTGTCTCCCCTCACCCTTTGGGAGAGAGGCACAAGTGGCACATTCAACTCCAGTAAATAATCAAGCAGCCCTTTCATTCTCTTCGAGAGGTTAGCCCTGTTCCAACACCTGAGCTCCCACTGGAGGAGAAAGAGAAGCCCCCCGGGAAGCCCCACCTCTGTTATCATGCACCTCTGTGTGGACATGCAAGGGTCAACGAAATACCCGTGCGAATGCCCATCGTGAAACTGCTTCTCTCTACTCGACCAGAGCATGACCTGGAAGTGCTGACCAGTGCCCCCAGCACTCTGGCAGAGGTGTACTGTTTCCCTGTGATTTCAAGGGGTGAAACCAGAGGAAAATCTGTATCAGCAAATGGTGGAAAGTGAGTTATGATCAGAAGACAGGCTACGGTGTTTCAAATCTTTCATTATTGTATAACGTTAAACATTTTTGAAAGCATTAATACATTTTCTCAATCTGTGCGATCTATACATAAACATTTATCCACCCATTCTAATACTGTATATGAAAACATTGTATGCAATATTGTGTTGTTTATTGTGTTATTTGAGGGGTTAGATTTGTGTGTAAAAATTAAATGTTGGAGCATGCATGGGGAAACATTTATATTTTAGTCATTTAGCAGACGTTTTTATCCAGAGCGATTTACAGGAGCAATTAGGATTAAGTGCCTTGCTCAAGGGCACATCGTCAGATTTTTCACTTAGTCGACTTGGGGATTTAAACCAGCAACCTTTCAGTTACTGGCCGGATGCTCTTAACCGCTAGGCTACCTTCTGCCGAAACAGTAATAACAAACACACAGAAATGCCCATTTTGGGCCTCACGAGTAGTGCAGCGGTCTAAGGCAGTGCTGGCTGTGCTACTAGAGCTCCTGGTTTGAGTCCAGGCAGGGATGTTCTTGTCCCATCGCGCACTAGCGACTCCTGTGGCAGGCCATGCGCAATGCACGCTGACACGGTCGCCAGGTGTACAGTGTTTCCACCGACACATTGGTGCGGCTGGCTTCCGGGTTAAGCGGCCGTTGTGTCAAGAAGCAGTGCGGCTCGGCTGGGTTGTGTTTCGGAGGACGCACGGCTCTCGACCTTCTCCTCTCCCGAGTCCATATGGGAGTTGCAGCGATGGGACAAGATACCGTGAAATTTGGGAGAAAAAGGAATAAAAACTAAATGTATAAATAGAAATGACAGTTTTGAACTACTGTTCAAAATACGTACACATATTTACTAATTTTAAGTATTTTTTTCATTTGTAACAATTTCATAATCGATATCTTAAAAATGTCAATTGCAAGGATGATAACCATAGAAAGCTGGTTATAATCTCACACAATTGAACTCTTAGTGCATAAGTATGGGGGAGTCCGTACATCACCTCACCCTCCATACATGATCTATATACCATTAAAGTCGTTTGGATACAGATGCCAACTCAGCCCAGCTAGTTGGATGAGAAGGGGGAGGGGGGGATCAGCACCCCTGGTTACCGATCTACGGGTGCCTGATGGCCTATACACCCAGTCCTTTGGCCCTGTGGCATGGCGACAGGAATGTATATTTCAAATGACCATGGATACTTCGGAACGTGGGCTGGTGTCACTCAATCTTTGAGGATGTCAGGTCCAACAGTGATAATGTCTGGGCTTGAGCAGTCTGCAAGTAGATTTGATATTTTTCCAGGGGCTTTATTTTTTAAGGAGGGGGAATGGGGGCAGCTGTATTGCTGGGGGAAAGAAACAAAAATGATCAGAACAGGAAGTGAGTGTGCTTAAATAGGGAGGTATGAATAGGGGTGCAAAGTGAGGTCGGGGAAGGGGGGCACTGAGCTGTATGGAAGGGTGTATGAGGGCAGGTGGCATGAACATCTAGAAGAAGGCAAATTGTCTCATTGGGAAGCCGCGGGATTAATAAAAACAGAAGACTGTTGGCACATTGTCATATTCATATTTTGGAGAATATTCAGAGGTGAAAATTTTCCGCGGGAATTAACGGGAATATATGGGAATTAACAGGAATATATGGGTATTAACAGAAATATATGCAAATTAATATTAATACCATTTAAATGTAGATGTTTTTTGCATTGGATATATTTACCATATCATATGGAGACAGAAACATAAACCTTTTACCTCATCATAAGTAGACATAATTGCAAATGATTAAATCCTTCCAATAGAAATAAAAAACAATTTAGTTACGAATGAACTTTAATTAAATGAGTTGACTCTTCACATGGGATGATTTCACTGAACAACAAAAGAAAGAGAATATTGAATGATCCCCAAAGATCCATCGCATCTCCCAAAAACTTTTCAACATACATCTGTAAAATGATAGTCTAGAAACTAAAGCTTTGGTTGTCTTCCCTTCAGGCTTCCATGTTTTCTGCCTGGACCTCCTCAATGTCCACCTCTTGAACATCAGACTCCGGGGCCTCATCTTCACTGTCACTTTCTAACCTTGTTGATGGATGTCTCGCTGTCAGCCTCAAAAATCCTCAAATTTTACCAGATGGCCAACCATTTTTCAACCCTTATATTGGTCAGCCTGTTGCGTGCTTTGGTGCGTGTGTTCCCAAACAAGGACCAGTTGCGCTCTGAGGGGGCTGATGTTGGTGGGATTTGGAGGATGGTGGAGGCAACAGGGGAAAGAGCCTCAGATCACAAGCCCCTTCCAGCAGGTGGCTGATGAGATATGTTGGCACGGCTGCCATATTGCATTTCCATCCCAAAGCCCTTGCTGGGAAGTGTACTTCGCCAGACTGTCAAGAACCTTGCCCTCATCCAGGCAAAGGTGGCGAGACATGGTAGTGATGACACCATTGGCCTTGTTGATCTCTGCACCAGACAGGATGCTCTTGCCAGCATACTTGGGGTCTGACATGTATGCTGCAGCATGTATGGGCTTCAGGCAGAAGTCTTCACGCTTTTTGATGTATTTCAGAACTGCAGTTTCCTCTGCTTGGAGCAACAGTGAAGTGGGCAGGGCAGTATGGATTTCTACTCTTACATCTACAAACAGAGTCTGAACATCAGACAGGATGGCACTGTCTCCCTCAATCCCTGCAATGGCTACTGCTATAGGTTTCAGGAGTTTCAGGCTGCTTACCACTCTCTTCCAAAATACATCATCCAGGAGGATCCTCTTGATGGGTCTGTCCATATAAGCAGACTGTGATTTGACCATTTCTTGGAGACTCCTTCCCCTCCAGGGGACTGTCAAACATGATGACAACACCACCCCAATGGGTGTTTCTGGGCAGCTTCAATGTGGTGCTCTTATTCTTCTGTTTACTTGGTGAGGTAGATTGTTGCTATAACTTGATGACCCCTTCACATGCCTAACCATTTCCTTGGCTCTCTTGTAGAGTGTATCCATTGCTTTCAGTGCCATGATGTCCTTGAGGAGCAGATTCAAATCATGAGCCGCACAGCCAATGGGTGTGATGTGAGGGTAGGACTCCTTCACTTTAGACCAAGCAGCCTTCATGTTCGCAGCATTGTCTATCACCAGTGCAAATACCTTCTGTGGTCCAAGGTCATTGATGACTGCCTCCAGCTCATCTGTAATGTAGAGACCGGTGTGTCGGTTGTCCCTTGTGTCTGTGCTCTTGTAGAATACTGGTTGCGGGTTGGAGATGATGCAGTTTATTATTCCTTGCCCACAAACATTCGACCACCCATCAGAGATGATTGATGATTGCTTTCTCTATGATTTTCTTGACCTTCACTTGAACTCTGTTGAACTGCATCCAGCAAATGAGTAGATAAAGCATGCCTGGTTGGAGGGGTGTATGCTGTGCGAAGAACATTCAGAAATCTCTTCCAATACGCATTGCCTGTGAGCATCAGAGGTGAACCAGTTGCATACACAGCTCAAGCAAGACATTTATCAGCATTTCCCTGACTACGTTCCTCCATTGAATCAAAAAACGTCTGGTTCCAGGAGCTGTTGCTATCGATAAGGTGTCTGATTCATAATTTTCACCTCGAATAGAAGTAGAGGGACTTTTGTCAGAGGTTGCTTGTTGTGAGCGCTGAAGGAACTATATGCACTTGGTCAGATTATTCTGCATCTTTGTTGCATTCTTCACGTATGATTTGGCACAGTATTTGCAAATGTACACAGCTTTTCCTTCTACATTAGCTGCAGTGAAATGTATTCACACATCAGATAGTGCCCGTGGCATTTTCCTGTAAAGATGAGAAAAATATGAGTTAAAAAAACCCAAATACAATTCCATGTACAGATAAATAGTTAAGCAGTTAGATTAAACAACTCCTTTGTAAGATACATGAATTAACACTCCTCAGTTAGCAGGCTCAATCAAGCTAAAACCCACATGATAGCAAAAACTAACTAGGAGAAATTGTTAAGTAAAAATGATTTAAACACACCTTTCTGTAGGCTACTTTTTACTAGTTAACACAAAATCATGTATGTCATGTAAAATATATTCACCCCACCCAGTTTTGTAATCAAAACTTACCAGAAAGCATGTAGTCCTTGGCTCAGACAGTGTAGTAGCGTGGCCTCAATAGCATCTCATTAGTGTGCAAGATCTTGAGAATCAGCTGTACATGTGATGGAAGAATGCACTGTGGATGCAGAGGGTTGCAATTCCATTCCGAACCCTTGCAACCGTATTCACCCCCCCCCCCCAAAAGTAAACTTTGGGACATCTGCTAAGCTTATTTGGCAGGGCTTGGCAGAATACTATCCACCCACTACTAAAGCTTTGAGAGCAAAACCAAATATGTCATCAATATTTTGTCATTTTAAGTGTGACTTATTTTTTATGAACAGAACATTTGTCATTCTTGTTGTATTCTTATCCGAATTTAGGTTTCTGTTTACCACATGGTACCTTTTTAACCTATAGCTTTTAGAACAGTCTTCCGACTTTGAGTCACTTCATAGATCCCTACGCACAAAATCCAAAAACAGACATTTTATTTTTGGGTATGTGATCTTCAAATAATAATTTAATTGTTGCAGGGATATTGATGCAGTCCTTATTTTTACATTACATTTAGATAGACTAGACTGATATTACACTGGAGTGACAGCTGTGGCAAAGGGCCTTTTTAGCACTATTCACATACACAAGCACATGCGCGGCACACACGCTCATTAGGCAGCCTCATGCTCAATGGCCTGGAAATCATCCTGCTGGCTCCACCCCAAAGTGTGAGCGGCCTTTGTTATGGTAATCAGACTCTTACTTGAGTGTGTGTGCAGGGGGCAGGGGGTGCATGTGCGTGCAGTATAACAGGACTTGGCCATCAGTCATCAAGCCTCCTCACAGCTCCCATCCATAGGCCCATACAACATCAGATTTTTTTAAAGTATATTGATGAAAAACATAAATACAGTTTATTTACTACAAAATAAAAACAAGTTCATTTCAGGGTATTCACAATCAGGTCTCAGCAATACATGTCTCAACTCTCAAAAGTTTGAGCTTGCAGAATGCCTTGAGGACAACCCAGAAGCCCTGTCAGAAAGGAGGTGGGGGAAGGGGGGCTGCAGCCTGCAGTCATCAATATCTGCAGGCCATCTGTCATAGGGGTCTATGGGGGGAGGGGGGGGCACTCAGTCTCAACTCACAGAAGGACATATTCACCCCTATTTGAGTGAATTTCCACACCTTTCTGTAGCATGTTGCAGTGCTATAGTACAACATTATGTGGTGTATTACATTGAAAGAAGAACATAACTACACTGAATTTAAGGGTATAGGGCAGGCGAACAGATTTTGTATTAGCCTATAAGTGGGCCTACTAGACCTATACATTTAGATAGACTAGACTGATATTACACTGGAGTGACACACTATTGCCATGTTATAACCACAAGTGCTACCAACCTTATTTTATTGACTAAATTAATCTGATTGTGCATTTTTGCACACTACTTCAGTATTATAATCAGTTTCATTACATACTGCAGCAAAAGGGTGCCTACCTTTCACCTGCAGACACGATTCTGAGGGAGTTATTCTGAGAAATGAAAGCTTCCTTTCAGTCAGTGGTGGAAAAAGTACCCAATTGTCAAACTTGAGTAAAAGTAAAGACACCTTAATAGAAAATGACTCAAGTAAAAGTGAAAGTCACCCAGTAAAATAATACTTGAATAAAAGTCTAAAAGTATTTAGCTTTAAATATACTTAAGCATCAAAAGTAAATGTAATTGCTAAAATATACTTAAGTGTCATAAGTAAATGTATAAATCATTTCAAATTCCTTATATTAAGCAAACCAGACGGCACCATTTTTGTAGCTTTTTTAATTTACTTACGGGTAGCCAAAACTCAGACATAATTTACAAACAAAGCATGTGTGTTTAGTAACTCCGCCAGATCAGAGGCAGTAGGGATGACCAGGGAGGGATGTTCTCTTGATAAGTGTGTGAATTTGACCATTTTCCTGTCCTGCTAAGCATTCAAATAGTAACAAGTACTTTTGGGTGTCAGGTAAAATGTATGTCATTTTCTTTTGGTATGTAGTGAAGTAAAAGTAAAAGTTGCCAAAAGTATAAATAGAAACTTAAGTAGTACTTTAAAGTATTTTCACTTCAGTACTTTACACCACTGTTTTCAGTAACACTTTGAAAGCTAAAGCATATTTAAGGAGTTGCAATGAGAGAAAGGGAAGAAGTCGGATTAGACTTGTGACTTGCTGGGGTCCACGACCCCTTTGTGTTCCTTTTCAATGAGCATTGTTTTGGAACGCTGACAGTGTGCGCCGCTCTCATTGGCTGTTTTAGGAAACAATAACAGGACCGGTGGCTTCTGATTGGTTCAACCCGACAGCTGCCCAATACCCCCTCTCCGACTGATAAGTTTCTCTAACCAACTTTATTTAGTATGAAGTCAAGTTGCTTGTGTTTTGAAGAAGTGAGCAAAGGGAAATTTCACCGCAAAGAAGATGAAGCTGTGTAAAACGTTTTTAGGTGAGTAGCCTATGTATTATCTGTTTTTCTCTCTTCAGTAAGATAAGTGTTGATGGCTAATTGAACTCAGGTTAGGAGCAAGTGACGGTCGTTCACTAATTTATATGTTAGTATAGGTCTTGCTCTTTTGTTGTAGCCTAACTTGCATGTTTTTTATTCAATCATTTGAATTATGTTATAGTCTGTTTATGCTGCATTATTTGATATAGCCTATAGATGTTTAATCCAATACTTACTTGTTAATTTCGTAGGCTGTATAGCCAAGTGAATCATTTAAAGACACAGTAGCCTATTGGTTGTAAGGAAAGTGTCAGTATTTGCATTGGTTTATCACTAGGATGGATAAACGGGTTGGTTGTTTAGCAACAAAACCGACGCGTGCGGAACAATGGGAGAAAACAGACAGGGTTGGCTTAGAATGTTGCCAACATGTAAACTAGTGAATATTTAGTCTCCACTGTTTATTGAAAACATAAATACATTTGCACAATGGGCACTTGTAGTCTCGCGAATACATGGTTACAGCTGTTTTTTAGCTAGCTAGCGAATTTAATTCAAAACACCTCAAAACAAGACATGATGGTATCAAGAACAAGATTAAACGATCCAATTCCTCACATGGCAGTTTGTAATTCCTGCTAGCAAACTGGCCATCCAAGAATCACAACAAGCTGGCTTCTGCCCCGTGGATGCGCGCACATCAATTTCGTGAAATGTCAGCTAACCCATCTATTGGCTAACATCTTCCAGCCACTAGGCCTACTAGACACAAACAGGTGGCGTCCACTTTATTTAAACAGTCTAATTATGTCAAGGTGGCTGCTTTGTATTTCATTTACAATAACTCATGAACTCTACTTACACAATGTAATTTTAACCCAAAATGTACGGTAGCTATAGAGTAGTGAGGAGGAGGAGTCTACCATGTCAGGAAGTGACTTCACCAATCATTTTCTCTATTCAGGGTTCACTCAAACATGTTTTAAGCTTTGTTGTCTGAATCGTTTAATCAAAGTTTTCGCCTCCAGCTCCGGTCATGACAACCACAATCTGTCTCCTGAATTGTGCACTAAACCCGAACTATTTTTCTCTGCTTTTCCCTCGTTTACAATATTTACCACATCTACAAAATCAAATTGGCTCTATCGTAAACATTCAGGGAAACAAAACATTTGCTTTTTGGTCTTAATTTAAGGTTAAGGTTATGTATAAGGTTAACACGCAGTGAGGTCAGCGTTAAAGTTTGGGTTAGGTTTGAAATAATATTAAGAAGATACATTGTAAATGGGGGTTATGACTTTATGGTTGTGGTAACTAATGACGACCGTTTTCCCTGACTAAACTAGCTGGCTAGCTGAACTGTGCTAGTTTTCGTCCTCATTTCCAAACTTCATAAACTTATACAATCATGTAACAAAAAAATCGCTGGAAATAAACTTACATTATTTATTGTTGTATTGTTTTGATGAAGCGTCATGATTGGTTGGAGAACGACAGTGGCAAAGGTAGCCTAGTGGTTAGGCCAGTAACCGAAAGGTTGCTAGATCGAATCCCCGAGTGACAAGGTAAAAATCTGTCGTTCTGCCCCTGAACAAGGCAGTTAACCCACTGTTCCTAGGTCGTCATTGTAAATAAGAATTCGTTCTTAACTGACTTGACTAGTTATATAAAGATTAAATAAAACGAATAAATATCATCGGATCCAAGTTCAGATTTGAGCTCCATTGGCTTAGGGTTTGCTGGACGTTTCTGACTGTTCTTGGAACTGTGGGAACGGGCAGCCTCTCCCCGCTTGGCTCGACGGGATATGTAGTGATTTTGCCAACACAGCTTGAAATGTGGGCCTACACAGTCTTGTACCGAGGAATGAAGTGCTGCCAGAGCGCGACCTTCACATTTTTCAATATGAGAATACACGGAGCTGGTAAAAAATATTTCTGGAAAATTAGCCTATTTCTGAAGCTAAATAAATGTCCCGCAAGATCACATAGGTTAACGATGAATGAGTATTTTACATAACAGAACCGAATATAATAACATAGCATAACATCTCATCGTTTCTAGTGAGATTTTAGGACAGTAAACTGAAGCTGAATAGTCGCATTTATTTTCTCATGCGGCTCAAAGCTCAACAGCGCGCGCCACTAGACAATATACGTGCTTCGATTAGTTTGTTAACACCATCTGGTCTAACTTGCTCAGGAAACAGTAATCTAAATGTATATTCCAATGAAACTGATTGAGATCAAATGATTGGCATGCAGACGCAGTTTGGGCATTCACTGGTAAAATGTGAAGAATTGTCATTGACAGTGATGATGGCCTATTTTGAAATTAAGTAGACCTATGCCGAACTTGCTGTTTAGGGGTTTTAAACATATAAAATTTATTGAGACAATATATGTGAGTATAGGCAGACATTGCAAATGGAGGATGCATTTTAATCATATTCTATAGGCTAATAATATGCAATGCTACATCTGTCAGTACAAACTTTGATTGAGAAATTATGATGTAATAAATAAATACAAATTGCACTACACCACTGCTTGTAACCTTAACCTTTTTTTCAACTGGCTATCATATTTGTTGATTAAATCGGACTGTATTAATATTACGAGTAATCGAGGAATGGCACGAGTTAATCGACATGAGAAAATAGCAACTCGACAGAGTGCATTGACGACAATGAATGGCTAAATTACTTCCGGACACAAGGGGTCAGCGGAGCTCCTCCGTCTCCTCACCACTCTATAAAACTAGCAGACAAGGTCAATTAAATATATATTTTTTAATTGCACAGTTGCTGATTTTCAGCTGTTTATGAAAAGTGTTTCTGTAGCCTACATGACCGAAATTATATAAACAGAAAAATGTTGTGACTCCTAACCACACAAGGCCCTTTGTGCTGACCAAAGATTTCCTGAACTCACATTCCGTCCAGACACTTTGTTAGACAAAGGAAAGTTGTGTCCCTTCAGGGATTAGTGGCTCTTAACTCTGTATAGGGGACGTCAGGCTGCAGGCGTATTAAAAAAGTTTTGTGCGGGGTGGGGGAGTCTGTCAGATTGGTCCATCTGTTGGTGGGGAGTCGAAAGTGTAGCCTACCCTCTCGTTGGTCGCCCCCTATGTAATATTTATACAGCCGGTCCTAGTCACAGCAGATCCAACGCTGATTGTATTCCAGAGCAGGGCTGTCCATCTGCACTGGGGCTTTAAGAAGTGCCTGAGATTAGATGGGGGAGAAAAAGGCCCCAGCTGGTAACCGAAGAGGAGGTGAGTCTCTTTAAATATGCAAAACTCTTTCGAAGTTACTTCATTTTTATCGGTGCCAAAATGTGGATGATTTTTTTCTAGTTTTGCAACCGGAGGTCTGATGGATATAGACTAGGCCTGCTAGGCTATAGACCTATGCCCAATAAGTAAAAACATTTAGTTACATGCACTCCAAAGTGTAAACTACTAATTCATTTTAGCCCATTCCTATCCCTAAATTATTAATTGGGTTTCTAAACTTGTATAGGCTGCGTGATTTGATGATTATACCTCGATGATTAGACCTCGATTACTGTCTTATATTCGTGGCTATGTTAGCATTTATTAACATATATTTAAACCTACTTCTTAAGTGTATGTTTTTTTTGCTGTTACATTATATTATTTTCATCAAAACAAACGTTTTTCGGTTGATACTTTGGATGCCTACACAACGTGCTACGAAGACGTTGTCTATAACAGACCCCATGCAATTCGAAGTGGCACAGCGGTCTAAGGCACTGCATCTCAATGCAAGAGGCATCACTGCAGTCCCTGGTTCGAATCCAGGTTGCATCACATCCGGCCGTGATTAGGAGTCCCATTGGGCGGCACACAATTGCCCCGGGTTTAGCTGGGGTAGGCCGTCATTGTAAATACGAATTTGTTCTTTACTGACTTGCCTAGTTAAATAAATGATAACGTCAAAAGCCGATGTTTTTTTAAATGTAACTTTGTAGGGTTTTCTATCGGTGTGCATTGGAAATTGTTTTATATTGTGCTGTAAGAGTAATTATCAAACTTATAAGACCAAATGTCATGTTTATGGAAGGCAGTTTTAGCAGAGTGGTCTAGCTACTGTCCATGGTGCTGAAACTAAGGCACGCGCCACCCAAGCGCTGTCCGGGACACTGAACTGTTCAAGATCCTTGCACGGTGCTTAGATTTGCCTCAATACTGATGTTGATTGAGGGTGTCGAGTCTAAAGATAATGTATGATTGATGCACCATGATAAGTGATATCAAAAATTAACTGGAGTACCCGAAGCCCTGCCCCTCTTAGCCTATGTTGTGGGGTTTGCTATGGTGATGTCAGAGTATGGGGGAGGGGTGAACAAGGGACCATGAGCGAAAGGTAAGGCAAAATTACGTATTCTCGCTGACAAAGGCAAATGAAGCCATGTTTTTTTGCTTATATATTTTGGTGTAGGCTATTCTACATTTAAAGTTGGAGTAATGCCGCATTTGTAAACTGGAGACTGTCGGAAGAGCACCCAGCTCCGGATTATGTTTGATGTCTCTAACGGTCAATGAGGGCGGTGCGGGGATGTTGTGGACGTTGTATCCAATGCTGAGCAGAAGTTGTTGAAATAGGGATCAGAAAGCCCGTTTTGCCTACTTGAAAACAACGAAGCAACCAGAACCATTCAAAAATGGTAGGCTATTTATAAATCATATTACGTTTACAATTCTGCAGTATATAGTTACATTATTATGTTCCCCAAATTCGTTTGAAATCAGATTGTAAGCCTATCCTTTCGCGAATATATTTTGGTTTCTGAAATGGACGTCCCGGTCCTAATTCTTAAAGATGCAGTCTCTTTAGGCTGCTCATTTATATAAAACACTAATCTTATTTCACATAACCTTCAGTATCATATACATTATGGACTGAAAAAGCAGAATACACAGTTCTGTTAATCCAAAGGTAATCCAAAGGTAATCCAAACGACCAGAGAATGTCAATTCGGACAAATAACTGAACTCTTTTGGATATTCCCCTTGAAAAAAAACGCTTATCGTTTTGATATGAGTTTCAGAATAAGCTATAATGTTCACAGTTTGTAAAAACATTAATGTGTGACTTGTAGCCGATTGAGTGTTGCTTAGGGTTACAGAAACTTGGAGAAAATCATAATGTTGATAAGTTTGAAAGCTGTAGGCCTTGTGCAGTAGCCTATGCCATTGTATTTTGTGGTTTACCCTTCCCTTTACATTATGAAGAGCCTATAGAAAAAGTAGGAGATATCAAATCATATTTGAAGCCAGGCATATTTGTTTCGATTTAGGGTGCTATTGTGAAAGTCCTTTATGTTTTTGCAACCCAGAGAGGCATAGGCCTTTAATAAACGCAATGTTGCCTACTTTTCTTGTTCCTATCTCTTCAGTTTTTTGTCTTTGTAGTTCAGTTGTATGTGGATGTTCACTCGGTGACTAATTAAGGCCCAAACCTGCATGTTATTTTGTGACAAAGTGGCTTTGCAATGGGCCTACTTGCTGCGTTACTGTATAATTTGCCTAGTGCTTTGCTACTCGGCTCGCAGGAGGTTGTGTGTCGATGACTGTAAAGTGTGTCGGTAGGAGACGGGGGAGGTGGAGCTACATTTCCGAGAGCCGATGCGCCCCTCAAATGTCACCATCTCCCGGGGCTAAGTGCGCTCAGAGTGCCATTTATAACGAGTTTATTAATATAGTAGCACTAGAAAAACCCACCCAAGCTTGATATTTGAAGGCTCACTCTCTCTCTCTCTACTGCAAGGACTGATTAAATCGAAGGCGTGGTGGCATAGCATCTCATACAGAGTGAGTGTGTTAGGTCGTGTTAGCACCATGGACAGCGAGCGCCGTTGTGTTTTTGTGCAATAACGATAAACAAAGACACGAAGCCCCGTTCTCTTTAAACCCACAATCATATATTTTTTTGTTGAATCTATTCAAATGTGTCCTACAGTATGCTTTTAGGTCTAATTCCATTATGTGCAATACAGAAGAAAAATAGCATGTTCGAGGGCTATGCTTTTGGTAGGCTAGCTGCTCTGGTAAGCGGATATGCATTTCCGTTGTACAGTTAAATATTTTAGCATATATGCTTCATGACTGGTTTATTAAAGCCTATTCCTCAAATAACACAATTACACCAGTTACTGGGCTAGCTGTCCATCCACATAGCAGGCGTAATCATAGGTAGGCCTAATATGGTGTAAAATTATACATATTTTTTTGCACATTGCTGCATGTTTTACGCAACATGATCTTAGAACACTGTAGGCTATCCCTCAGTATCAGTGATTAACTGAGAGCTCTAGTGATAACACATGTGAAGGCCTTCTGTATTGTTCTCATATTTTTCTGGGAGAATCTCACACACAGCCCAATCCTGTTCGTGGAGAGCTACCCTCCTGTAGGTTAGACATTTTTTCATTTATCAGACGCGATTTACAGTAGTAAATGCATACATTTTCGTACTTTCACGTACTGGTCTCCGGTGGGAGTCCAAACCACAACCCTGGCGTTGCAAGCTGCATGCTCTACCAACTGAGCCACACGATTGTAAATAACAGATTAAACAAACGTGATTCCGTTTATCAACCAGCTAATTATTAGAAACAGGTGCGCTAGATTAGGGTTGGAGCGAAAACCTACAGAATGGTAGCTCTCCAGGCATAGGGTTGAAGAGTCCTAATGTATGAGGAGCTCCAAGGTACCAGGTGCCCACATGAGACAATAGCTGTGTGGATGTAGTTCGTAATGTATAGTATGCCTAAAATGAAACAGCTGGGTCGAGTGCCCATGCTATACAGCACCAGTCAAAAGTTTGGACACAAGTACTCATTCCAGGGTTTTTCTTACATTTTTACTATTTTCTACATTGTAGAATTATAGTGAAGACATCAAAACTATGAAATAACACATATGTCATCATGTAGTAACCAAAAAAGTTTTAAACAAATCAAAATATATTTTATTTTTGTGATTCTTCAAAGTAGCCCTTTGCCTTGATGACAGCTTTGCACACTCTTGGCATTCTCTCAACCAGCTTCATGAGGCAGTCACTCAGAATGCATTTCAATTAACAGGTATGCCTTGTTGAAAGTTCATTTGAGGAATTTCTTTCCTTCTTAATGCGTTTGAGCCAATCAGTTGTGTTGTGACAAGGCAGTGGTGGTATACAGAAGATAGCCCTATTTGGAAAAAGACCAAGTCCTTATTATGGCAAGAACAGCTCAAATAAGCAAAGAGAAACGACAGTCCATCATTACTTGAAGACATGAAGGTCAGTCAATCTGGAAAATTTCAAGAACTTTTAAGGTTTCTTCAAGTGTAGTCGCAAAAACCATCAAGCGCTATGATGAAACTGGCTCTCATGAGGACCACCACAGGAAAAGAAGACCCAGAGTTACCTCTGCTGCAGAGGATAAGTTCATTAGATTTACCAGGCTCAGAAATTGCAGCCCAAATAAATGCTTCTCGGAGGTCAAGTAACAGACACATCTCAACATCAACTGTTCATAGGAGACTGCATGAATCAGGCCTTGCAAAGAAACCACTACAAAAGGACACCAAGTATAAGAAGAGACTTGCTTGCTCCAAGAACCACAAGCAATGGACATTAGATCAGTGGAAATCTGTCCGCATGTGTGGTTCCCACCGTGAAGCATGGAAGAGAAGGTGTGATGGTGTGGGGGTGCTTTGCTGGTGACACTGTCAGTGATTTGTTTAGAATTCAAGGCACACTTAACCAGCATGGCTATCACAGCATTCTGCAGTGATTCACCATCCCATCTAGTTTGCGCTTGGTGGGACTATCATTTGTTTTTCAACAGGACAATGACCAAAAACACACCTCCAGGCTGTGTAAGGACTATTTGACCAAGAAGGAGAGTGATGGAGTGTTGCATCAGATGACCTGGCCTCCACAATCACCTGACCTCAACCACATTGAGATGGTTTGGGACGAGTTGGACCGCAGAGTGAAGAAAAAGCAGCCAACAAGTGCTCAGCATGTGTGGGAACTCCTTCAAGACGGTTGGGAAAAAGCATTCCAGGTGAATCTGGTTGAGAGAATGTCAAGAGTGTGCAAAGATGTCATCAAGGCAAAGGGTGGCTACTTTGAGGAATCTCAAATATACAATATATTTTGATTTTGGTAACTTTTTGGTTACTATGTTATTTCATAGTTTTGATGTCTTCCCTATTATTCTACAATGTAAAATAAAGAAAAACCCTTGAATGAGTAGGTGTGTCCAAACTTTTGACTGGTTTTTGGTCATTGTTCACGGGTGTAACGCTGTGTCATCGTATAATTAGAATATCGTTCTATAGCCTAGTGGGTGCAACAGTCTAGTGGGTGCAATAACAATAATAATAATTTAATAAGAGTCATAGCTATTTATCACCCTCTTATGAACCATCCACCTTTTTTTTTTTTTTTACCTATAGCTCTGTCCAGATTGAACATGAGATGATTTCTGGGGTGCTTTACAATGATCATTTTGTGTACACGTTTTTTTTTTAAACAAATTTTGTACTCAAATAAGATCAACAACAAACAACACCGCCAATGAAATTTACATTATGTAATGAAATTAACTTGCCATACATGGAAAAAATATAGTACGTAACGGGTTAGGATGTAGGCCTGACTAAGTATTTATGCTTTATGCTGGTGATGTATAACCATGACTTTGTGTACAATGTCTCTCCTCTCCAATAGAAAATGAGTTCAGAGGCCAGCTGCTGAACCAGAGGTGGACACGAGGGGACAGAATAAGCAGATTCTGTGAGACCAAGAGGAGCCTGCGAATCAAAGTGAGAAGCTGTGTGTGTGTGTTGGTGTGCGTGCATGTGTGTCACTCTGCTCCTCTCTCCCGCTCTCTTCCTTCCCTCCCTAAACTTAAGGAGGTCATACATTTTTCCTTTTAAAAGCTTTTATTAGAGTTGATAAGGACTCTGCTTCTGTAACCAGATCTTGCTCCATTGAGGATGAGGGGAGGTTCCACCTCACTTTGAAATCAGTATGAATGTTATGTGTATGTGTTTGGTTATGGATGTATCTGTGCTTTAAAATACGTGTGTGTGGGAAGAGGAAGACGGGGGGGGGGGGGGGGGGATAAAATGATACTGCTATGGTACTTGCAATGAGGTACTATATGGATTGATGATGGAGAATAATTGTAGAGAAGTCACTCAAAAAGTGAAGCTGTGTATGTGTGTGTGTGTATGAGCATCAATATGTGTACCTGTGTGCCTATGTAGTATGTATGTATGTGTGTGAGTGAGTGAGTGAGTGAGTGAGTGAGTGAGTGAGTGAGTGAAAGAGAGAAAGAGAGAAAGAGAGGTAGTGAGTGCACTGTCATAACACTTTGTTTTTCAGATGAGTCAGGAGGCAGCAGAAACAAGAACACGGACCCGCTCAAAAGGCATCAGAGGTGAGCTGGGGCCACACACATGCACGTTCAAACGCATGATACTAATGGAAACAGCTTCGTTTGGAGTGCATTTAGCGTAAAGTGTGTATTTTGATGTTCACTGTTTGTCTTTTTACTCTCCAGTACCCAGTGAACTCGTGGGAACAGAGTTAAGGTGAGAGAGGACGATGTTTTATGCTACAGTATTAAATTCACAGACACACGTTTCCTATTACTGTATACATGTAGCCCAGTCCTGATAAATGTAATATTGGTTTAGGCCGGCCCAGTGCACTTAAACCAGAGCATGCAGATATTCAGAGCAAATAAACTGGGCTGGTGATGAACTGGAAAGCACATACAGAGTTTGAACGTATCCATTGCGCAACATGAAGAAAACAAACGTTTGTTTCCTGTTTGTATCACTAAGTAGCTGCCCCACCCCTGGATGTGATGGTTCAGGCCATGTCAGTGGGAGATATTCACGACACAAAAGGTATGATATACTAACTGTACTAACTACCACTAACTCTTAGCACTCAAGTTCCTATGCTAACACAGTTTTTTAAATACATCTCAACTTTGGGTCATTGATAAGAAGTGCCATAACAAATTCAACGTATAGTGTAAAATATACACTTGAAGGGGAATTCAATAGTCTCTTACCATCTCCGCACCCACAGCGTTCTCGGATGCCCAATAGTGAAGAAGAGGAAACTTGCGGAGGCGGAGGCAGAGGCAGAAGAGAATCAGCCCGCCTCTAAGAAAAAGTCCCCGTCCCTGAAGTTGGCCATGGACGAGGGTTTCAACGCAGCAGACAGTGATACTGGCAGTGAGGCGGAGCATGAGGAGGAGGAGGAGGAGTCAGAGGATGAGGAACAGAAAGAGAAAGAAAATAACAAAACGCCAAACCCACTGGAATCCTTGAAAGGTGAGTCAAGAGAAGACCAGGATCCAAGGAAAATATCACATTTATCATGGATTGTTATTAGCTATTACAGTGGTATATATTGATAATGATACTAAAGTAAGTAATGATGGAAAGACAAATATAGGGAACAGCTTTCTCTTTAGCAATAACCTATCAACTCTGCACTGTACACAGCCAATTGCGCTCAGGTGTTACCCGAAGACACAGAAAAAGAGACATCTGTCAAGTTCGACACCATAGCTGCACCTGAAGCAGAGGCTCTGCAGGAGGACACAGAGGCAGCCACCACAACCCAACAGCAGGTTTCCACAGAGGCAGAAGCAGAAACAGAGGCAGAGACAGCAACATACAGGCATGAAGAGGAGGTGCAAGTAGTGGCAGAGATACAGGCCACAGAGGAGGAGGAGGAGGAGGAGGAGGAGGAGGAGGAGGAGGAGGATGAGGGGACAGTTGATGAATACAGAACAACAGAGCAGCCCAAAGGCAACGATGAAACAGGGAGAGCAGAGATTGAGGAGAAGCAAAAGGAGGAGGTAGGATACGAGGAAGAAGAGGAAGAAGAGGGGGTGGAGGAAGAGAAAGAGGAGGAGAGGCAATGTGTGGGTCAGGAGAACTCAGATCATCAGTACTCCAGTGGTGACTACAGCAGGCATCAGGCAAAAGTGGAAGGAGATGATGAAGAAGAAGGGGAAGAGAAGGAGGGAGAGGAGACTGAGAAGAAGGTAATAGAAGGAAAGGAGGAGGAAGAGGAGGAGGAGGTGGTCCACGTGGAGCCTCTTGCCTCTAGTACGCTTGCTCAGGGATGTGAGGATACAGAAGTGGCACCGGAGGAGGTAAAGATTGGTACCCCGTTGACAGAAGAGGAGGAAGAGGAGGAGGAAGGAGAGGAGGAAACAGAAGCAGGGGAGGTGGAAGAAGAAGACCAAGACTCTCACAAAGCCTCACCTACCACAGTGGTCATCGAGATACGATCTGAGGAGGAGGAAGAGGAGGAGGAAGATGACTGTCTCTCACAGGGTTCAGGCGTGACAGATGACTCTGAGACCTGGGATATGACCCGGGGGAACTTGGGGCTGCTGGAGCAAGCCATCGCCCTGAAGGCCGAGCAGGTGAGAGGGCCGAACGACGACCAACAATCTACCGAGGACCAGCGCTACCACAGCCCCGACGACAGGGCCAGCAAACCCATGGACCCAGCCATGCGACACAGAGGACACCACAGCAAAGGTAGGACAGTTTATGGTTTATCAGGATGTCTTTTATCCCACCGTAGGTTAATCTTCCAATTATTATCCTGCTCACTCAACTTCTCTCCCCTTTCCATCCAGACAAGAAAGAGGTGAAATGCCCCACCCCTGGGTGTGATGGGACGGGCCATGTGACTGGGCTGTACCCCCACCACCGCAGCCTCTCTGGGTGCCCTCACAAAGACAGGATCCCACCTGAGAGTGAGTACTTTTGTTTGTAGTACTAGCAGAGTAGTAATACAGTACTACCAAAGTGCTAACAGGGAAACTACTGCTTTGAACAATATGCAGACTTGTAACACATACATATATCTCTCTGCCTATGTCTCTTTGCCTCCATTTCCCTAGTCCTGGCCATGCATGAGAATGTGCTGAAGTGTCCAACTCCAGGATGCACAGGCCAAGGTCATGTCAACAGCAATCGCAACACACACCGCAGGTATTATACTGTCCAGTGATTATAACCTCATATTTACCTTTTATCCCTACACTTAAAGACTATCATTGAGTGTATGCTAAATGAGCTGTTGATGAGCTGTAGTTCTAGTCACAAAGTTAGTCAATCAAAAGTGAAACAATTGATGAATTATCACTATCTCTCTTTGTCTGTCTCAGTCTGTCCGGTTGTCCCATCGCAGCTGCAGAGAAGCTTGCCAAGGGGGGCCAAGTCACCCTCAGTCACCCCCAGCCTTCAGTCAGCGAGCCCCAAACTGGGAGCCCCCACTCAGACAGAGTTCTCAGGTGAGCTCTTTCTCCTCCTCCCTTTCTCCCCTTACTTAAATAGCTGTCCGTCTCTGGTGCATTTTTACTCATATTTGACCCCTTCTCTTGCACACAATGTTCTCTCTCTCTCTCTCTCTCTCTCTCTCTCTCTCTCTCTCTCTCTCGCTCTCTCGCTCTCTCTCTCTCTCTCTCTCTCTCTCTCTCTCTCCAACAGACCAATGTGTTTTGTGAAGCAGCTGGAGATCCCTCAGTACGGCTACAGACCCAACATGGTGCCTGCTACACCCCGCGCCAACTTGGCCAAAGAGCTGGAGAAATACTCCAAGGTTTCCTTCGACTATGCAAGCTTCGACGTCCAGGTGTTTGGGAAGCCTATGCTGGTTCCAAAGATGCCCGCCACCAGTCAATCCTCACCCAAAGCCATCAAATGTAAGATGATCTTGGCAGAAAGAATTAAAAACTATGAGAATGCAGGGAAAGCAGCTATAATCTTTATAGCACATTAATAACAAGGTTGTGTATTATGGTAATTGAACGGTCATCAGATCTGATAACAGTAAGGGGCTAAAAATGTATGGATTAGAGACAAAGGTTCTCGAGTCCTCAATCTTCAACCTTGAAGGGCCTTAAGATAAGACAAGATAGTCGTTTATTCATCCCCCAGAGGAGAAATTTGATTGCACCAGCCAATACATACATTACCACTAAATATGCCATAAAAACACAACAGACAACAGACATTAAAAGCAGCACATCATCAATGGATATCAATGGATATGTTCATGTTAAAAGCCTCATAGCATATGTATTTTTATTTTACCCCTTTTTCTCCCCAATTTTGTGGTATCCAATTTTTATTTATTTTTTTACCCCTTTTTCTCCCCAATTTCGTGGTATCCAATTGTTGTAGTAGCTACCATCTTGTCTCATTGCTACAACTCCCGTACGGGCTCGGGAGAGACGAAGGTTGAATGTCATGCGTCCTCCGATACACAACCCAACCAGCCGTACTGCTTCTTAACACAGCGTGCATCCAACCCGGAGGCTACACCGTGCACCTGGCAACCTTGGCTAGCGCGCACTGCGCCCGGCCCGCCACAGGAGTCGTTGGCGCGCTGAGACAAGGAGATCCCTACCGACCAATCCCTCCCTAACCCGGACAACGCTAGGCCAATTGTGCGTCACCCCACGGACCTCCCGGTCGCGGCCAGTTACGACAGAGCCTGGGCGCGAACCCAGGGACTCTGATGGCACAGCTGGAGCTGCAGTACAGCGCCCTTAACCACTGCGCCACCCGGGAGGCCGGTATCCAATTGTTGTAGTAGCTACTATCTTGTCTCATTGCTACAACTCCCGTACGGGCTCGGTTGAAAGTCATGCGTCCTCCGATACACAACCCAACCAAGCCGCACTGCTTCTTAACACAGCGCGCATCCAACCCGGAAGCCAGCCGCACCAATGTGTCGGAGGAAACACCGTGCACATGGCAACCTTGGTTAGCACGCACGCACTGCGCCCAGCCTGCCACAGGAGTTGCTGGTGCGCGATGAGACAAGGACATCCCTACCGACCAAGCCCTCCCTAACCCGGACGACACTAGGCCAATTGTGCGTCGCCCCACGGACCTCCCGGTCGCGGCCAGTTACGACAGAGCCTGGGCGCGAACCCAGGGACTCTGATGGCACAGCAGCGCCACCTGGGAGGCCCTGGAAACGCTCTGTTTTAGGAAAAATAAATCTGTCTGCCATCGCACTGCAATGCTCCAGCCAGGTACTGTGGAGGGCGTGGCTAGTGATGCCCTCTATACTCCTGAGCTTCTTGAGGTTCCGCTTATCTAGGGTGGGATCTAGATTGTTCTCTTTCCACTGCGTCAATCACCAACCCCAGGTATTTGTACGAGCCCACCCTTGCCACAGTGACCGCATTGATGACCACAGCAAACGCACTCTCCTTCCTCCTGAAGTCTATCACCAGCTTATTGGTTTTAGACCCATTCAGCTCCAGGCGGTTTCAGCTGCACCATATTACAAATGAAGATATTTCCTCCCTGTATTGGGAATCATCATCCTTTGTAATGCAGCCTACAATGGCTGAATCGTCTGAAAACATTTGTAGGCGACAGGAGGCTTGGGCGTGCCAGCAGTCTGCTGTGTAGAGGGTGAAGAGGAATGGTTACAAAACCGTCCCTTGTGGGGCATCTGTGTTAGTGAGGATGTTGTCTGAGACAGAGTGGTTCTGTAGTCTGACCCACTGCGGCCTGTCAGTGAGGTAGTCCATGACCCAGGTGATGGTGGAAGGATGTAACTGCATGACCTGGAGTTGGCGGGCTAGAAGATGGGACTGGATGTTGTTGCACAGTCCTTGAGCACCCGAAGTCTGAATTAGAGGTCGACCGATTATGATTTTTCAACGCCGATGCCGATTATTAGAGGACCAAAAAAAGCAGATACCGATTAATCGTCCGATTTTTAAAACGTATTTGTAATAATGACAATTACAACAATACTGAATGAACACTTATTTTAACTTAATATAATACATCAATAAAAATAAATTTAGCCTCAAATAAATAATGAAACATGTTCAATTTGGTTTAAATAATGCAAAAACAAAGTGTTGGAGAAGAAAGTAAAAGTGCAATATGTGCCATATAAAAAAGCTAACATTTATGTTCCTTGCTCAGAACATGAGAACATATGAAAGCTGGTGGTTCCTTTTAACATGAGACTTCAATATTCCAAGGTAATAGGTTTTAGGTTGTAGTTAATATAGTATTTAAAGGACTATTTCTCTCTATACCATTTGTATTTCATATACCTTTGACTATTGGATGTTATTATAGGCACTTTAGTATTGCCAGTGTAACAGTATAGTTTCTGTCCCTCTCCTCGCCCCTACCTGGGCTCGAACCAGGAACACATCGACAACATTAACATTAACTGACTTGCCTAGTTACATAAAGGTGTAAAAAAAACTTTTTTTAAATTGCCCAAATCAGTGTCCAAAAATACCGATTTCAGATTGTTATGAAAACTTGAAATGGGCCCTAATTAATCGGCCATTTCAACCTCTAGTCTGAATTCATAGGTCCTGCCACCTTCCTGGAATTGGTCAGTTTTAACTGTTTCCTCACCAACAGTCAGAGTAATAGCAGGACTGGTCCCAGACTCCGCTGTTGTAACCTCTCCATAGACCCCTTACCAAGGACTGTGGGCTCTTGTTCTCCGTGGCCGACATGAGTAAGACATTTAAGCGTGTTAATCCTCACAAGGCTGACGGTCCTCAGAGCATGTGCAGACCAGCTGGCTGGAGTGTTTATGGAGACATTCAATCTCTCCCTATCCCAGTCTGCTGTCCCCACTTGCTTCAAGATGTCCACCATTGTTCCTGTACCCAAGAAAGCAAAGGTAACTGAACTAAATGACTATCGCCCCATAGCACTCACTTCTGTCATCATGAAGTGCTTTGAGAGGCTAGTTAAGGATCATATCACCTCTACCTTACCGGACACCCTAGACCCACTTCAATTTGCTTACTACCCCAATATATCCACAGACGATGCAATCGCCATTGCACTGCACACCACCCTATCCCATCTGGACAAGACGAATGCCTATGTAAGAATGCTGTTCATTGACTATATCTTAGCCTTCAACACCATAGTACCCTCCAAGCTCATCATTAAGCTCGGGGACCTGGGTCTGAACCCCGCCCTGTGCAACTGTGTCCTGAACTTCCTGAAGGGCCGCCTCCAGGTAGTGAAGTTAGGAAACAATACCTCCACTTCACTGATCCTCAACACATGGGCCCCCAGAAGGATGCGTGCTCAGCCCCCTCCTGTACTCTCTGTTCACCCATGACTGCGTGGCCACACACTCCAACTCAATCATCAAGTTTGCAGACGACACAACCACAACCAGGCCTGATTACCAACACTGACTAGGGAGGAGGTGAGGGCCCTGGCGGAGTGGTGCCAGGAAAATAACCTCTCCCTCAACATCAACAAAACAAAGGAGCTGATTGTGGGATTCAGGAAAAAGCAGAGGGAGCACGCCCATATCCACATTGACGGGACCGCAGTGGAGAAAGTGGAAAGCTTCAAGTTCCTCGGCATACAATACACTGACAATCTGAAATGGTCCACCCACAGAGACAGTGTGGTGAAGAAGGCGCAATAGCACCTCTTCAACCTCAGGAGGCAGAATAAATTTGGCTTGGTCCCTAAGACCCTCACAAACTTTTACAGATGTACAATTAAGAGCATCCTGTCAGGCTGTATCACTGCCTGGTATGGCAACTGCACTGCCCGCAACCACAGGGCTCTCTAGATGGTGGTGCGGTCTGCCCAACACATCACTGGGGGCACACTGTCTGCCCTACAGGACACCTACAGCACCCGATGTCACATGAAGGCCAAAAAGATCATCAAGGACATCAACCATCCGAGCCACAACCTGTTCACCCCGCTATCATCCAGACGGCAAGGTCAGTACAGGTGCATCAAAGCTGGGACCAAGAGAATGAAAAACAGCTTCTATATCAAGGACATCAGACTGTTAAATAGCCATCACTACCCGGCTACCACCCAGTTACTCAACCCTGCACCTTAGAGGCTGCTGCCCTATATACATAAACATGGAGTCACTGGTCACTTTAATAATATAACACTAGTCATTTTAATAATGTTTACATATTGCTTTATTCATTTCATATGTATATTCTGTATTCTATTCTACTGTATTTTAGTCAGTGCCACTCCGACATTGTTCGTCCTAATATTTATATATTTCTTAATTCCATTATTTTACTTTTAGATTTGTGTATTGTTGTGAATTGTTAGATATTACTGCACTGTTGGAGCTAGGTACACAAGCATTTCGCTACAGCCGCAATAACATCTGCTAAATATGTGATCATCTTTTTATTTTTTTATTCGATTTGTTGGGTCATTGTCCTGTTGAAAAGCAATTGATAGTCCCACTAAGCGCGAACCAGATGGGATGGCGTATCGCTGCAGAATGCTGTGGTAGCCGTGCTGGTTAAGTATGCCTTGAATTCTAAATAAATCACACAGACAGTGTCACCAGCAAAGCACCCCAACACCATCACATCTCCTCCTCTATGCTTCATGGTGGAAACTACACATGCAGAGATCATCCGTTCACCTACTCTGCCTCTCACAAAGACACAACAGTTGGAACCAAAAATCTAAAATTTGGACTCATCAGACCAAAGGACAGATTTCCACCGGTCTAATGTCCATTGCTCATGTTTCTGGGCCCAAGCAAGTCTCTTCTTCTTATTGGTGTCCTTTAGTAGTGGTTTGCAGAAATTCGATCATGAAGGCCTGATTCACACAGTCTCTTTTGAACAGTTGATGTTGAGATGTGTCTGTTTCTTGACCTCTGTGAAGCATTTATTTGGGCTGCAATTTCTGAGACTGGTAACTCTAATGAACTTATCCTTTCCAGCAGAGGTAACTCTGGGTCTCCTTTCCTGTGGCGGTCCTCATGAGAGCCATTTCCATCATAGCACTTGATGGTTTTTGTGACTGCACTTGAAGAAACGTTCAAAGTTCTTGACATTTTCACCATTGACTGACCTTCATGTCTCACCTTCTTGCCACAAATGAACTTTTAACGAGGCAGACTTGTTAATTGAAATACATTCCATACCTCATGAATCTTGTTGAGAGAATGCCAAGAGTCTGCAAATCTGTCATCGAGGCAAAGGGTGGCTACTTTGAAAAATCTCAAATATAAAATATATTTCGATTTGTTTAACACTTTTTTGGTTACATATGATTCCATATGTGTTATTTCATAGTTGAGATGTCTTTACTATTATTCTACGATGTAGAAAATAGTAAAATAAAGAAAAACCCTAGAATGAGTAGGTGTGTCCAAACTTTTGACTGGTACTGTATGTACATTTACAAAAATGTCTATATACAGGTTTTCACTTTGTCATTATGAGGTATTGTGTGTAGATGGGTGACAAAAAATCCCAATCTAATCCATTTTGAATTCAGGCTATAAAGCAAGGTGTATGAATACTTTCGGAAAGTATTCAGACCACTTGACTTTTTCCACATTTTGTTACGTTACAGCCTAATTCTAAATGTATTACATTGTTTCTCCCCCCTCATCAATCTATACACAATACCCCATACCGACAAAGCAAAAACAGATTTTTAGAAATGTTTATTTTTATAGAAAATTAAAACCGGAAATATTACGTTTACATAATCATTCAGACTCTTTACTCAGTACTTTGTTGAAGCACCTATGGCAGTGATTACAGCCTAAATTCTGCTTGAGTATGACGCTACAAGCTTTGCACACCTGTATTTGGGGAGTTTCTCCCATTCTCTGCAGATCCTCTCATGCTCTGTCAGGGTAGATGGGAAGTAATGCTGCACAGCTATTTTCAGGTCTCTCCAGAGATGTTCATTCGGGTTAAAATCCGGGCTCTGGCTGGGCCACTCAAGGACATTCTGAGACTTGTCCTGAAGCCACTCCTGCGTTGTCTTAGCTGTGTGCTTAGGGGTTGTTGTCCTGTTGGAAGGGGAACCTTCGCCCCAGTCAGGGGTCCTGAGTGCTCTGGAGCAGGTTTTCATCAAGGATCTCTCTGTACTTTGCTCCGTTCATCTTTGCCTCGATCCTGACTAGTCTCCCAGTCCCTGCAGCTGTAAACATTCCCACAGCATGATGCTGCCACCACCATGCTTCACTGTAGGGATGTTGCCAGGTTTCCTCCAGACGTGATGCTTGGCATTCAGGCCAAAGAGTTCAATCTTGGTTTCATCAGACCAAAGAATTTTGTTTCTCATGGTCTGAGAGTCTTTAGGTGCCTTTTGGCAAAGGCAGTGGCTTCCGTCTGGCCATACTACCATAAAGGCCTGATTGGTGGAGTGCTGCAGAGATAGTTGTCCTACTGGAAGGTTCTCCCATCTCCACAGAGGAACTCTAGAGCTCTGTCAGAGTGACAGATCATCACTCTGACAGAATTTCTGCAAAGAAACCAAATCATGGCCAATCAATTGAATTTACCACAGGTGGACTCCAATCAAGTTGTAGAAACATCTCAAGGATGATCAATGGAAACCAATGGAAACAGGATGCACCTGAGCTCAATTTCGAGTCTCATAGCAAAGGGTCTCAATACTTATGTAAATAAGGTATTTCTGTTATTTAAAAAAAAAAAATTTGCAAAAAATAATTAAAACCTGTTTTTTTTCTTTGTAATGGGGTATTGTGTGTAGATTGCTGAGGGAAAAAATGTTCTAATCAATTTTAGAATAAGGCTGTAATTTAACAAAATGTGGAAAAAGTCCGAAGGCACTGTATATACAGAATTGTTTTGTTTTCCACCATGTCCAACAACCAGGGGATTCGATATGTTATATCTGCTAATTTCATAGGTGATCTATCCCCTATATAAAAAAGATGATCTTGGCATTTGTTGAATTTCTGTTGGAAACCATTCCTTAAATACCAAAACATAACTTTAATTTGTTATGTCAGTGCTCATGAGAGCAATTGGATGGTTATAGGGAGAACTGTAATGGTGGCTTGGTGCATGTTCAACTGGGAGGATGAATTCTCATTTGGACTCCCACCCTCTCTCTCCTCCACAGCTAAACCATTCCCTAAGGCCTCGTCCCCGAGCCATAGCTTGTCAGGAGGATATGCAAAGAGCAGCTCCTCCTCGTCCTCCAGCGGCTACGATTACTCCCATGATGCTGAGGCTGCTCACATGGCTGCCACTGCCATCCTGAACCTGTCCACGCGCTGCTGGGAAAGGCCCGAGAACCTTAGCACCAAACAGCAGGACGCAGCCGGCAAGGTAGGCCTCTTTGCTACCCAGCCCATCCTATCCTATTGTTGTTGGTAGTTGACTTTACAAAGTCTTTCCCTCTTGAAAATATTTATTGGACACACTGCATTACTTGACCATGCACTTTCTGGCGAATCAACCTGATCTTGTGATCTTCTAACTTTTGTCATCAATGTACATAAATATACAGGTGTAGGAACTAAATTTGACCTATATTGTCACAGCAAAATTATCCTGCAGCAACAAGATTTGAACATTTAGTCCATAATGTTGCTTGATCTGTGGTTAGGCTATTAGCTGGCCAAAAGTAGGCTACATGAAAAGTTCAATACTGTTAATATAACCATGTATTAGTGTTTCTTTTGTGTGAATTTATGTAAATCAGAAGCTCATCTGCAGGAATTTTCCTGAGCTTCTGCAAGAAGCCCGGAAAAAGTCTCATTAACAAAATAATGATCAAATTAGGATCCTACATCTATACACACTAGAGGAGGTTGGTGGCACCTTAATTGGGGAGGATGGGCTCATGGTAATGGCTGGGGTGGAATCAGTGGAATGGTATCAAATGCATCAAACACGTGGATTCCATGTGTTTGATGCCATTCCATTTACTCCAGTCCAGACATTATTAGGAGCCGTCCTCCCCTCAACAGTCTCCACTGGTACACACACACACACACACACACACACACACACACACACACACACACACACACACACACACACACACACACACACACACACACACACACACACTCACACACATGCTAACATAGTCCTTGTACCTTCAGGAAATTGATATTGAAGTGGATGAGAATGGTACACTGGACCTGAGCATGAAGAAGCCCATCAAGAGGGAAGGGATGCAATCACCAGACCCATCTTTATCCTCCTCCTCTTCCTCGCAGCACCTGGGAGGTGTTCCCTTGTCCCAGGCCCACCTGCAAGAGGAGTGGGAAGGGCCTCTGGACTTCACCAAGCCAAACTGTCCCAAAGAGGAGGAGGAGCAAGATGAGGTAACCACATAACGCCAAGTCTGCAAATAACACCAAACCATTGGAATTATGATAATGTTATAGTCTTGAGAGAGGTTACCCGCTGGGCACAAACTGGTTAAATCAACGTTGTTTCAACGTAATCTGTCTACGTATTGTGATGTGGAAAATACATATTGGATTTGAAAAAAGTTATCAACCTTTTTTTTTTTACCCTTATTTTACAAGGTAAGTTGACTGAGAAGACATTCTCATTTACAGCAACGACCTGGGCAATAGTTACAGGGGAGAGGAAGGGGGATGAATGAGTCATTTGGAAGTTGGGGATGATTAGACAGCCATGATGGTATGAGGGCCAGATTGGGAATTTAGCCAGTACACCAGGGTTAACACCCCATCTCTTACGATAAGTGCTGTGGGATCTTTAGTGAACACAGAGAAGACACCCGTTTAACTTCCCATCCAAAAGACGGCACCCTACACAGGGCAATGTCCCCAATCACTGCCCTGGGGAAAAGGGATATTTTATTTCGACCAGAAGAAAGAGTGCCTCCTACTTGCCCTCCAACACCACTTCCAGCAGCATCTGGTCTCCCATCCAGGGACTGACCAGGACCAACCCTGCTTAGCTTCAGAGGAAAGCCAGCATCAGGATGCAGGGTGGTATGCTGCTTTTGAGGCCTGTATAGTATTTGGGAAGTAATCAACAGCTATTCAGCACATGATTCAAATACATATAGGCCTAGAGTTTGGTTAATTTCAAATGGAATCTACAAGTTGATAATAAATATGTTGTATTCACATCTCCTTCTCAACCAAAAACAAAAGTTAAAGAATTTGATTGAATCAAATCAAACTGCATTTAAAGTTTGATTTGTTTTAGTCCTATTCTTTAACTTAGATTGTTGGTTGAAATGGAGACCTGAATCCAACATGTAAATTATTAATATGTAGACAAACTGGAATTAAGCCAGACTCAGTGGCACAGATGGATTCTGAAAAAATATTCAGACCCATTGACCTTTTCCACCTTTTGTTACTTTACAGCCTTATTCTAAAATGTATTAAATATTTTCCCCTCATCAAGCTACACACAATGCCCATAATAACAAAGCAAAAACAGGTAAAAACATAAAAAAAAAAAAACTGAAATATCACATTTACGTAATTATTCCAAATCAAAATTGTAAGATTGCCTTTTTGTCTCAATGGAACATCCTGGCAATGAATCAGGGATGGATGAAATTATAAACTATAATCTCTCTCCATCCTTACCTGTGTTTGTTTGACCTTCCCCCAGGTGGACTTTGTGGCCCACTCCTACACCTCTTCTGATGCAGAGGACGATGACATCGCTCAGGAGAGCATGGAGGACAGGAAGTACCCAGGCGAGGTCACCACGTCCAGCTTCAAGGTCCAGTTCTCGCCCAAAGACTGCAAGAAAGAGGTTCTACTGTAAGTCTGCTCTAAAATAACTTAAATCCAGCATTCATAACAACATTATAAGAGAAAAAGCATCCCAATTTTAATCTTAAAATTTCTATCTATGGAGTACTCTAATCTCAAGGCTGACACATAACTATTATAAAGGACATAGTTCAAAGTAGTACTGCCATCCACCCTCACTATGTTTTCAATTAATTAATTAATTTCCAATTATCTCCAGATGTCCCACCCCAGGTTGTGATGGCAGTGGGCACATCACTGGAAACTACGCTTCACATCGGAGGTATGACACAGCCCCACTCCCCTGCATTTCAACCAATGCAGTCGGTAGCGCTGTTTCACATTTTCCGTCTTACAACTACATACAACTGCATTTATAGTGTTTTTCAGGCACTGATTCTGAATGTCAACTAATCTGCACTTCTGCATTACAAATCCAGAACCTTCAATAATGACTATACTCTATTACTCTCTTATCCTGTGCTACAATGAATCCTGTAAACAATATTCATTGTTATGATTGGGATCGAGCCCTTTCCTTTGTTCTGCCCCTTATTAAATGACTTCACAATATCCTCTCCATCGCTCTCCTTCCCTCTCTCTCTCGCTCCCCCTCCTTCTCTCTCTCTATATTTTCCATATCTTCCAGTCTGTCAGGCTGTCCTCTTGCTGATAAGTCTCTTCGGACCCTCATGGCGGCCCACTCTGCTGAACTTAAGTATGTCTGTGCTTGTATTCCCCCTTCCGTCCTTCCTTCCTTCCTTCCTTCCAACCCAGGGGTAACTCTGCTCATGGAGTGTTGCATGTGTGTGCGTGTATTGGTTGCAGTTCAGCTCCAACACATCTGCAAACCTAACTGTTGTCTGACTTGAAGATCATGGTTAGTCAAGGATTTGAATTAGGTGTTAGTGCTGGGCTGAAATAAAAGTCTGCACACGCTTTGGCCCTCCTGGACCAGAGATCCCTATCCCTGTTCTAACTCTACTTTATGCTGACATGACTGAACCCTACTGATCTTTGTATTGTCACGACAATGTGCAGGGATGTGTCTTCCTCTGTTGCGATCTCCTGTATCAAACAAATTGCTATCCTATAGAGAAAGTGTGTTAGCTACTTTTATGAGAAATGCTTTCGTATGTTCTTTACATTTGCTATGCTATGCTCACATGACTTGTGCTGACCTCTGTCTGGTTGACCCCCAGGTGTCCGACCCCTGGATGCGATGGATCAGGTCACATCACTGGAAACTATGCCTCCCATAGAAGGTACACACAGATAGTTTATTGTTTTTGTTTCTATTTTTATTTCATCCTAGACAATCCTACTGCAAGATAGCCTAAAAAGGACTGTATTTTAATCCTTATTTTTCTCTCTATGTCTCTGTCAGTTTGTCTGGATGCCCTCGTGCAAAGAAAGGTGCTGTCAAGACAACACCCACCAAGGACGACAAGGAAGACTCTGAGCTTTTAAGGTTAGTCCACGACAAACCATTTGTTTTCTTTTCTTTACGATCCACACAATGGATTGCCCTTTATTTGGCCCTCTAGCTCTCAAACGAAATGTTGATTGCTTTCCTCTCTCTCTCTCTCTCGCTCTTCTTTCTCCTCTCCTTCACTGTCGACCCTGGCTTCCCCCCCTCCATTAGTAGATGCCCGGTGCCCGGCTGTGACAGCCTGGGCCACATCAGTGGGAAGTATGCCACCCACCGCAGTGCCTATGGGTGCCCCCTGGCAGCGCGGCGTCAGAAGGAGGGGCTCCTCAACGGCTCTCCTTTCTCCTGGAAGGCCTTTAAGACTGAGGGACCCACCTGTCCCACCCCCGGCTGTGACGGATCAGGACACGCCAATGGCAGCTTCCTCACACACCGCAGGTATTACACTCAATCAAATTCAAATAAAGGTTTTTGTTTGTGTTCTTACTGTTAAGGGTTTGTACGGGAGGCGAAGTCAGCAGAGTGTAGTGAACAGGCACACTTTTTATTCCGGTCCAACGAAAGCACAAAAGTACATAAATGTGCCCAAACACGGAACAATAGACAAAAAGTATGGCGCGTAATAATACCCATATAACATAAATACAATTTCACACAAAGACATGGAGGGGAACAGAGGACTAATACATGCAGTGTGATTAGGGAATGAAAACCAGGTGTGTATGGAACAAGACAAAACCATTGGAAATATCAAAAATGGAGCGGCGATGGCTAGAAAGCCGGTGACGTCGATCGCTGAATGCCGCCCGAACAAGGAGAGGAGCCGACTTCGGCGGAAGTCGTGACAGTACCCCCCCTTGACGCGCGGCTCCAGCGGTGAAACTCTCGCAGCAGTTCGGGGTCCAAAACATCCGCAATCGGGACCCAGCACCTTTCCTCGGGACCGTACTACTCCCACTCCACAAGGTACTGAAGGCCCCCCACCCGACGCCTCGAATCCAGGATGGAACGAACGGAGTACGCCGGGACCCCCTCGATGTCCAGAGGGGGCAGAGGAACCTCTCGCACCTCAGATTCCTGGAGAGGACCAGCCACCACCGGCCTGAGGAGAGACACATGGAACGAGGGGTTAATAAGGTAATCGGAGGGAAGCTGTAACCTGTGACACACCTCGTTCACCCTCCTCAGGACTTTGAATGGCCCCACAAACCGCGGACCCAGCTTCCGGCAGGGCAGGCGGAGGGGCAGGTTTCGGGTGCGAACACCGGGGCCTCACTGCGGTGATGTTCCACGCTAGTAATTTCACGGCTCGCTGGAGGTGAACATGGGTGGCCTCCCTTGTCTCATCCGCGCGCCTGAACCAGTCGTCCACCGCAGGAGCCTCGGTCTGACCCTGATGCCATGGCGCCAGAACCGGCTGGTACCCCAATATGCACTGAAAAGGGGAGAGGTTAGTGGAGGAGTGGCGAAGCGAGTTCTGCGCCATCTCGGCCCAGGGCACAAACGCCGCCCACTCCCCCGGCTGGTCCTGGCAATAGGACTGCAGAAACCTGCCGACATCCTGGTTGACTCTCTCTACCTGCTCGTTACTCTCGGGGTGAAAATCCGAGGTGAGGCTGATCGAGACCCCCAGACGTTCCATGAACGTCTTTCAGACTCTCGACGTGAACTGGGGACCCCGATCAGACACTATATCCTCAGGCACCCCGTTGTGCCAGACTTCCACAGTCTGTAGGGCCATAGGAAGACCGGGCAGAGGGAGGAGACGACAGGACTTAGAGAAACGATCCACAACGACCAGGATCGTAGTGTTTCCCTGTGAAAGAGGAAGATCGGTTAGAAAATCCACTGACAGGTGTGACCAAGGTCGTTGTGGAATGGGTAAGGGATGTAGCTTACCTCTGGGCAGGTGTCTCGGAGCCTTACACTGGGCGCACACCGAGCAGGAGGAAACATAAACCCTCACGTCCTTTGCCAAGGTGGGCCACCAGTACTTCCCAGTCAGACAGCGCACAGTCCGACCGATCCCCGGATGACCAGAGGAGGGTGACGTGTGGGCCCAATAGATTAACTGGTCACAGACAGCAGACGGAACGTACATACGCCCGACGGGACACTGGAGGGGAGCGGGCTCTGTACGTAACGCCTGCTCAATGTCCGCGTCTAGCTCCCACATGACCGGCGCTACCAGGCAGGAGGCCGGGAGTATGGGAGTGGGATCCATGGGCCGCTCCTCTGTGTCATAGAGCCGGGACAGTGCATCTGCCTTCATATTCTGGGAACCTGGTCTGTAGGATAGGGTAAACTCAAAACGGGTAAAGAACATGGCCCACCTTGCCTGACAAGGATTCAGTCTCCTCGCTGCCCGGATGTACTCCAGGTTGCGGTGGTCAGTCCAGATGAGGAAAGGGTGTTTAGCCCCCTCAAGCCAATGTCTCCACGCCTTCAACGCTTTACCCACAGCCAACAGCTCCCGGTCCCCCACATCATAGTTACTCTCCGCCGGGCTGAGGCTCTTCGAGAAGAAAGCACAGGGGCGGAGTTTTGGTGGCGTACCCGAGCGCTGTGAGAGCATGGCTCCTATAACAGCCTCGGGCGCGTCCACCTCCACTATGAAAGCCAAAGAGGGATCCGGATGGGCCAGCACGGGAGCCGAGGTAAACAGAGCTCTCAGGTGCCCAAAAGCCCTGTCCGCCTCAGCCGACCACTGCAACCATACAGGACCCCCCTTCAGCAGTAAAGGTAATGGGAGCAGCCACCTGGCCAAAATCTCCGGTAGTAATTGGCAAACCCTAAAAATCGCTGCACCTCCTTTACCGTGGTGGGAGTCGGCCAATTACACATGGCTGCAATGCGGTCACTCTCCATCTCCACCCCTGATGTGGAAATGTGATACCCTAGGATGGAGACGGCCTGCTGAAAGAACAGGCATTTCTCGGCCTTGACTTACAGGTCATGCTCCAACAGTCGTCCAAGTACCCTGCGCACCAAGGACACATGCTCGGCGTGTGTAACGGAGTATATCAGAATGTCATTGATGTACACCACTACACCCTGCCTGTGCAGGCCCCTGAAAATCTTGTCTACAAAGGATTGGAAAACTGATGGAGCATTCATCAACCCGTACGGCATAACGAGGTACTCATAATGCCCTGAGGTGGTACTAAACGCTGTCTTCCACTCGTCTCCCTCCCGGATACACACCAGGTTATACGCACTCCTGAGATCCAGTTTAGTGAAGAAGCACACCCCATGCATTGACTCAATCGCCGTGGCGATAAGAGGTAGCGGGTAACTGTACCTCACCATGATTTGATTGAGACCTCGATAGTCAATGCACGGGCGCAGACCTCCATCCTTCTTCTTCACTAAAAAGAAACTCGAGGAGGCAGGTGAAGTGGAGGACCGAATGTACCCCTGACGCAGGAATTCAGAGACATATGTCTCCATAGCCACTTGCAACAGGGGATACACGTGACTCCTGGAAAGCGCAGCGTCTGCCAGGAGATTTATCGCACAATCCCCCTGTCGATGAGGTAGTAATTGAGTCACCTTCTTTTTACAGAAGGCGAGAGCCAAATCGGCATATTCTGGGGGGATGCACACGGTAGAGACCTGGTCTGGACTTTCCACCGTGGTAGCACCAATGGAAACCCCTACACACCTCCCCGAGTACTCTCGCGACCACCCTGTGAGAGCCCTCTGTTGCCAGGAAATGGTGGGGTTATGATGAGCCAACCAGGGAAGGCCTAGTACCACGGGAAACGCAGGACAGTCAATGAGGAAGAGACTGATTTTCTCCTCGTGACCCCCCTGCGTCTCCATTGCCAGGGAGATGGTGGCCTCCCTGATTAACCCGGACCCTAATGGTCGACTATCCAGAGCATGTACCGGGAAAGGTCTAACTACAGGAATAATGTGGATCCCTAAACTAATGGCTAACGCTCTATCGATAAAATTCCCAGCTGCGCCTGAATTGACGAGCCCCTTATGCTGGGAATGTGGGGGAAACTCAGGGAAATAAACAGGTACAAACAGGTGGTCAACAGAGGACTCTGGTTGAGTGTGGTGCAAACTCACCTGGGGTGACGCCAGAGTGCCCTGCCTGCTGCCTCGACTCTCAGAGGGACCGACACGGCACCGACTGGAAGTGTGCCCTCTGCGGCCACAGATGGTGCACGTGATGGCCCCTCCTCCAGCCTTCCTACGTGCAGCCCCTCCCAACTCCATGGGCACCGGAGCGGGGGTGCTGGAAGATGGAACCGACAGAGCCCCCTCTGGACATCCGCTGGTGACCAGACCAGCTGGTTATCCAACCGGATGCACAAATCCACCAGTTGGTCAAAGGGGATGGTGGCATCCCTGCAGGCCAGCTCACGTCGGACGTTCTCGCGCAGGCTGCATCGGTAGTGGTAGATGAGGGCCCTGTTGTTCCAGCCCGCTCCGGCTGCCAAGATCTGGAATTCCAGGGTGAACTCCTGGGCACTCCTCGTCCCCTGCCTCAAATGGAAGAGCCGTTCGGGTGAACTCCTCGAAGTGGTCTCCTTCCCCCTACACAGCGTTTGACCACTCCAGAGCTCTCCCCGAGAGGCGTGAGACAAGGGCGGACACTCTCTCCCTTTCCGAGGGAGCTGGGTGAACGGTGGCCATGTAGAGGTCTGGCACTGTGCTGCCGTCCCATCATACTCCCTGGGAAGGGAGAGACGCATCCCACTGGGAATGGCTCCGGACGGGACAGGTAGAGGTAACTCCGGTTGCGCTGGTCGAGGCACTGGAGAGACTTCCTGTCTCTCCCAGCGGTCCATGGTCTGAACAACGCAATCCGTCATGGCACCAAGATGATGTAACATTGCAGAGTGTTCCTGGACGCGCTCCTTAACTCTTCTAACCGGGGTACCTGCTGTCTCCATGGTGGTGTGAAATTCTGTTATGGGTGTATATTGGAGGCGAAGTCAGGTGCAGGAGAGCAGAGTGCAGTGAACAGGCGCAATTTTTATTCCAATCCAACGAAAGCACAAAAGTACATAAATGTGCCCAAACACGGAACAATAGACAAAAGGTATGGCGCGTAACAATACCCACATAACATAAATACAAATTCACACAAAGACATGGAGGGGAACAGAGGACTAATACATGCAGTGTGATTAGGGAATGAAAACCAGGTGTGCATGGAACAAGACAAAACAAATGGAAATATGACAAATGGAGTGGCAATGGCTAGAAAGCCGGTGACGTCGATCTCCGAACGCTGCCCGAACAAGGAGAGGAGCCGACTTCGGCGGAAGTCGTGACACTTACATACACAATACAAACAGCTGGGCCTAAACATTAAATATTAGTAATCTACAGTGCCTTCAAGTATTCATACCCCTTGACTTGTCTGTATCAGCTTTGCACATCTGGATTTGGGGATTTTCTCCCACTCTTCCTTGCAAATTTTCTCAACCTCTGTTAAAATGTATGGGGAGAGGTGGTGAACAGCAATCTTCAAGTCTTTCCACTGATTTTCAATGAGATTCAAGTCTGGGCTTTGGCTGGGCCATTCAAGAACTTACACATTCTTGTTCTGAAGCCATTCCAGCGTTGCTTTGGCTGTATACTTGGGGTCATTGTCCTGTTGGAATGTAAATCTTTGCCCCCAGAAAATCATTTGCACTCTGAAGCAGGTTCTCATCAAGGATTTGCATGTATTTGGCTCCATTCATTTTTTCCTTTATCCTTACCTGTCTCCAACTCCCTGCCAATGAAAAGCATCCCCATAGTATGATATCACCACCAGTAGGGATGGTGTTAGACGGGTGATGAGCTGTGCCTGTTTTTTTCTTCCAGTGCTTTGCATTCAGGCCAAAGAGTTCTATTACATCATATTTATCCTTATGCTTTCAGTCTTTCACGTGTCTTTTTGCAAACTCCAGGCATGTGGTCATGAGCATTTTTCTCCGTTTGGCCACTTTCCCATAAAGCCCAGACTGGTAAAGTGCTGTAGAGACTGTTGTCCTTCTGGCAGGTTCTCCCATCTCAGCCAAGGGACTCTGAAGTTATGTCAGAGTGGTCACTGGGTTCTTGGTCACCTCCCTGACTAAGGTCCTTCTTGCCCGGGTGCTCAGTTTGATCAGACGGACAGCTCTAGGCCGAGTTTAACATCTCGACAGGTTTTTAAAGCATGGCAAAACATATTGTGTAAAGAGAACTGATAGCATATTCAAATAAAATAAACTAACTAGTAGTTAGTCACATTGGCCCTATTCTAGCAGCGCTCGCATCACGAGCCTCACTTCTCTTTTCCTCTTCTGTTGCTCCTAGTCTCTCTGGTTGTCCCAGAGCCTCTGCTAATAAGAAGAGAAGCAGGTTTCCTGGAGACGAGTACATTACAGCAAAGTTCAGGGCCAGTGATGGTAAGTCTGGACATAACTTCAAAGCTTCATCTGACAGTAAAAAAAAAAATATATAAAAAAAATCAACCCATTGTCTTCAGAGGACAAATATTGCTTTTTTTAGTTACATATACATTTTAGATATTACATTTTACATACTACATACTTTTATATACAGCATTCACCTAACAAAGCATTTACCTGACAAAGATATTTATAGAAAGATATACAGTTGAAGTCTGAAGTTTACATACACTTAGGTTGGAGTCATTAAAACTCGTCTTTTAAGCAATTAACAAACTATAGTTTTGGCAAGTCATTTTTCCAACAATTGTTTACAGAGATTATTTCACTTACAACTCACTGTATCACAATTCCAGGGGGTCAGAAGTTTACATACACTAAGTTGACTGTGCCTTTAAACAGCCTGGAAAATTCCAGCTTCTGATAGGCTAATTGACATCATTTGAGTCAATTGGAGGTGTACCTGTGGATGTATTTTAAGGCCTACCTTCAAACACAGTGCCACTTTTTGCTTGACATCATGGGAAAATCAAAAGAAATCAGCCAAGTCTGGGTCATCCTTGTGAGCAATTTCCAAACGCCTGAAGGTACCACGTTCATCTGTTCAAACAATAGTACGCAAGAAAAACACCGTGGGACCACGCAGCCGTAATACCGCTCAGGAAGGAGACGCGTTCTGTCTCCTAGAGATGAACGTACTTTGGTGCAAAAAGTGCAAATCAATCCCAGGACAACAGCAAAGGACCTTGTGAAGATGCAGGATGAAACAGGTACAAAAGTATCTATATCCACAGTAAAACTAGTCCTATATCGACATAACCTGAAAGGCCACTCAGCAAGGAAGAAGCCACTGCTCTTAAACCGCCATAAAAAGGCCTGACTACGGTTTGTAACTGCACACGAGGACAAAGATCGTATTCTTTGTAGAAATGTCCTCTGGTCTGATGAAACAAAAATAGAACTGTTTGGCCATAATGACCATTGTTATGTTTGGAGGAAAAAGGGGGATGCTTGCAAGCCGAAGAACACCATGCCAACCTTGAAGCACGGGGGTGGCAGCATCATGTTGTGGGGGTGCTTTGCTGCAGGAGGGACTGGTGCACTTCACAAAATAGATGGCATCATGAGGGAGGAAAATTATGTGGATATATTGAAGCAACATCTCAAGACAAGTTAAAGCTTGGTCGCAAATGGGTCTTCCAAATGGACAATGACCCCAAGCATACTTCCAAAGTTGTGGTAAAATGGCTTAAGGACAACAAAGTCAAGGTATTGGAGTGGTCATCACAAAGCCCTGACCTCAATCCTATTGAAAATTTGTGGGCAGAACTGAAAAAGCTTGTGCGAGCAAGGAGGCCTAAAAACCTGACTCAGTTACACCAGCTCTGTCAGGAGGAATGGGCCAAAATTCACCCAACTTATTGTGTGGGAAGCTTATGGAAGGCTACCTGAAACGTTTGACCCAAGTTAACCAATTTAAAGGCAATGCTACCAAATACTAATTGGGTATGTGTAAACTTCTGACGCACTGGGAATGTGATTAAAGAAATAACAGCTGAAATAAATCATTCTCTTTACTATTATTCTGACATTTCACATTCTTAAAATAAAGTTGTGATCCTAACTGACCTAAGACAGGGAATTTTTACTCTGATTAAATGTCAGGAATTGTGAAAAACTGAGTTTAAATGTATTTGGCTACGGTGTATGTAAACTTCCGACTTCAACTGTATATCTTTGTCAGGTGAATGTTGTGTATGTATTTATGTATGTATGTATGTATGTATATACACACACACATATATATATATATATATATATATATATATACACATCATATTGGACACCTGCTCATTCAGGGGAAGGCAGATAGCCTAGTGGTTAGAGCGTTGGGCCAGTAACCGAAAGGATGGTGGATCGAAGCACTGTCCTGACAAGGTAAAAATCTGTCGGTCTGCCCCTGAACAAGGCAGTTAACCCACTGTTCCTAGGCCATCATTGTAAATAAGAATTTGTTCTTAACTGACTTGCCTAGTTAAATAAAATAATTGTAAAAAATAAAGTTTTTTTAAAAATTTTACTATTTTATACATTGTAGAATAATAATGAAGACATCAAAACTATAAAATAACACATATGGAATCACGTAGGAACCAAAAAAGTGGTAAACAAATCAAAACTTATTTTATATTTGAATTTGCCACCCTTTGCTTTGATGACAGCTTTGCACACTCTTGGCATTCTCTCAACCAGCTTCATTGAGGTAGTCACCTGGAATGTATTTCAATTAACAGGTGTGCCTTGTTAAAAGTTAAATTGTGGAATTTCTTTCCTTCTTAAGCACTTACACTGCAACGGTGAAGTGTAAGTGCGTTATTGTGAAGTGGAAACGTCTAGGAGCAACAATGGCTCAGCTGTGAAGTGATAGGCAATACAAGTTCACAGAACGGGATCGCCGAGTCCTGAAGTGCGTAAAAATCATCTGTCCTCGGTTGCAACACTCACTAATGAGTTCCAAACTGCCTCTGGAAGCAACGTCAGTATAAAAACTGTTAGTCGGGAGCTTCATGAAATGGGTTTCCATGGCCGAGCAGCCCCACACAAGAACAAAGATCACCATGCGTAGTGGCAAGCGTCGGTTGGAGTGGTGTAAAGATCTATTCCATTGGACTCTGGAACAGTGGAAACACGTTCTCTGGAGTGATGTATCACGCTTCACCATCTGGCAGTCTGATCAACGAATCTGGGTTTGGCGGATACCAGGAGAACGCTACCTGCCCCAATGCATAGTGCCAACTGTAAAGTTTTGTAGAGGAGGAATAATGGTCTGGGGCTGTTTTTCATGGTTCGGGCTAGGCCCCTTAGTTCCAGTGAAAGGAAATCTTAACGCTACAGCATACAATAACATTCAAACAATTCTGTGCTTCCCAACTTTTTGGCAAAAGTTTGGGGAAGGCCCTTTCCTGTTTCAGCATGACAATGTCCCCATGCACAAAGCAAGATCCTGACCTCAACTCCATCGAACACCTTTGGGATGAATTGGAACTCCGACTGCGAGCTAGTGCTCTTATGGCTGAATGGAAGCAAGTCCCCACAGCAATGTTCCAAGATCTAGTAGAAAGCCTTGCCAGAAGAGTGGAGTATGTTATAGCAGCAAAGGGGGGACCAACTCCATATTAATGCCCATGCTTTTGGAATGAGATGTTCGACGAGCCGGTGTCCACATACTTTTGGTCATGTTGTGTACATACATACACATTTGATTTTACTCTGGTATACATTATATGTAGTGTTTTAAATAATAATAATTTCTGACAGTTTGTGCATATCGGCACAAATCCTAATTTCCATTTAAGTAACATTTCCATTGATGTCAATTGGAGACTAAGTGAAAATTCCACTTAAGTAGAAGTTAGCATTTGTCCCAACATGAAAAGTGGGTCAAGTCTTGTCCAGTAAAACTGGATGATCTTCAATTATGTTTGACTGTTGCTAGTTGTTTTATTGTTTCTAACTGGTTTGCTATTAATTATTCAGTTCTGGATAATGATGAAGATATCAAGCAACTGAACAATGAGATCAGGGAACTCAGCGAGTCCAATTCAGAGATGGAGGATGACATGATGAACCTGCACACACAGGTTGGTCTGCCACTTCTTAACAATAACCACTAAATACTGTCTTGACGTTCCTAATTCAATTAGAAATAAAAACAATGATTGTATAGAGAGTTTGTGGTGGACTGATAAGCTGTTATTGACTTGTTTGTGGCTAACTGAAGAACCGTAGTTGATTGGTTTGTGGTTCTCTGCTCCAGATCTCATCCATGGAGAATAACCTGAAGAGTATGGAGGAGGAGAACAAGCAGATCGAGGAGAGAAACGATGCCCTGTACATGGAGCTGTCTGGCCTGAGCCAAGCTCTGATCCGCAGCTTGTCCAACATCCGGCTGCCACACATTGTGAGTTACACCCAGGGATGGATCACTCAGAGCATGCACACACGCACGCACACACATAAACAAACACTTTCTCTTAGAGAGAAAATGTTGACATAACCTCAGTTTTACACATCTACATGCATAAAACACACATTTTCTAATTACACACACTTTATCTAACGTGTTACTTGTGTTTACTTCAGCAGGAGCCTATGTCGGAGCAGAACTTCGATACCTACGTGGACACCTTGACCCATATGTTCTCCAATAAAGATTGCTACCAAAACCCGGAAAACCGTGCTCTGTTGGAGTCCATCAACCAAGCAGTAAAAGGCATCGAAGTATAGTCTCTCAAAGGGAGATGAAGAGGCTAAATGGAATATATGAAAGAGAGGGAAAAGAGGAACGAGAGCAGGGTGACATGGTGTGTGGGTATACAAAACCCAACAACTATACAAAACCTAACAACTATAAATAAATCCATTGCTTTTGGAATATACTGTAGACCTGATTTTTCTTGTATTTGTTTTGGAGAAAATGTGTCCATTTCACATTGCTCCCCCTCCCTGCTTGCATGAAGGTTATCAAGATCAATGGACACCCTTGTGTATGGATGAGTACGGAAGTTTCAATTATGTCTTGAGTGTTCTTGAGTGCATTGGAGTAAAACTGTGTTGGTGTGGGTGTTTAGGAACGTTTTGAGGGGTATAATAAAAAAGCCACTTTAATGGTTCAGAACGGACTAAGAATGCAGTATACTGGCTCCAATACCCCATCATACAATATTCTCCTAAATAGTGTACATGTATTCCAACCCCATTGAGTAATGTTGATAGTATTTATGAGCGTAGATGTTGCACTTCCAGGGGATAGTTTTTAGTTTCATTACTATTGTTGTGTATGAATTTGAGTCTTAAAAATGTCTGTTTAATGTATTATTTATTCATGTTGTGTTAATTTAGCTTATTTATTCAGCATTTATTTATTGGCCTATTTATTTATTTTTACAAAACAAAATTATACTGAAGACATTTTTAAACAGCGATTGAGAGGAGTTTTCCTCTGCACTGTTGAAAAATAGGAAATATTTTAAAATATCAACTATAAATTGTTTTATATATCTTATTATTTATTTGAAATACTGGGATCTTTTTTAAGTGCAAATATTTTATAACCGACAAGTTTTGATAATTTTTTAAAGATTTTTCTTTTGTTTATATTATTTATTTTATTCCATAAAGTATTTTGAGACACCTTGCAATGAACTGGGAGAAATGTGTATGTATTTAATATTTATTTGATAATGAAGAACAAAGTGAATGGAGATGTTGGTGTATATTTATTTTGTATTGTCTATGTGTTAGTGATGATGGCTGTGTATGGATTAGTCTTTGCCCATATGTTGATATTGAAATAAAGAAAACCTGTGCTAATTTAACTAAGCATCATGGAATATGTCACAATTAATTATGATTGTGAGTAATGATTGTAAAAGTGTATATGAATATTGTTTATGGCTACAGATATTTTGTGGAATGGTTGTGGGATACAACAATTGAAAGGATGAGGACTGAGCCAGGTATACTACGCTGAACAAAAATATAAACCCAACATGCAACAATTTCAAAGATTTTACTGAGTTCCAGTTCATATAAGGAAAAAAGTCAACTGAAATAAATCCTGTGAATGTTGTCCAACTCCCAATCAGTGTTCGAAGTTTCTGGATATTGATGGGAACTGAAACATGCAGTCGGTCCAGAGTATCCCAAACATACTCAATGGGTGACATGTCTGGTGAGTATGAATGCCATTGAAGAACTGGGACATTTTCAGCCTCCAGGAATTGTGTACAGATCCTTATGACATGGGGCCGTGCATTATCATGCTGAAACATGAAGTGATGGCAGTGGACGAATGGCACTACAATGGGCCTCAGGATCTCGTCAAGGTATCTCTGTGCATTCAAATTGTCATCGGAAAACTGTCATTGTGTTCATTGTCTGTAGCTTATGCCTGCCCATACCATAACCCCACCACCACCATGGGGCACTCTGTTGACAATGTTGACATTAGCAAACCGCTTGCCCACACCACGCCATCCCGGTACAGTTGAAACTGCAGTCCGGTCAAGACCCTGGTGAGGTCGACAAGCACGCAGATGAGCTTCCCTGAGACAGTTTCTGCAGAAATTCTTTGGTTGTTTTATCAGCTGTCTGGGTGGCTGGTCTCAGACGATCCCGCAGGTGAAGAAGCCGGATGGAGAGGTCCTGGGCTGGCATGGTTATACGTGGTCTGTGGTTGTGAGGTCAATTGGACATACTGCCAAATTCTCTAAAACGACGTTGGAGGCAGCTTATGGTAGAGAAATGCACATTCAATTCTCTGGCAACAGCTCTGGTGGACATTCTTGCAACCAGAGCTGTGGCATTGTGTTGTCTGACAAAACTGCATATTTTATAGTGGCCTTTTATTGTCCCCGGCACAAGATGCAACTGTGTAATGATTATGTTGTTTAATCAGCTTCTTGAAATGCCACACCTGGCAGATGGATGGATTATATTGGCAAAGGAGTGGTGTAAACACATTTGTGCACAACATTTGAGAGAAATACGTTTTTTGTGCATAATAATTCTGTGCACAAAAAATACCCGTAAGACCTTAATGAGGGTCATATTGAGGCAATTTTGACCATAGTACAATGGTTACAGGAAAAACTAGTGGACTTTGTGATAGAGCAACCAAATTTCATAAACAATTGGGGCATGTTTAAAGAGGTATTTTGGGCTATAGTGCCATCACAGATTATTTTCCATTACCCCCCTGGCAGCAATTTCTAATATGGGCACCAACCAACTGCATGGGGCCATATTTAACTCGATTCACTTGGCCATATCTTCATAAATAATTGCTACATACAGCCCAATGATGGCTTAACATTTTTGAACGGAAAATGTAAAAAAATAATAATATTAGAATGTCTGGAAAACACAATAAAATGGCCCAGAAATTACATAGGAATGTAGTAAGTCTAGCAGAGAGACAGGTAACCCATTCAGCCTTTACACAAAGTAATCAAAAGTTTGAACAAAGATGTCTAGATATAGAACCATTGAGATTTAACCTATTATACTCATTGGTGTAGTGCTGTTCTTTTAGGTACCGGAGGGCAATAAAAGAAAATGACGTCATCATTTCTCAATCAACGCTTGCACAGTAGTAGCCTGTTGAATAATATTATTTTAATATGCATAAAACACATCATCCAAATGCAACGCCTGCCTATACCTACACACGTTGACAATGTTTGCATATTTTACTCTTAATAACTATTTTATCAAACTCTGTATTTAACAAGTTTACCAAGGTCTTAGTTTTGTCCTCACATGACTATGTGAAACTTTTTCACCCTGGACGCTTTATCTGGACATAGATCTGCAGGACCTCTTCTGGCCATAAAAAAGAAAACTAAGTAACATAATGCCTTCTCATTGGAGTAGCTGTACTCTTAATATACAGAAGAACTATCACCTTAAGGTAAGGATACCCAAGTTGCAAGCTCGGCTTCAGACGCAATCGTTAGTCAAAGGCAATTTAAATGTAGGAAAGAATGATACAGCGTCTGTGCCATCGGGAATTCAGGTAGTAGTGTTAAACCCCTTACACAGTCTCCGCAGCCAGACAATTTTCTCATAACTTCTGGAAAGAAATGCTTTTGACATGCTCAACCGGTGTCGCTCATTCCGCCAATAGAAACTGTCAACCGGTTTTCCTCACTAAGCAACGAGTCGTTGTCAGAGCCCGAACTTTCTCAGGTCTCTCCTCCAACCGTTACGAGGTCTGAGCTGCCGAAGCCTCCCTCCATTAGCCAGTAGAAAGGCATGGCCAGCCGTTGAGAAATGCTTATTGAAATTTTCAAATATCATGGATTTATCAGTGGTGACCGTGTTACCTAGCCTCAGTGCAGTGGGCAGCTGGGAGGAGGTGCTCTTGTTCTCCATGGACTTTACAGTGTCCCAAAACTTTTTGGAGTTGGTGCTACAGGATGTGAATTTCTGCTTGAAAAAGCTAGCCTTTACTTTCCTGACTGACTGCGTGTATTGGTTCCTGACTTCCCTGAACAGTTGCATATCGGGGGGACTATTCGATGCTATAGCAGTCCGCCACATTATGTTTTTGTGCTGATCAAGGGCAGTCAGGTCTGGAGTGAACCAAGGGCTATATTGTATCTGTTCTTAGTTCTGCATTTTTTGAATGGGGCATGCTTATCTAAGATGGTGAGGAAATTACTTTTAAAGAATGACAAGGCATCCTCGACTGGCGGGATGAGGTCAATATCCTTCCAGGATACCCGGGCCGGGTTGATTAGAAAGGCCTGCTCGCAGAAGTGTTTCAGGGAGTGTTTGACAGTGTTGAGGGGTGGTCTTTTGACCGCGTACCCATAGCGGATACAGGCAATGAGGCAGTGATCGCTGAGATCCTGATTGAAAACAGCGGAGGTGTATTTGGAGGGCAAGTTGGTCAGGATAATGTCTATGAGGGTGCCCATGTTTACGGATTTAGGGTTGTACCTGGTGGGTTGCTTGATGATTTGTGTTAGATTGAGGGCATCTAGCTTAGATTGTAGGACTGCCGGGGTGTTAACATATCCCAGTTTAGGTCACCTAACAGAATGAATTCTGAAGCTAGATAGGGGGCGATCAATTCACAAATGGTGTCCAGGACACAGCTGGCAGCGGAGGGGGGTCGATAGCAGGCGGCTACAGTGAGAGACTTATTTCTGGAGAGGTTAATTTTTAAAATTAGAAGTTCAAACTGTTTGGGTATAGACCTGGAAAGTATGACAGAAATTTGCAGGCTCTCTCTGCAGTAGATTGCAACTCCTCTACCTTTGGCAGTTCTATCTTGACGGAAAATGTTGTAGCTGGGTATGGAAATCTCAGAATTGTTGCTGGCCTTCCTAAGCCAGGATTCAGACACGGCAAGGACTTCAGGGTTGGCGGAGTGTGCTAAAGCAGTGAGTAAAACAAACTTAGAGAGGAGGCTTCTGATGTTGACATGCATGAAACCAAGGTTTTTTAGATCACAGAAGTCAACAAATGAGGGTGCCTGGGGACACGCGGGGCCTGGGTTTATCTCCACATCACCCGAGGAACAGAGGAGGAGTAGGATGAGGGTATGGCTAAAGGCTATCAAAACTGGTCGCCTAGAGCGTTTCGGACAAAGAATAAAAGGAGCAGATTTCTGGGCGTGGTAGAATAAATTCAGGGCATAATGTGCAGACAGGGGTATGGTGGGGTGCAGGTACAGCGGGGGTAAGCCCAGGCACTGAGTGATATTAAGAGAGGTTGTATCTCTGGATAAGCTGGTTATAATGGGTGAGGTCACCACATGTGTGGGAGGTGGGACAAAGGAGGTATAATGAGTGGAACTAGGGGCTCCATTGTAAACTAAAACAATGATAACTAACCTAAACAACAGTATACAAGGCATATTGACATATGAGAGAGACATACAGCGAGGCATAAAGTATTCACAGGTGTTGATTTGGAGAGCTAACTAAGACAACAACAGCTAATCAGCTAAAACAACAGGTAAAATGGCGATGAATGGGCAGAGGGTCGGTTAACTACACACAGAGCCTGAGTTTGCGGCTGGGGCCGGCAGATAAACAAAAAAAATAATATATATATATATATATATATATATATAAACAGAATGGAGTACCGTGATTAATGGACAGTCCAGCGGGCATCAGCTATCATACATTGAGAGGAAACTACTTCAAAAGGGAATCTTACTGGCTCAACACACTGGCCTTAATGAGGAGTTTGACTTTAAACTTTATAGTTCTAAAAATGTCCAAAGTACTACCAGATGTCAGCAATTGACTGATAGGATTCCTAGGCTGCCTCCAACCTTTAAAATGTCCCTTAATGTATCTACTGTTAGTTTAGAAAGTTTGATACTTGCATCATAAAATGGAACAATTATTTCACCTGTTCGCTGGACTATACTATTACTACCACACTGTTAAGAGTTTTGTTTACCATCAAAGAGTGGGTCCACCAGTCAAAATCTGGATAAACGTTCTGAAGTACATTCCATGATAATTTCACATGCAAATAGCAATTGATTTCTATGATATAGGCATAAGGGTTACAATTGGCATATTACAGGCGTACAGCCCACATACTGTTTTACGTTTCATGTCAAACAAGTTCAAAAGCTTTGGGGTGATATTCCAAAATTTGCCTTCAAAGCCTTTTTCTAAACTAGGTAAAATTAGTTTCATACCGGATGTTTGTGGATATTTTGTTTACTCCCGTCAATAGCTATTGAACCAAGCATGCCATAACTATGAAGATGGTATATTCTGAATCAGGGGTGGATGGAGAAATATCCACACCTTTTTTTGTTCCTTTTTTTAAACTATTTTGAAATAAGATCTCAGATTTCAATCTTCAATAGCTCTTAGGCAAAGCATGCCATGACTATGAAAATTAGATGTTCTGCATCAGGGGAGGATTGGATGCTTTGTGTAAGAGCTATTGAAGATTGAAAGCAAAAACATTAAAAAGCGCATTTTTGTCCATCCTCCCCAGATTCAGAATATATAATTTTCATAGTCATGGCAAGAGCTATTGAAGAGCTATTGAAGCCCAACTAAAAAGAAAATTACAATTTCAACAAGAACAAAAAATGTGGATTTTTGTCCAACCTGCTTTGCCTAAGAGGTATTGAAGATTGAATGCTAAAAAAATATACTAATAAATACGAAATGTACAACAACAAAAAAGCTGTGTATTTTTGTCCAACCTTCCCCTGATTCAGAATATATCATTTTAATAGTCAAGGCACACTTTGTGTAAGAGCTATTGATGATTGAAAGCAAAAAATATATAATAATAATAATAATACATAAATAAATAAAAAATTTGGATTTTTGTACACCCTCCCCTGATTCAGAATGTATCATTATCATAGTCATGTCACTCTTTGTCTAGCAGCTATTGGCTACACCGAATATCCAATTTAAAATAATTTTACCTAATTCATTTTCCATTGGAGATTTAACATTTCGGCCAATGCAAGACGAGTACAACTCTCCCTCTCCACTGGGGAACTGACTGATCAGAGTTTGGTGTTTGTGTGACGTCAGTGTCAGCTGGTCAATGTTTACGTCCAGAATTGTGGCGACATCTATTGAATGTTTATGGGGGAAAACGAGAAGGTAACAACATCTTTTTTCGAAATACAATTGACACTATAAAGCAGTGTCAATTAACCGTCACATCCATAAGGTAAAGACCGCTGCTTCGTATTTCTTATGGCGAGTGTCTTTTTTAGCTCCAGCCAGACAATAATTTATCTTCTCTCCCATGTACCCATGCAGAGCGCTTCGTTGACGACATCAACAGAGACAAAGGTGATGCATATTTATGTATATATTTCGCGTTGAAGCAGCAGTTCGATAACATGTTGTGTTTGGTTGTTAAATATCAAATTGCCAATGTCAAACTATTTGAAAGAAGATTAAGAAAGACACTATGAATGCACAACAAATGCTTACCCAATTGTTGGCTGCAGTACTTTTGGTGATAATAATAATATTTATGTAAACACATACTATTTTGTTATTCAGTGGCGCAGCTGTATTTTGTGTGTGCGTTCATTGGTGGGAAATATGCATCACTGAGAGGATTCGATTATCTGGTCCGGGCGCCCGGTTAGGCGTGTTTTTTATTGGGTGAAAGTAGTGGCATTTGTTTTGGAACGGGCTGCGTCCTGGGTGTGAGCCAGGGACCTGGTTCAAAGCACACGGCGAAATCGGCTCAAAACAAAAGTGATGTAATTAATCACGTTGAGTGACGACTAGGATTCTGTGTTCTCACATGCACAAATGATTGCTTTTGATATAAACGCCCTATCTGCCTTCCAATGAAACTAGTTTGAAAATGCAAAGGTTTATTATATGGCAAAGATATGTATTTCTGGATGATACACCATTTTTTCTTTTGCCAACATGACCGAACGTCCGATATTATGCCGCGTTCATCTGCTAGTCAGAATTAGGAAATGTTCTATTTTTAACTGGTTGTAGTTATACACGTGCAACGTTCAACTAATCAGCACATAGGACATTTCAGTTTTCTAGTACCGACTAGCAGTGAACGCGGCATTGATGTTCGATTTCAGATGGGCGCTCCTCCCTCACCGCTTTTGCCCGGCACATCACGGGACATAGACAGGTGCCCCACGGCTCAGCATAATCGAATTCGCCTACTCCTGCAGTTACAAAGAAGGCGTTTCCACGCCACATTATCGTGTGCTGTGGCAGTGACACCGCCCGGCTACTCGTGAAAGCAGAATCCAATACGAGTTTATTTGACTGGTTTGTAATATAAGAACTTCATTAAAGGCCCGAAGAAAGAGGTTCTTAAACAGGCCTGTCTTTTACACACACCTTCAGACCCAAAATGACATGTTCAAAGTTCATCCTTTCTCCAACTAGAACTCATTCCAGGGTTTTTCATTATTTTATTTTTTTTACAATTTTCTATTATAATAATGGTGAAGACAAACTATGAAATAACCAATATGGAATCACGTAGTAACCAAAAAGGTGTTAAACAAATCAAAATATATTTTAAATTTGAGATTCTTCTAAGTAACCACCTGTTGCCTTGATGACAGCTTTGCACACACTTGGCATTCTCTCAACCAGCTTCACGAGGTAGTCACCTGGAATGCATTTCAATTAACAGGTGTGTCTTGTTCATTTGTGGAATGTATTTACTTCTTAATGCATTTCAGCCAATCAGTTGTATTTTGACATGGTAGGGGTGGTATACAGAAGATAGTCCTATTTGGTAAAAGACCAAGGCCATATTACGGCAAGAAAAGCTCAAAAGAGAAACGAAAGTCCATTACTTTAAGACATGAAGGTCAGTCAATCTGGAAAGTGTCAAGAACTTTGAAAGTTTCTTCAAGTGCAGTCGCAAAAAGCATCAAGCACTGTGATGAAACTGGCTCTCATGAGGACCGCCACAGAAAAGGAAGACCCAGAGTTACCTCTGCTGCAGAGGATAAGTTCATTAGAGATACCAGCCTCATAATTTGCAGCCCAAATAAATGCTTCAGAGTTCAAGTAACAGACACATCTCAACATCAACTGTTCAGAGGAGACTGCGTGAATCAGGACTTCATGGTCAAATTGCTGCAAAGAAACCACTACTAAAGCCCCCCATAATAAGAAGAGACTTGCTTGGGCCAAGAAACACGAGCAATGGACATTAGACCGGTGGAAATCTGTCCTTTGGTCTGATGAATCCACATTTTCGATTTTTGGTTCCAACCACCATGTCTTTGTGAGATGCAGAGTAAGTGAACAGATGATCTCCGCATGTGTGGTTCCCAACGTGAAGCATGGAGGAGGAGGTGTGATGGTGCTTTGCTGGTGACACTGTTGGTGATTTATTTAGAATTCAAGGTACACTTAACCAGCATGGCTACCACAGCATTCTGCAGCGATACGCCATCCCATCTGGTTTGGGCTTAGTGCGACTATTATTTGTTTTTCAACAGGACAATGACCCAAAACACATCTCAAGGCTGTGTCAGAGCTATTTGACCAATGAGAGGGATGGAGTGTTGTATCAGATGACCTGGCCTCCGCAATCACCTGACCTCAACCCAATTGAGATGATTTGGGATGAGTTGGACTGCAGAATGAAGGAAAAGCAGCCAACAAGTGCTTAGCACATGTGGGAACTCCTTCAAGACTGTTGGAAAAGCATTCCAGGGGAAGCTGGTTGAGAGAATGCCAAAAGTGTGCAAAGCTGTCAAGGCACAGGGTGAAGAATCTAAAAAGATATTTTGATTTACACTTTTTTTTATTCGTTACTACATGATTCCATATCTGTTATTACATAGGTTGTCTTCACTATTATTATACAATGTAGAAAATAGTAAAAATAAAGAAAAACCCTTGAATGAGTAGGTGTGTCCAAACCTTTGACTGGTACTGTGTATGTGAGTATTTACAATTTAATTGCACAATAATAATCTACATGTAAAGTGTTACCAAGTAAAAGGTGCATTGTGTCCCCAGAGGATCCAACAAGACTGAAATACTAAACTTAGTTAATATCTAAGATCCTTCTCATCAATCATCTGTTGTGAAAGCCATTGTTGGCAACACGTTCTACTTTACCAGAGGGACGTCAAGGAAACCTGAGAGAACACTTTCTCTTCCAATTAAGAAATCAAATTTTATTTGTCACATACACATGGTTAGCAGATGTTAATTCGAGTGTAGCGAAATGCTTGTGCTTCTAGTTCCGACCATGCAGTAATATCTAACAAGTAATCTAACCTAACAATTTCACAACAACTACCTTATACACACAAGTGTAAAGGAATTAATAAGAATATGTACATACAAATATATGAATGAGTGATGGCCGAACGACATAGGCAAGATGTAGTAGATGGTATAGAGTACAGTATATACAGTGGGGCAAAAAAGTATTTAGTCAGCCACCAATTGTGCAAGTTCTCCCAATTAAAAAGATGAGAGTCCTGTACTTTTCATCATAGGTACACTTCAACTATGACAGACAAAATGAGAAATAAAATCCAGAAAATCAAATTGTAGGATTTTTAATGAATTTATTTGCAAATTATGGTGGAAAATAAGTATTTGGTCACCTACAAAAAGCAAGATTTCTGGCTCTCACAGACCTGTAACTTCTTCTTTAAGAGGCTCCTCTGTCCTCCACTCGTTACCTGTATTAATGGCACCTGTTTGAACTTGTTATCAGTATAAAAGACACCTGTCCACAACCTCAAACAGTCACACTCCAAACTCCACTATGGCCAAGACCAAAGAGCTGTCAAAGGACACCAGAAACAAAATTGTAGACCTGCACCAGGCTGGGAAGACTGAATCTGCAATAGGTAAGCAGCTTGGTTTGAAGAAATCAACTGTGAGAGCAAATATTAGGAAATGGAAGACATACAAGACCACTGATAATTTCCCTCGATCTGGGGCTCCACGCAAGATCTCACTCCGTGGGGTCAAAATGATCCCAAGAACAGTGAGCAAAAATCCCAGAACCACACAGGGGGACCTAGTGAATGACCTGCAGAGAGCTGGGACCAAAGTAACAAAGCCTACCATCAACACACCAAGCCGCCAGGGACTCAAATCCTGCAGTGCCAGACGTGTCCCCCTGCTTAAGCCAGTACATGTCCAGGCCCGTCTGAAGTTTGCTAGAGAGCATTTGGATGATCCAGAAGAAGATTGGGAGAATGTCATATGGTCAGATGAAACCAAAATATAACTTTTTGGTAAAAACTCAACTCGTCGTGTGTGGAGGACAAAGAATGCTGAGTTGCGTCCAAATAACACAATACCTACTGTGAAGCATGGGGGTGGAAACATCATGCTTTGGGGCCGTTTTTCTGCAAAGGGACCAGGACGACTGATCCGTGTAAAGGAAAGAATGAATGGGGCCATGTATCGTGAGATTTTGAGTGAAAACCTCCTTCCATCAGCAAGGGCATTGAAGATGAAACGTGGCTGGGTCTTTCAGCATGACAATGATCCCAAACACACCGCCCGGGCAACGAAGGAGTGGCTTCGTAAGAAGCGTTTCAAGGTCCTGGAGTGGCCTAGCCAGTCTCCAGATCTCAATCCCATAAATCTTTGGAGGGAGTTGAAAGTCCGTGTTGCCCAGCAACAGCCCCAAAACATCACTGCTCTTGAGGAGATCTGCATGGAGGAATGGGCCAAAATACCAGCAACAGTGTGTGAAGACTTACAGAAAACGTTTGACCCCTGTCATTGCCAACAAAGGGTATATAACAAAGTATTGAGAAACTTTTGTTATTGACCAAATACTTATTTTCCACCATAATTTGCAAATAAATTCATTAAAAATCCTACAATGTGATTTTCTGGATTTTTTTCTTCTCATTTCGTCTGTCATAGTTGAAGTGTACCTATGATGAAAATTACAGGCCTCTCTCATCTTTTTAAGTGGGAGAACTTGCACAATTGGTGGCTGACTAAATACTTTTTTTGCCCCACTGTACATATGAGATGAGTAATGTAGGGTATGTAAACATTATATATTGTGGCTAGTGATACATTTATACATTTGTCCATTATTAAAGTGGCTAGAGTTGAGTCAGTATGTTGGCAGCAGCCACTCAATGTTAGTGGTGGCTGTTTAACAGTCTGATGGCCTTGAGATAGAAGCTGTTTTTCAGTCTCTCAGTCCCCGCTTTGATGCACCTTTACTGACCTCGCCTTCTGTATGATAGCGGGGTGAACAGGCAGTGGCTCGGGGGGTTGTTGTCCTTGATGATCTTTTTGGCCTTCCTGTGACATCGGGTGGTGTAGGTGTCCTGCAGAGCAGGTAGTTTGCCCCCGACGATGCATTGTGCAGACCTCACTACACTCTGGAGAGCCTTGCGGTTGTGTGCGGAGTAGTTGCCGTACCAGGCAGTGATACAGCCCGACAGCATGCTCTCGATTGTGCATCTGTAAAAGTTTGAGTGTTTTTGGTGACAAGCCAAATTTCTTCAGCCTCCTGAGGTTGAAGAGGCTCTGCTGCGCCTTCTTCACCACGCTGTCTGTGTGGGTGGACCATTTCAGTTTGTCCGTGATGTGTACGCCGAGGAACTTAAAACGTTCCACCCTCTCCATTACTGTCCCATCTATGTGGATAGGGGGCTGCTCCCTCTGCTGTTTCCTGAAGTCCACGATCATCTCCTTTGTTTTGTTGACATTGAGTGTGAGGTTATTTTCCTGACACCACACTCCGAGGGCCCTCACCCCCTCCCTGTTGGCCGTCTCGTCGTTGTTGGTAGTCAAGCCTACCACTGTAGTGTCATCTGCAAACTTGATGATTGAGTTGGAGGCGTGCATGGCCACGCAGTCATGGGTAAACAGGGAGTACAGGAGAGGGCTGAGAACGCACCCTTGTGGGGCCTCAGTGTTGAGGATCAGCGGGGTGGAGATGTTGTTACCTACCCTCATCACCAGGGGGCGGCCCGTCAGGAAGTCCAGGATCCAGTTGCACAGGGCGGGGGCGGGGTCGAGACCGAAAACCCAATTACCATTAATTGTGGAGAAGGTTAAAGAGTGGCCCACTGTGCTCTCACGTACCTCAGGTAATCCAATCAGGCTACACTGCAATGTCTGAGACTGGATGTCACCGTTAATGATAGCTGCTTCACTTAGATTGTTATTCACATCAAAAAACAAACAAATGTACTGTAACTTGTACGTACGTATACACTACCGTTCAAAAGTTTGGGGTCACTGACATTTCCTTGTTTTTGTCCATTTTTTTCAATTAAAATAACATAAAATTGATCAGAAATACAGTATAGACATTGTTATTGTTGTAAATTACTATTGTAGCTGGAAACGACAGATTAATTTCTATTTTTTATTATGGAATATCTACATAGGCGTACAGAGGCCCATTATCAGCAACCATCCCTCCAGTGATCCAATGGCATGTTGTGTTAGCTAATCCAAGTTTACCATTTTAATAGGCTAATTGAACAGTAGAAAACCCTTTTGCAATTATGTTAGCACATGGCCAGAAACAAATAACTTTCTTCTGAAACTCGTCAGTCTATTCTTGTTCTGAGAAACTTGGGCTATTCCATGCGAGAAATTGCCAAGAAACTGAAGATCTCGTACAACGCTGCGCTGTTCTGTGAAGGGAGTAGTACACAAACTGGCTCTAACCAGAATAGAAAAAGAAGTGGGAGGCCCAGGTGCACAACTGAGCAAGAGGACAAGTACATTAGTGTCTAGTGTGAGAAACGGACGCCCCACAAGTCCTCAACTGGCAGCTTCATTAAATAGTACCCGCAAAACACCAGTCTCAACGTCAACAGTGAAGAGGCAACTCCGGGATGCTGGCCTTCTAGGCAGAGTTGCAAAGAAAAAGCCATATCTCAGACTGGCCAATATAAAATAAAATATTAAGATGGGCAAAATAACACAGACACTGGACAGAGGAACTCTGCCTAGAAGGCCAGCATCCCGGCGTCGCCTCTTCACTGTTGAGACTGGTGTTTTGTTTGACTTTTTTTCACCTAGTTGGCTCAGGCATTCAAACCAGTGCCATGTGATAACCTTCCAGAAGGACAACCACATCTCTGCAGCACTCCACAAATCAGGCCTTTTTGGTTAAGTGGCCAGACGGAAGCCACTCCTCAGTAAAAGGCACATGACAGCCCGCTTGGGAGTATGCCAAGAGGCACTCAGACTCTCAGACCATGAGAAACAAGATTCTCTGGTCTGATGAAAACAAGATTGAACTGTCATGTCTAGAAGAAAACTGGCACCATCCCTACGGTGAAGCATGGCGGTGGCAGCATCATGCTGTGGGGATGTTTGCGCTCAGGACCTCAGACTCTCTTGAGAGACCTGAAAATAGATGTCTAGCAATGCTCCCCATCCAACCTGACAGAGTTTGAGAGGATCTGCAGAGAGGAATGGGAGAAACTCCCCAAATACCAGTGTGCCAAGCTTATAGCGTCATATCTCAGACTCAAGCCTGAAATTGCTGCCAAAGGTGCTTCAAAAAAGTACAGAGGAAAGGCTCGGAATACTTATGTAAATGTAATATTCGTTTTTTTAAATAAATTTGCAAACATTTGTAAACCTATTTAGTATACGGCTGTAACGTAACAATGTGAAAAGTCAAGGGGAGTGAATACTTTCCGAATGCACTGTAAATTATGAACGTCCTATGTCAAGTATGACTTTTTACAGATATAAATTGGATTGTGTCCTGTTCGCACAGTTGAATAAATAGTACATAATAGAACAGCAGTGTTGACTGTGTGAGTATGTGTGTGTTTATGTGTAAGGGTTGTATGTGTATGAGAGTCAGTGCCTATAGTCTGTAAAGTGTGGATAGTCTCTGAGGTACAAATAATCTCTCAGGAGCAGGTCTGAGCAGGTATACAGCAAGGGGTAGCTGTTCAGCAGTCTGATTGCCTGGTGTTTGAAGCTGTCTCGGGAGCCTTTTGCCCTGAGACCCGATGTTCTGATACCGTTTGCAAGATGGTAACAGTGAACAGTCTTTGAGGAGATGAGGGGGATGAATCAATCTGAATCAATTGATCAATATTTTTAGACACCTTTTTGTCTGACTCTATCCTCATCTCATCTCTCTCTCAGTCCGTGAGGATGGGAGGAGCTGTGAGTGCGGGGGAGGACAACGATGAACTGATTGACAACCTGAAGGAGGCTCAGTACATCCGCTCGGACCTGGTGGAGCAGGCCTTTAGGGCCATCGACAGGGCCGACTACTATCTGGAAGAGTTCAGAGACAGTGCCTACAAGGACCTGGCCTGGAGGCACGGCAACATCCACCTCTCAGCACCCTGCATCTACTCCGAGGTGATGGAGGCCTTGGATCTCCAGCCTGGCCTGTCCTTCCTCAATCTGGGCAGTGGTACGGGCTACCTCAGCACTATGGTGGGACTCATACTGGGTGAGTCAGGATGGCACAAACCTCACCTGGCCAGGTGAAACAAAATAAAACAATAATAAGGGCAAGAATGGCTTAAAAATCATTCTTACCATTGCTTTACATAAGAAAATGGAAAATAAGATGGAAAGTGCAAATGTACTCACACCTTGTTTCTCCCCTTTACTGTAGGTCCATTTGGAGTGAACCATGGGGTGGAGCTGCACCAAGATGTCATTGAGTATGCATACCAGAAACTGGAGTTTTTCATCAAGACCAGCGACAGCTTCGACAGGTAGGAGTTTCATGATGAAAATGACAATGTAGGAATTATAACCAGAGTTATGAGCTATCAGGAGAATCCAGTTAATTGGCATTATACCAGAATTATAGGAGCTATCAAGATAATTCAGTTAAATGGCTATAACTCTGGTATATCAGGAGAATCCAGTTTAATGGCATTATACCAGAGTTATAGAAGCTATCAGGAGGATCCAGTTAAACATAATTATTCTGTAACAAGCTAGTAAGATAACATACTGCAGTTATAGTAGGTAGGCTGATTCTCTGAGGAAACTGTGTCGGGAGTGCTACAGGTATCCAAGGAACATCAGACGTGGCTCTGGAATGGGGGAATCATAGGGGTGTGTGTGTGTGTGTGTGTGTGTGTGTGTAGGTTTGAGTTCTGTGAGCCCTGCTTCGTGATGGGGAACTGTCTGGAGATAGCCCCAGAGAGTGGTCCGTATGACCGGGTGTATTGTGGAGCTGGGGTGCAGCGGGAGCAGGAAGACTACATGAAGAACCTGCTCAAAGTGGAGGGAATCCTAGTGCTGCCATTGGAGGAGAAGGTCAGCGCTCGCACATGCACACCCCCAGTGGTGGCTGCTGAGGGAAGGACGGCTCTTAATAATGTCTGGAATGGAGCAAATAAAATGGTATCCAACACGTGGAACTCCACTCCAGCCATTACCACGAGCCCGTCCTCTCCAGTTAAGGTGCCACCAACCTCCTGTGACCCAGGCACACAAAATGTGAAGTGAAACAGAATGGTGAGCGTAGCAATCAGGATGGTTTCACAAGGCTAAATTGTGACTGTAAAGACATGGCCACTTTTAAAACCAGAATAAACTTAGATAAACTCACCTCTTAACCCAGTGCTATTTCTAGCACTTTGATATATTCTGGTGTCTTGTGGTGTCATCTTCCCTGTTATACATCTTCTCTGTTGTAGACTTTGTTGTCTCATCTTTCTTGGTCCCGCTCCTAGAATTTGTTTGTATACCCTCTATACACATTGAGACATTTTGATACTCGTTTCCTTTGTGTGTAGCTAATGCTCTGTGCTCCACTTGTTTAGAGAAAAATATGTATATAAATACATATTTCTTAACACTGCTTACTACAAAAAAATCTCCAGTACACAAACACATTATTGCCCTTCCTCTCTCCTTAGTTGACCAAGATCACTCGAACAGGCTACAACAGCTGGGAGACCAAAAACATAATTGCCGTGTCCTTTGCCCCACTGGTGTTGCCCAAACACAGAGACAACAGTAAACCCAAAGCAGTGCCTTTACGTAAGTACTGTACTAGCACATCTGTCATATGATTGAATACAGTGCCTTGCGAAAGTATTCGGCCCCCTTGAACTTTGCGACCTTTTGCCACATTTCAGGCTTCAAACATAAAGATATAAAACTGTATTTTTTTGTGAAGAATCAACAACAAGTGGGACACAATCATGAAGTGGAATGACATTTATTGGATATTTCAAACTTTTTTAACCAATCAAAAACTGAAAAATTGGGTGTGCAAAATTATTCAGCCCCTTTACTTTCAGTGCAGCAAACTCTCTCCAGAAGTTCAATGAGGATCTCTGAATGATCCAATGTTGACCTAAATGACTAATGATGATAAATACAATCCACCTGTGTGTAATCAAGTCTCCGTATAAATGCACCTGCACTGTGATAGTCTCAGAGGCCCGCTAAAAGCGCAGAGAGCATCATGAAGAACAAGGAACACACCAGGCAGGTCTGAGATACTGTTGTGAAGAAGTTTAAAGCCGGATTTGGATACAAAAATATTTCCCAAGCTTTAAACATCCCAAGGAGCACTGTGCAATAATAATATAATATTGAAATGGAAGGAGTATCAGACCACTGCAAATCTACCAAGACCTGGCCGTCCCTCTAAACTTTCAGCTCATACAAGGAGAAGACTGATCAGAGATGCAGCCAAGAGGCCCATGATCACTCTGGATGAACTGCAGAGATCTACAGCTGAGGTGGGAGACTCTGTCCATAGGACAACAATCAGTCGTATATTGCACAAATCTGGCCTTTATGGAAGAGTGGCAAGAAGAAAGCCATTTCTTAAAGATATCCATAAAAAGTGTCGGTTAAAGTTTGCCACAAGCCACCTGGGAGACACACCAAACATGTGGAAGAAGGTGCTCTGGTCAGATGAAACCAAAATTGAACTTTTTGGCAACAATGCAAAACGTTATGTTTGGCGTAAAAGCAACACAGCTGAACACACCATCCCCACTGTCAAACATGGTGGTGGCAGCATCATGGTTTGGGCCTGCTTTTCTTCAGCAGGGACAGGGAAGATGGTTAAAATTGATGGGAAGATGGATGGAGCCAAATACAGGACCATTCTGGAAGAAAACCTGATGGAGTCTGCAAAAGACCTGAGACTGGGACGGAGATTTGTCTTCCAACAAGACAATGATCCAAAACATAAAGCAAAATCTACAATGGAATGGTTCAAAAATAAACATATCCAGGTGTTAGAATGGCCAAGTCAAAGTCCAGACCTGAATCCAATCGACAATCTGTGGAAAGAACTGAAAACTGCTGTTCACAAATGCTCTCCATCCAACCTCACTGAGCTCGAGCTGTTTTGCAAGGAGGAATGGGAAAAAATGTCAGTCTCTCGATGTGCAAAACTGATAGAGACATACCCCAAGCGACTTACAGCTGTAATCGCAGCAAAAGGTGGCGCTACAAAGTATTAACTTAAGGGGCTGAATCATTTTGCACGCCCAATTTTTCAGTTTTTGATTTGTTAAAAAAGTTTGAAATATCCAATAAATGTCGTTCCACTTCATGATTGTGTCCCACTTGTTGTTGATTCTTCACAAAAAAATACAGTTTTATATCTTTATGTTTGAAGCCTGAAATGTGGCAAAAGGTCGCAAAGTTCAAGGGGGCCGAATACTTTCGCAAGGCACTGTATGTAACAGAGGTTGTTTTCCAAGTGAGCCTTTGTGTGATGAGTAACCATATCGGAGATCTGGGCCGGTATTCGCAAAGCATCTCAGAGTAGGTGCTTATCTAGGATAAATTTAGCCTTTTGGATTATAATAAATGACGGGGGGGGGGGGGGCTATCCTACTCTGAGGCTTTGTGAAAACAGGCCCTGGAGACTCAGAACCACGGGTGGGAGGTGACAGTTGTTGAACACTGTTGTCTCAAATGCATGTTGGACTAGTTACAAAATGGGAAGGCAGAACTTCCATCACTTACTATGTGGGAGTGTGTGAAATGGTATCCTCTTGTCATTTGTGTGTACCTCCTCAGCGACCATGTTTGAGGTGCGGACTCTGCAGGACTTGGCTCGCATCTTTATCCGTCTGACGTTAAAGAAGACAGTGGTGGGGCCAGGGCCAGGGCCGTTGCCCAGGGGGTTGGCCCACAACGGGGAGCGGCTCCGGCAGGCCCAACACTGTGGCTCCACCCTGCTCTCCAACCGCTACGTATTCATGAGCCGCCTCATCCCCGGGCCGATGGACGACGACAACAACCGCTCAGACGCAGAAGAGGAGGAAGAAGAAGGGAACTGCAGGATTCGAGGAGAACCTGAGGAAGAGGAGCAGGAGGAAGAGGGGGAGGAGAGTAGGGAGGGCGGTGCCCTTCTACATGAGGCTCCAGTGAACCTGCTTAGAGAAAGGATCCTGAGCCTGCCGCTCCCTGAGCCTCTGAAGATGTACATGCTCCACTACAGAGAGAAGTAGGGAGGTACAGGAGACAAGAAGCTGTGCTCCCATTCTCTAACTTGTTCCCATCCCTATGCTCTTGATTCCCCTTTCTGGATACAAAAGTAATTAATGTGTAAGAAATAGGCTGATCACTCCACAGGAATGGCTAAAATGAGTTCCCATCCGAATTCAAAATGTAAGCCCTAGAAACTTCATGTTGAAGTGAATAACTAGAAGAATTGGATAAGTAGAAGCAATATGGTAATAGCTCCATCTCCCCCTTCCCCGATAGCCCAGGTACGCCTATCTAATCTACAGAGGTGCCTGAGGGGTAGAGGTCGAGGTTGGAAAAACAAGGATTTAGGGATTGGGAGCATCCTTAGGGTCACCCCTACCCCCAGAAGCCCTCACCACCACCACCAGCCCCCTAGGACTATTCCAACAACCCCTCTGAACACTAGAAAACTAGTCTCATCCCACTCAATGCCCCACCCATGAACTTTATCTCCCCCTCTTTTGGGGTATCTTGTCTCATGCCTGACACTGGCACCCAGTCTCGAAGACCTTCTTTCCTCCCTCTTTGAATTTTGTAAATGTGATTTTTCTGAGAATGATGATTTTGTCTGTGACCGAACAATTCAGGGGAGCTTTTGAGATCAACTTACAAGAACTGAAAGCCCCAAATGGTGTGGAAACATTTGCTCATTCTGTGTTCACATCTGTAAGATCTTCTCTGCATTGAATATACTTGTTGAGAGCAGGGGTGAAAAATAAAAGTAATTTAACTGAAGAGACCTACAGGCATGAAAAAAGTATATTAACACATTTTTACACGGTATAGCAAAGAAATGACCACATTGTCAAACAGCATTACCCAAATTCACTCTCATTTTGTGAATTCTTATTTCTTCAACATCAAATAATGGGAGACTGCAAATGCCTTTGGACCGTAGAACACCTTTGGATTAGGGGTAGAAAGTGAGTGTGGGAAAGCAATTTACTATTAGGTTCTCAAAGCAGATCTGTAATTAAAGCAGTAAATAATGTACAGTGAGGTCCAAAGGTATTTGGACAGTGATACATTATTTTGCCTCTGTACTCCAGCACTTTGTAATTCAAATTTTACACACACAAACATATATATTTATATATATATACAAAAGTATGTGGACACCCATTCAAATTAGTGGATTCGGGTATTTCAGCCACACCCGTTGCTGACAGGTGTAGAAAAGCTTTCAGAACGGGCCCGCTGAGTATTGAAACACGTAGCGTGTAAAAATCGTCTCCTCAGTTACAACACTCACTACTGAGTTCCAAACTGCCTCAGGAAACAACGTCAGCACAATAACTGTTAATCGGGAGCTTCATGAAATGGCTTTCCATGGCTGAGCAGCCGCACACAAGCCTAAGCTAACCATGTGCAATTAAGCGTCGGCAGGAGTAGTGTGAAGCTCGCTGCCATTGGACTCTGGAGCAGTGGAACGCGTTCTCTGAAGTGATGAATCACACTTCACCATCTGGCAGTCCAACTGACAAATCTGGGTTGGAAAATGCCAGGAGAACGCTAGCTGCCCCAATACATAGTGCCAACTGTAAAGTTTGGTGGAGGAGGAATAATAATCTGCGGCTGTTTTTCATGGTTCAGGCTAGGCCCTTAAGTTCCAGTAAAGGGAAATCTTAACGCTAGAGCATACAATTACATTCTAGACGATTCTGTGCTTCCAACTTTGTGGCAACAGTTTGGGGAAGGCCCTTTCCTGTTCCAGAATGATAATGCCCTCGTGCACAAAGTGAGATCCATACAGATTTGGTTTGTCGAGATCGATGTGGAAGAGCCCTGACAACCCCAACGAACACCTTTGGGATACATTGAAACGCCGACTGCGAGCCAGCCTTAATCACCCAACCTCATGTTTTTGTGGCTGAATGGAAGCAAGTCCCCGCAGCAACGTTCCAACATCTAGTAGAAATCCTTCCCAGAAGAGTGGAGGCTGTTATAGCAGCAAAAGGGGATCAACTCCACATTAATGCCCATGCTTTTGGATGAGATGTTCGACAAGCAGGTGTCCACATGCTTTTGGTTATGTAGTGTACATTGAGGTTAAGGTGCGGGCTGTTGGCTTTAATTTGAAAGTATTTTCATTCATATTGGGTGAACGGTTGAAATTAAAATACTTTTTGTACATAGTCCCCACCCATTTTAAAGAACCAAAAGTATTAGGACTTGTGTATTAAACAGTCAAAAGTTTAGTACTTGGTCCCATATTCCTGCAACGCAATGATTACATCAAGCTGTGACTCTACAAACTTGTTGGCTGCATTTGCAGTGTTTTGGTTGTTTCAGTTTATTTTGTGCCCAATAGAAATGTATGGTAAATCATGTATTGTCATTTGAGTCACTTAGAGTAAAGAATATAATATTTTTCTGAACCCTTCTACATTGTGGATGCTACCATTGATTACAGAAAATCCTGAATGAGTCGTGAATAATGAGTGAGAAAGTTAGTGGCACAAAGAACACAACCCCAAGACATGCTGACCTCTCGCTATTTCTAATAACAGGAGAGGTTGGCATTTTTTGTGGGCTTACAATATTTATGCCTCATTCATGGGCACAAAATGTGAAACCAAAAAAAGTGCAAATGCAGCCAGAAAGTTCAGTCACAAGCCTGATATCATTGCGTGCGAGGAATATGAGACTAAACATTTGACTACTTTAATGAGTGAATTTTCCATGTCTGGTCCCATAAAATGGGGGGCAAAGGGAAACAGAAGTACAAAAAGTCCTGTTATTTCCAAACGGTTCACCTGACATGGATGAAATTACCCTCAAATTAAAGCTGGCAGTCTGCACTTGAACCTCAGTCATTGTATAATTTTAGTACGGAGCCAAAACATGTCACTGTCCAAATACATTTGGACCTCACTGTGCGCATCCACCTGTGAAGGAATTTAAGCACTTATTTGTCTACCTTGGAACCAGTGTGATGGACTGTGTGTGTTATGCTCCGATGCTGTTGAGGTATATATATAAAAAAAAAAAAAATATTGAAATGTTTTGTCTGACGTTCTCAGTGCCAAACTTATCCAGCACTTGACGGGTCCAAATGTGTCTTGCTGTTCAGTTCTACATGTTCTACAGTTCTACAGTTCTTCAAATTGTTAATCGAATAAATCATGTGTATTTAGAATAAATATCTACGTGTGACAAAAGTTGTAAGTTGAACTATACTGCCAGAAAATCCAAAATGAGTGCCATTGCTTAACACCAGACTGCTCAATCTTAGTTATTCATTTTGAATACTGTGCTTAGCTGCAGAGTACAGACTTGATTTTGTGCAGGGAAAAATAGAATGAAAGCACTTACAAAACTGAACAATGTAATTTATGCTTGCTTTAATGATTAAAAAAATATTTCTTTGCAAGAAAGAGACAAGAACAAATCCCCCTCCAAGCCCTCCATGCAGGGCCAGAGAGGAAAACAAACAATAACGGCCACCATTTTCACACTGAACTGCTGACAGGTGTGTCAAGATAAGATGAGGTAAATGTTTTGAGGAAAGAATAAAAAAAGGCACAATTTACAATCAACCGTGCCAAATAAATTCACAATATTAATAATTATAACAAAATAATAATTACATCAACATAACAGCATTAGAAAAAATATGCAACAAAAAAATACATACCGATTTTATAATACAAGGCAACACTTCCAAGGGTTATGTACATGTCAAAGCCTGAAGTCCCACACCCTTGTTTCTCTCAAGTTCGGGGTGTGTTAGGTTAGTTAACAGTTTATACATGGAGCAGGTATGCTGAAGGTGGCACAGCATATAACATCAAACCACCAACACCGTGATAACGTCAGAGAAAGCTCCTATCTGACCACCAGACAGGAGACACACAGTTTGGAGGGGCCGATGCAGTCGTCGTGGCAGAAGGCCCCGCAGCCCTGGCACATGATCATGGCCTTGAGGCGGCACGAGCACTTGAGGGCCACTTCCTCAGCGGCGCTGTCGGCGAACGCCTGGATGCTGAGTGTGGCGCTCTGGCTAGCGCTGTGGCGCTGACGCAGCTGCAGGACGCCGTCAGCGATGCTCCTCGAGAAGCCGCTGCCGTCCACCACAGACACGTTGGCCGTGTAGCTGAAACCGGGTGACGCCACGCCACCCTGCTTAGGCAGCTTTCCGTAGAGCTGGAAAGGGAGGGAGGAGGAGGAAGATGAGGAGTACTGAGCTTTGCTCTGCGCCTCCTTCTTAGCCATGCGGGCTAAGGACATCTCCATGTTCAGCAGTCCCTCCATAGCCCCACCTCCTCCTATACCTCCTCCAGTCAGGTAACCGTCCATAGAGTTCACTGCCTCCTTTTTGGTGACCACCACACCTGGCCCGCCACCTGCCATGGGGCCAGAGGGAGAGGTTTTGGCAAGAGTTTGGCAAGAGGGCCGGGAGGTGACCTCGCTCTTCACGGGCGAAAGCTGCTGTTGGTGTGGGGGGTGGGGTTTGGAAGGGTGCCAGTTGATCTTGACAGTGGGGACCACGTCAGAGAGGCCGAGGTTGCTGTGCGGGGGCGATGGGGCGTCCGGGGTGGCCCGCGGCTGGGTGAAGTTGTGGTGCCTCTCTGGAGACTCTCTGATGACGGCCGACTCCTGGGAGTTGCGTCTGGAGGAAGAGGACGAAGAAGAGAGGGATGTAATGACGGGCACAGCCCCGGGGGGAACGGCACCAGCTGGCTGCTGGGAGAGATACTGCTGCATGGCCGTGGCCCGAGAGGAGGCCTCCTCCAGCAGGCAGGCCATGCGGGAGGGTACTGTGCCTGGGGGAGAGGACGCAAAGCTCCTGCCTGCTCCAGGGGAGCCTCCTCGGCCAGCAGGGGACTTCTGCTGGTTCTGAGAGGACAACTCGGGGACCAGCGACTCCATCGTACCGGACTCTGGGGGGCCCCTGAAGCGAGTGCCTGGGTTCCTGGTCTGCTGCTGCCGGCTGAGCTGGGACTTGGGGCCTGACTGAAGCCCCTCTGGCAGGCGGTTGATCTCCAGCTTGCTAGCCGAGTGCGTCTGCGGCAGGACTTTCTCCAGCGGGAGGCTGCCTTGGAGCAGCTGGGTGACCAGAGGGTTGTTGGCCTCCACTGTAGACACGGGCCGGGCAGAACTAGGGAGCCTCTTGCAGCTAGCGGTGGGAGAGGGATTCAGCCCCAGCCTACAGTCCTCATCAGCCAAGCAACGGCTAGATGCTTTGTAGTCTTCGATGGCGTCTGTTTTGTGCCCCCTCTGGGCTTTGGGGTGTGGCGCAGCGATAGCTTGTTGGTCTGGGTGGGGAGTGCGTCCAGGCTGCTGCGGATTCTGTCCCGGCTGCATGAGACTCTGGCTGGGCAGGCCGTTGGGGAAGCAGGGCTGGATGACCGTCTGGCCGTGCTGGTTGGACACATGGGCCTGGATGACCGGCTGCTGGTTCTGCTGTGAAGGGGGACTGCAGATCACAGGCTGGCCATGGGCCTTCTGAGACAGCCTTTGGAGGTGCTGGATGTTGCCGTTGCGCTGAGCGGGCAGGTGGTGGCGCCATGTGCTCAGGTGGGGCTCCTCCTCCTGGCTCTCGTTCTCACAGTCGGAGGCCGTCTCCGTGGAGTCGCTGTGATGCCCTGCGTCGTCCTCTCTGACTGAGGGTGGGAGACGAGGGAGAGAGGCTGTCTCTCTCTCCCTCCCCAGGGGCTCCGACTGCTGCCTTTCGCCCTGGATGCGGCCCTCTCTAGCCGGGGTGGGGGGGTTCTCCTGTGGACCCACGTGGTGGGAACCATGCTGGATGACACCCCCTCCTCCCCCCCTGGCCTGCTCGGTGCCGGCCAGGGACCTGATCACATCCACTCCCTGGGCCCCGAACCTGGGCAGAGAATCTGGGATGGAGGTGGGTGCCAAGGGACCGCTTTGGGTCGTTGTCCTGTCACAGTCGGCCCCCTCGCTTTGCCCTTGGAGGTGGCTGGACACAGTCTCAGGCTTCAGAAGCGCTGCCTTGTCCGAGAGTCCGTTGGTGGTGCATTTGACTGGTGGTGGTGTTAGTGTAGCCCCTTCCTCCCCACTCAGCTCCCCCAGCCGCTCCTCCTGGGTGGGTAGGGGTGGAGTGGGGGTCTGCGGGGGCTCTGAAGAGGACAGGGAGGGGTTGGAGGAGGTAGACAGGGAGGGGGATGAGGCAGCTGTGTGGGGGGTGGGGGTAGAGGAGGGCTCTACATTGGACAGCTGTAGTTGTGTTCCAGGCGGATGAGAGCCCGCAGGCGATCCCTGCTCCTCCACGCCTCCTGCTCCTCCTCCTCCTCCTCCTCCTCCTCCTCCGGGCTCGACGGGTCCTGGGTGCTCTCGAGTTCGTCTTCCACTGCTGCGATCCGGTAGCCCAGAACCAGCCCTGCCCCCGCCGGGCCCTGGCCCGTCCCCAGTGGCTGCAACAGCAGCAGCGGCCTCGCGCTGGGCCCGGGCCTGCTGGGCGCGAGCTTTGATGTCCGCCAGGGTGCGCGCCCCCGTCCCCGTGCGCCGCAAGCCCTCACCGGGGGGCACAATGCGGGGACAGATCTGGTAGGTTGGCGGCCCTTTGACCCAGGGCGGTTTGATTCTGGAGAGTTGAATCTGGAGGGACAGAGAGAAGGAGAGCATGTCAAATATGGAATTTACCAAGGCCATATACAGGACATTCACATGCATTGCTTGGCTAATAATCTCACACCGAAACCCAGAGTCAATCATCTCTATTGATTTACCATCTTCAGAGAAAGAACGTGGTCTTTGTCAAGTTGATTTGAAATGTTTTGTGGAGACAGAAATCAAAAAATAATCCAACTTACTTTACAGATTGTGGACTCCAGGTCTTAGGAAATTGGGTGCCTGCCACTGCACCACTAGTCACAATAAAGACTTACAATTACAAATGGTGACTTCATACCCGGATAGGTGGGACCTTGGGCTCCTCTGCTGTCGGCTGCGGCTTTTCCGTGTGGACCCCGTCGATTGTGGTACGAAAGGACTGACGATCTTCTATTCGCGGCCTCTTCTCGGGGAAGCTGGAGAAGGCCTGGGTCTCGTCTGGCCTCCTCTTCTGCTCCTTGGTCTGGGTGGAGGTGGCGGCAGTGGGGGTGGGGCTGGCTGCAGGGCTGCTCTCCTGGCTGCTGGTGGCCGTTCCCCCCGTGACCGAGGTGACCACAGAGGCCCCATCGTCTAGTGGATCGGCGGTGGCGGCGGCCGTGGAGGAGGAGGAAGAGGAAGAAGAGTCCAAGCCGGCGGTGAACGCCCCCTGCCTCTCGGAGGTTGAGGAGGGAGAGGAGGAAGGGGAGGAGGACGAGGAGGAGGAGGAGGACGAGGAGGAGGGAGATGTTGAGGCGATGGCGGGTGCAAGCTCTTCGGGGAGCAGGCGGGCAGTGACTTCAGGCTCGTCGATGGCACTGACGGATGCAGGGCTGGGGCTGGGGGTCGGGGTGGGCTCAGGCTCAGGCACGGTCACAGACAGGAGCGTGGGCACAGGGGAAGGGCAGGGCGTGGGCTCTAGGGAGGCAGATTGGGCCGGGGTCTCCAGTCCAGATTCGGCCTGTAGCACCACCTCTCCCTGCACCATGGTGGCCTCTGGGACGGGAGAGGGCGCAGAGACAGAGGCAACAGCGTCTAGAGTGAGTGTGCCCTCCGGCTGCTCGGGGGTCTGCATGGCGGGGGAGTTGGTCTTGCAGAGGGTGCGCCGCGCCCTGCGTCTCATGTCTGCACGCGTTCGCCGTCTCATCCTGCCGTCCCGCCGCCTCCTGCCCACACCACGGCGCTTGGGCGTTCCTGCAGCCACAGATGCCACCTCACTCTCCAGGGCGCTGGCGGCAGCATCGGCCTCTTCACTCATTGTCAACTTCAGAGACTCTTCCCGGGTCAGGCCAGACCTGCAGCCATAGATCACAACGTTAGTGCACAGAGTATATACCATTTATAAAAGACACTTTCACCCAATTGAAATAATGAAAGTAATTTTCTAAATGGTCCATGGAATAAGAGCGAGCTTAAAAAAATACTGATGTGACGGGGTGTGTTCAGGAGACTTACTTTTGACCGTGGTACTCCTCAAAGAACTTCTCCTTCCATGCCTCCACTTTCTTCTCTTTCTCCATCTCCTGGCGAAATCGCACCTGCATCTCGTGAGTGAACTCCCCTGAGTAGGTCAAACAATATTGGACAAGATTAATCCACAGATATCTGGCTATAGGGGTTTAAATAATACATGAATTTGTGTATTGACTGATTGTTTCCCCTGGTATTTACTAGGAAGCTATGTTGTAGTATCAATGGGCACTTTCTGGTTTCCCCAAGAGAGTTACCTGCCACCCTAGACCCACTTCAATTTGAATACCGCCCCAATACATCCACAGACTATGCAATCGCCATCACACTGCCCTGTCCCATCTGGACAAGAGGAATACCTATGTAAGAAAGCTGTTCATTGACTACAGCTCAGCATTGAACACCATAGTACCCTCCAAGTTCATCATTAAGCTTGAGGCACTGGGTCTCAACCCCGCCCTGTACAATTGGATCCTGGACTTCCTGACGGGGCACCCCCAGGTGGTGAAGGTAGGAAACAACATCTCCACTTCATCGATCCTCAACACTGGGGCCCCACAAGAGTGTGTGCTTAGCCCCCTCCTGTACTCCCTGTTCACCCAAGACTGCATGGCCATGCACGCCTCCAACTCAATCATCAAGTTTGCAGACAACAGTAGTAGGCTTGATCACAAACAACAACGAGACAGCCTATAGGGAGGAGGGGAGGGCACTCGGAGTGCGGTGTCAGGGAAACAACCTCTCACTCAACGTCAACAAAACAAGATGATCGTGGACTTCAGGAAACAGCAAAGGGAGCACCCCCCTATCCACATCAACGGGACAGCAGTGGGGCACCTCAGGAGGCTGAAGAAATTTGGCTTGTCACCTAAAATCCTCAGACTTTTACAGATGCAAAATTGAGAGCATCACCGCCTGGTACGGAAACTGCACCGCCCACAACCACAGGGCTCTTCAGAGGGTGGTGCGGTATTCAGGACACCTACAGCATCTATTGTCACAGGAAGGCCAAAAAGATCATCAAGGACAACAACCACCCGAGCCACTGCCTGTTCACCCCGCTACCATCCAGAAGGCAAGGTTAGTACAAGTGCATCAAAGCTGGGACCGAGAGACAGAAGCTATTTTTCAATCTCAAGGCTACCAGACTGTTAATTAGCCATCACTAGCAAACAGAGAGGCTGCTGCTACATACAGACTTGAAATCATTGGCCACTTTAATAAATAGATCCCTAGTCACTTTAATAATCTTTACATATCTTGCATTACTCATCCCATATGTATATACTGTATTTTATACCATCTTGCCTATGCCACTCGGTCATCCATATATTTATATGTATATATTCCATCCCTTTACTTAGATTTGTGTGTATTAGGTAGTAATTGTGGAATTGTTAGATTACTGCACTGTCAGAGCTAGAAGCACAAGCATTTAACTCCACACGCAATAACATCTGCTAACCATGTGTATGTGACCAAAACAATTTGATTTGAGTTATTATTGTACACCGTGTTATATCTGAAAAAATACCTGGAAATATTCCTGGCCAAATAAATTGTTAGCCAATTAAACCCTGAAGGGAAGGTGTTCACTATATGTGCAGCCAGTCACTAACCCCCTTAATCACATTATATGTGTACATTATAACTAACTACAGTTAGGTACTAACCCTCAGCGAGCCTTTCCTTCCAGCTCTGGGAGGCGTGAGTGAAGAATTCATTGTTGAGAGCCGAGTTACTGAGGCGAGCCAGACCGTCAGGTCCCACCTAGAGAAGAAGGAAGACAGAACATACTTGGGTTACATTCCAGAGAAATACCAAAAACAATATGGCACAGAAATGACGAGACGTTATGGGCTCGACTAAAAGGCACGCTCCAATAGGGAATCTCCATTGAAAAAGCTTTTTATTCCAGGGAAAAGTGTCCCAGTTATAAACTATCAGTTATAAACTATGAGTATAATGATAAATTCTGAGCGTGCGCACTCACCTGGCGGTCGACTTCAGGGAGGAGCTGCAGGAGTTGCTGTTGGTACTGCGCTGGGAAGGCAGAGAAGGTGCGCATGTTGATGAGGGCCCTGATGTTTGTGTTGACCAGGATTGAGCCAGGCGTCTCAAAGTCCACCTCCACCCCACCTCGGCTCCTCTTCATGGGCCCTGCAGACAAACACAACCCATAGGCCTGCACGGGTTAGCAAGTGGCTAATGCTATCCAACCCTAGGTTTAAACACATTCATTCAACTAACAGCAAGCACAGCGTGGCCATTCCATTGCCAGCCAGCAGCAGCACAGTAGGTGTTTAGCTTAGCAGCCAACACAACCACAACAGCTGTCAGTCAGTGAGCGGTTAAGTAAGTCCTGGCCGGATGGCTAGTGTTGGGATAGCTAGCCGACCCTGGCATTCAGTTAGCAACCTGCAAAGCACTGCCTGTTAGCATTAGCGACCAATGCAATCCTGACAATGTTAGAGACCAGTGTACCATTAGTTAGCTACCAAATCACCCTGTCCACGTTTGGTGCTTATTTGTGTTGTTGTATGTGTCGAACTGCTTTGCTTTATCTTGGCCAGGTCGCAATTGTAAATGAGAACTTGTTCTCAACTTGCCTACCTGGTTAAATAAAGGTAAAATAAATAAACATTTGTAGACAGCTGACCTGCGCAACATCTATATACATCTAATAGTTCTACAGATCGTGTGCTATATCTAGACTATGATGTTTGGCCTTTTCCTTTGTGATAGCTAAATTCAAGTCATAAGATAAAGATTTGTGAAGTTGTTTACAGTTCAGGTCCATCAGGCATCTCTCTCTGCCAAAGATGTCCTGAACAATGATGGGAGGGAAAAAAATGCTTCACAGCTGAACCCGTCCCCCTCCCTGCTGAATTGGACTAAATAAAAATGGGACAGTCAATGAAGAGAAAAATACATTTTGTTGAATTCAACCACAGTGCAACAGACTAAGCTTCCACAAATCCAGGGGATTTTTGGGTTGCTAATTGTTTAGGGTTTGATAATTGGGTAGACTGAGGGGGAGAGAGGGGTTTGGCGTTTTCGTGGTTACTGAGGGGGATGTTGGTTGGGGGTGATTATACCCGGGTCTAACCCCTGTACCTGAGTGGTGGCCACGAATGCTCTTGAAGTGCTGGGGGCGTTTCCAGCTAGCCAGTTCAGGGCGGGCACGGAGCGTGGGGCCTGGACCCCCCCTAGAGCCTTCCCTGCGCCTCCCCGCTGCTCCTAAGGGGGAGAGGTGGGGAGGAGGGGGAGCCTGGTGAGACACTCCCATCACGTGTGTAAGGGGGGGGGGGGGGGGGGGGGGGGGATGTTTACAAGCGGGGGAGGGCAGATCAGGCAGACAATCCAAAAGGGGGGACAGCAGAGCCAATAGCACGGGTGGGATGGGGGGGTTGGGAGGGGTGAGCAGCACATAACAAAGCAAGAGGAGCAGTTACCCAGGCCCACAAACACAGAGAGGAGGGTGGGGGGGGGGGGGGTGCAGCAGACATCTGAGAAAGTGCTCACCTCACCCTCTCTCATACAGAGCAAATCAGGTTTACTGGGCAGCTAAACGTAAGGCAGGAGGGAGGGACTGATATTCCAGGTACACACAGAAAGAAGGAGGGTATTGGAAGTTGCACTCAGGTCAGTGAGGGCAAGGGAAGGTTATTCTGCACGCAGAGACGGACAGAACCACAAGAAGGGAGGATCTTCTGGGGCACCTCAGAATGAGAGAAATACTCTGGGTGCACACATAAGGAGTACGGTCAAACATGAGCAGCTCACTAGGGTTGATCTACAATTTGATCGCACATTATTTTGCGCACGGAAAAGAGAACACAATATTAAGGACACATTGCGAGGCCTAGTTATTTTATCTAGTCTAGGCTGCAGAATAATTTTCAAATTGGTAGGGCTATGATTCTCTTGTCCATAAAAATACATAGATAGTTATATTAGCCTACCCTTAAAAAATAATTATATTATAAACTGGGTGGGTCGAGCCCTGAATGGTGATTGGCTGACAGCAGTTGTATATCAGACTGTATACTACATGGATGACAAAACATATATTTTTACTGCTCTAATTACATTGGTAACCAGTTTATAATAACAATAAGGCACCTCTGGGATTTGTGATATATGGCCAATATACAGCGGCTAAGGTTTGTGTCCAGGCACTCTGAGTTGGGTCATGAGTAACAGCCCTTAGCAGTGGTATATTAACCATTTAAGTCATTCTATTTCTATCCGCAATGTTCAGAAAGTTTCACGGCCGTGTTGACGTTGACTCTATTCCCCCCCCCAGTGCCAACTGTCAAGCCACTGACTTTCTATTACACTGCTCAAAAAAATAAAGGGAACACTTAAACAACACAATGTAACTCCAAGTCAATCACACTTCTGTGAAATCAAACTGTCCACTTAGGAAGCAACACTGATTGACAATAAATTTCACATGCTGTTGTGCAAATGGAATAGACAACAGGTTGAAATTATAGGCAATTTGCAAGACACCCCCAATAAAGGAGTGGTTCTGCAGGTGGTGACCACAGACCACTTCTCAGTTCCTATGCTTCCTGGCTGATGTTTTGGTCACTTTTGAATGCTGACGGTGCTTTCACTCTAGTGGTAGCATGAGACGGAGTCTACAATCCACACAAGTGGCTCAGGTAGTGCAGCTCATCCAGGATGGCACATCAATGCGAGCTGTGGCAAGAAGGTTTGCTGTGTCTGTCAGCGTAGTGTCCAGAGCATGGAGGCGCTACCAGGAGACAGGCCAGTACATCAGGAGACGTGGAGGAGGCCGTAGGAGGGCAACAACCCAGCAGCAGGACCGCTACCTCCGCCTTTGTGCAAGGAGGAGCAGGATGAGCACTGCCAGAGCCCTGCAAAATGACCTCCAGCAGGCCACAAATGTGCATGTGTCTGCTCAAATGGTCAGAAACAGACTCCATGAGGGTGGTATGAGGGCCCGACGTCCACAGGTGGGGGTTGTGCTTACAGCCCAACACCGTGCAGGACATTTGGCATTTTCCAGAGAACACCAAGATTGGCAAATTCGCCACTGGCGCCCTGTGCTCTTCACGGATGAAAGCAGGTTCACACTGAGCACATGTGACAGAGTCTGGAGACGCCGTGGAGAACGTTCTGCTGCCTGCAACATCCTCCAGCATGACCGGTTTGGCGGTGGGTCAGTCATGGTGTGGGATAGCATTTCTTTGGGGGGCCGCACAGCCCTCCATGTGCTCGCCAGAGGTAGCCTGACTGCCATTAGGTTCCGAGATGAGATCCTCAGACCCCTTGTGAGACCATATGCTTGTGCGGTTGGCCCTGGGTTCCTCCTAATGCAAGACAATGCTAGGCCTCAAGTGACTGGAGTGTGTCAGCAGTTCCTGCAAGAGGAAGGCATTGATGCTATGGACTGGCCCGCACGTTCCCCAGACCTGAATCCAATTGAGCACCTCTGTCTCGCTCCATCCACCAACGCCACGTTGCACCACAAACTGTCCAGGAGTTGTCAGATGCTTTAGTCCAGGTCTGGGAGGAGATCCCTCAGGAGACCATCCGCCACCTCATCAGGAGCATGCCCAGGCGTTGTAGGGAGGTCATACAGGCACGTGGAGGCCACACACACACACTACTGAGCCTCATTTTGACTTGTTTTAAGGACATTACATCAAAGTTGGATCAGCCTGTAGTGTGTTTTTCCACTTTAATTTTGAGTGTGACTCCAAATCCAGACCTCCATGGGTTGATAAATTTGATTTCCATTGATAATTTGTGTGATTTTGTTGTCAGCACATTCAACTATGCAAAGAAAAAAGTATTTAATAATAATATTTCATTCATTCAGATCTAGGATGTGTTATTTTAGTGTTCCCTTTATTTTTTTGAGCAGTAATATATATCATATACCACACCTCAGGCCTTGTAGCTTAATTATAGCATATCAAGTGTAGTTTCTTCAATAGGGATACTTTCCGACAGTAAAAAAAGTGACCGGATTTCATAAGTATAGCTTAAGCTAAATCCGGGGAAAAAAACATATGGTGACTTGGTGGGAAAGAAAAGCATGTCGACACCAAGTTGGAAGTTCTTCGATTTCAGGCCGAATGATAAAGGTGAGCCAGCAGACCTGACGAAGTCCCTTGCAGCATACGCAAAAAGATTATTAGGACAAAAGACGGACAGACCACAAACCTGAGTTCTGAGTTCACTAGAAAAGGTAAACATTGCCAGAAACATTTAGGTAGGCTTGAGACATGGTAAAAAACTACTAAACCTAATGGTACTTCATTTCAGTTAAAAAATGTAGCCTATATTCAAATCCAGATGCATCTTATTAAAAAAACAGAACATTTTTGCTTTTTTATTTTAGTATTTTGTTAAGGCTACTTTGATTTATTTTTTAACATGTAGGTCTATATTTAGGATTTGTATAGGCATATCCTAATCGGTTTATTCGTTTAAAAACGCACGCCATGTTCATTCAAGTGTTATAAAGAATGTTATAGGAAAGATGAACTGAGGTCCACACTTCAGTCGGTGGTAATGCACCTTAAAGTTGGTTGCCAATCGACATAAAAGTCCACAGAAGAAGACAACTACTTCTACTGAAGGCGAAGAGATTACTAGAAACTAACTATGTTTCCCCTTTTATCTGTGGATTCATTTTTGGAGAAGAGAACATACAATTTTGTGAAACTCAAAATTCTACAAAGACCCAGGGGGAAAAAGGACCTTATGCATTTCAGGTAAAATAACAACCCAATGGTTATATCCCAGGACAAATGAGCTAGCAACAGCAAGCTAGCTAAATGTTTCACGTGTTTCGACCAGTCTCCAAATTAACATAGTTGATTCAGAGTTCCTTTTGATAATTCTGGATCACATCTGGTGTAGATGTACAAAATCAACATGCGCGCAATGGTGCACACCCGATCTAGACAGCATGTTAGGCCCCATCTGACATTATGCGCTGCTTTGGTGCTCTCCGCTCTTTCTACAATTTGCATTGTTCTCTTGCAATATGTTAATAGTTTAACTACCACATATGTATTGAACATTTATGCTATGGCAAATAGGGAATGGACCATTTGGCAGGTCACCCTGCTGTGTGTTCACTGCGCTGCGCTCTTGTCCACCGCCAGACTCAAATTCAACCCATCATTTGTGACATCAAGATCAACGATGGCTGTCAAACATCTTTGATAGTCGATCCAATTGTAAAATCGCCCAACACTAGAGCACACAGGTCATCTTTTGGTGGTGCTGTGGTGACATTTGTCAACACACCAGCCATTTCTACACTCTTCCCATAGACTGTACTAATGAGAAAACAGTTTGAAGGCCATTCACAGACAGGTGTTTGTTTTACCCCAAGTTTGCTGAGGAACTTGAAGAGCTCAGAGGTTACGGTCTAAGAATGCTGCTGCAACAGTAAATAGGCAACATATAAATGACAAGACTCGCAAAAGGAGCAGAGGCCAATGCTGGGTGCGAAATGGTCCAAGACCACCGTAGGCATAGGACTCAAATGGTGTTGGTGTGTAATGCTACCACAATTTGCTGCCCAGGAAGTGTGTGTGTGGGCACAGAGAGATGGGGTTAGGGTAGCAAAGGGGCTAGTAGAGAGCAGTGCTAACCTGATGGGACGTGGTCACCATTGACCTTGAGTGGAGTGAGGACCACGCGTGGCATCATCACAGCCTTCTTCCTCTGTCTGCCCGACTGCAGCAAAGGAGAGCAGGGGACATGGTGAGAGGTAATAACATCAGTCTTAGCATTCTATCACTAAGTCAGAGATAAAGGGGATCTTCAATACGCAATTATTTCTTATACATTATATCCAAAACCTCTTCAGAGGGAGTGGGGGGGTAAAGCATACCTGTCTGGATCGGCTTAGTCGGGTCTGCGCCTGGGCCTCGGAGCGCACCTGTCCAGAGACTCCAGACCTACTCAGCCTGGTCTGGGGCTCTGTGGAGCAGGACGCACTGGATGAGCTCTCATCTACTGACGCTGTGTGTGTGTGTGTGGGGAGGGGGGGGGTTAGGGTTAGGGTTAGGGGAGGGGCAGAGAAGGGTATGGTCATATATCAAAATTGTTACTCTTTACTGGGTTCCAACTGGCATAGTTGATGACAAATGGTCCATGGATCACATACACTGACTAGAAGGCTTTTCACACTGCACGTTTCGGTTTCTGTTACCACAATTGGTGATGGTGCGTTTATCATCTAGAATTTATCAGCCATGCATTCAAAGACTCGCATAAACAGCAGCTCCCATACAAATAAACAATAAATGCTTCTCTTTAAAAAACATTTTTTTAAAGTGCACAGACAAACACACAGATCTAGGCCGGGGATGGCAGTGTCATGTGTGCCTGTGTGTGTGTGCCTGCGCATGTGTGTGCTTAGGGAGAAAAAAACCTGTCTCCGATTCCCAGTTTTTGTTCAAAAAGCCCTCTCGTGGGCATGCGCCTTCCGCCTGTATCACAATACATATTCCGGTGTTGTTTCGAAAGCACCTTTGAACAGACCAGTCACAGTAATTAAATAGCATTTGATTTTTGTGCTTAATAAAGACCAGGGATGTAGTGGTAAAAACAAAAAGGTGGATAAACAGTAAACAGTGGTTGAGAAAATGGGCAGTGAGTCAGGTTGCACGTTGTAACCAAACTTGAAAAATGGTCCATAACTCCAATGTGTTACTTTCGGTTCTTCTGTCTCATGTTGTATACTGACAGAGGATTAAGTCAGTCTAGTAATTTGCCTGAACAAGACGAGTAACGAACAGCAAATCAGATAACCTCATAGTGGAATAGTTGACCTATTTACCTAGTCAGCTTGTTGTTTAATGCAATCGTGGGGAAAACGCATTTGAAAGAAGTTTTGATAGCCTTTGTTTATAAAAAAAAGGGAATCCCAGCTTTCGATCGCTACTACAACTCCTAAAAATGAGCGCAAACAGCACAGTTTTAAAACGGAGTACATCAGCATGGTTCGGCGTGCTAGCGCTCCTTAATTCACAGTGAGTGCATAGGGGAGACTCGGGCTAAATGTAACACTGGATAATTCTAACAGACGCCTACATTATATCCACTGTGTTTATGGGGACATTAAAGTCATCAATACGTTGCTAACTAGTAACAAGATCATGTTTAGAGTTTGGGATCCAGCTAAGGATTTGCCCAATGGGGTATGCATATATGCAATCCTGTGCTTCAGCCTATTTATTTAGCCATTATGCTGCATCAGTTGGGCTACAGCTGATAATGCTTATTGGATTATGTATAGGCTATGGTAAAAGTAAGCCCTAAAAAATAATTCTGGTATTGTGACAGCACTAGAGGTAAGTAATGTAAACTCTAACACTAATTTACAGTAGATGTGACCATACACACCGTCATTCTCTCCGCTGGCCGCAATCATTTCCATGGAGTCACAGCTCTCTTGCTCCCCCCCTTCCGTTGGCCCTGCTGTTGCAGTGGAAGCGGTAGCCTGTGTGGTGGTGTCCGCTGTCTCCGCCTCTGTCGAACTCTTGGTCCACTGCAGAGCGTTCTTCTGCAGAGGGAGAGTCAGAAAAGTGACTCCTATCAGAAACGTGTGTGCATGTGCATTTTAGGTAGAGGTTTGTATGGCGTTTATAAGGGGTAGGGATAAGAGTTGTATGTGCGCATGTTCAAGAGATTTGGTGAATGGAGTGGGCTTGTTCCATACCTTTAAAGTGAACAGACTCATCCTGCCAGGAAGCTTGAAGAAGATGCTGTTCTTTACTCGGTCCCCCCTCACTTGGGAGTGCAGCATGGTCACCAGACAGGCCAGAGGGGCCGTGCCACTTATGGACAGAGAAGAGCAGATGAGTGTGAGAAGCAGACAAAAAATGTGAACTTGCAAGCTATGGTATGCAAAGAGACCGCACAAAAAAAATAAAGAATGATAATATTTTCCTTTTGTTATTGTGCCATCTCACCTTCTGTTTTTGTGGAACACATTGTGTATCCCGCCAGGTAGAGATCATGGGGGAATGGTGAAAAATTACAAAGTGAGTTACTTATTTTACATAAAACGAGTGATATTATTATTGTACATACATTACATATTATAGTAGAGATGTGCGTTAATCAAAAGGTGTGGGTGTGTGGTTGTTGACCTCATTTCCTTGAGTCCTTTGGTCTGGATAACATGCAGGATCTGCTTGGGCGTCATGGGGGCATCAGAGAAGTTCTCTAGAACCTGAAAAATACAATAAGTAATGAACATGTTAGAGCAAACACAGAACATTTGAGAGTTGGGCCTAATCATAGCTCTCGAAAATAGCTGTTAGCGTCGCTCACGGTTGGCTGCGTGTGTACTATAACTGACCATTTATTCGACTGGTCGATTGTTTAGTCGATGGGCTGTTGGTTGACCAAGATTTCTTTAGTCGAGCAGTAGTAAAAATATTTTGCAAATAACGTTGTAGAAGACACCTGTCTGAGTGGACTGAACCATTGTGGAGGCCGTGGGGATGGCACAGTCCATCACTCTAAGACATGTTACTGAAATTGTACACTACCGTTCAGAAGTTGGGTCACTAAGAAATGTGCTTGTTTTTGAAAGAAAAGCTCATTTTTTGTCTATTAAAATAAACAATTTATCAGAAATAGTGTAGACATTGTTAATGTTGTAAATGACATCTGTAGCTGAAAACGGCTGATTTTTATGGAATATCTATAGGCGTACAGAGGCCCATTATCAGCAACCATCACTCCTGTGTTCCAATGGCACGTTGTGTTAGCAAATCAAAGTTTATCATTTTAAAAAGGCTAATTGATCATTAGAAAACCCTTTTGCAATTATGTTAGCACAGCCGAAACCTGTTTTGATAAAGAAGCAATAAAACTGGCCTTCTTTCGACTAGTTGAGTATCTGGAGCATCAGCATTTGTGGGTTAGAGTGTCTAGTTTGAGAAACAGATGCCTCACAAGTCCTCAACTGGCAGCTTCATTAAATAGTACCTGCAAAACACCAGTCTCAACGTCAACAGTGAAGAGGCGACTTCGGGATGCTGGCCTTCTAGGCAGCGTTGCAAAGAAAAAGCCATATCTCAGACCGGCCAATAAAAATAAAAGATTAGGACGGGCAAAAGAACACAGACACTGGACAGAGGAAGATTGGAAAAAAGTGTTATGGACAGACAAATCTAAGTTTGAGGTGCTTGGATCACAAAGAAGAACATTCGTGAGACGCAGAAAAAATGAAAAGATGCTTGCCACCATCTGTCAAGCATGGCGGAGGCAATGTGATGGTCTGAGGGTGCTTTGGTGGTAAAGTGGGAGATATCAGGGTAAAATGGATCTATCACTCCATTTTGCAACAACATGGCATACCCTGTGGACGGCACTTAATTGGAGCCAATTCCCTCCTACAATAGGACAATGACCCAAAGCACAGCTTCAAACTATGCAAGAACTATTTAGGGAAGAAGCAGTCAGCTGGTATTCTGTCTATAATGGAGTGGCAAGCACAGTCACCGGATCTCCACCCTATTGAGCTGTTGTGGGAGTAGCTTGACCATATGGTACATAAGTGCCCATCAAGCCAATCCAATTTGTGGGAGGTGCTTCAGGAAGCATGGGGTGAAATCTCTTCAGATTACCTCAACAAATTGACAACTAGAATGCCAAAAGTCTGCAAGGCAGTAATTGCTGCAAATGGAGGATTCTTTGACTAAAGTTTAAACAATTATTTCAATTTAAAAAATGTTTTTATTCATAAACTCGTCAACATATTGACTATTTCCTATTCATTTTGCAACTCATTTCATGTATGTTTTCATTTCTAAGTGACCCCCAACTTTTGAACTGTAGTGTATATGGTTAAATAACATAAGAACAATGGTGCAACACTAATGGGGGAAAAAATTATTTAACAAACGCGCCTTGTCCTGCGTTGGATAGTGGATTGCCTTTTCCTAGACCATGTTGCCATGTGCATAATAGCAAAGCTAAACAGCATAATAATGTGGAGAACAATGAGGTGGAGGCAGCAGCGTTGTCTAAGAAGTGATGAGGAAACCAACTTAATTAGGCCTATAATTAACAGCCTAAGTTAAAATGTGCCTGGCTATAAATCATCCATATACAGCGCATTCAGAAAGTATTCAGACCCCTTGACTTTGCTACGTTACAGCCTTAATCTAAAATGTATTAAATATTTATTTTTTTCTTATCAATCTACACACAATAACCCACAATGACAAAGCAAAAAGGTTCAGAAATGTTTGCAAATGTATTACAAATAAAAACAGAAATAGCTTATTTACATAAGTATTCAGACCCTTTGCTATGAGACTCAAAATTGAGCTCAGGTGCATCCTGTTTCCATTGATCATCCTTGAAATGTTTCTACAACTTGGGAGTCCACCTGTTGAGCTGACATGATTTGGAAAGGCACACACACCTGTCTATATAAGGTCCCACAGTTGACAGTGCACGTCAGAGCAAAAACCAAGCCACGAGGTTGAAGGAATTGTGCGTAGAGATCCGAGAAAGAATTGTGTCGAGGCACAGATCTGGGAAAGGGTACCAAAACATTTCTGCAGCATTGAAGGTCGCCAAGAACACAGTGGCCCCATCATTCTTAAATGGAAGAAGTTTAGAACCACTAAGACTCTTCCTAGAGCTAGCTGCCCGGCCCAACTGAGCAATCGGGGGAGAAGGGCCTTCAGGGAGGGGAACAAGAACCCAATGGTCACTCTGACAGAGCTCCAGAGTTACTCTGTGGCAATGGGAGAACATTCCAGAAAAACAACCATCTCTGCAGCATTCCACCAATCAGGCCTTTATAGTAGAATGGCCAGACGGAAGCCACTCCTCAATAAAAGGCGCATGACAGCCCGCTTGGAGTTTGCCAAAAGGCACTTAAATACTCTCAGACCATGAGAAACCAAGATTGGCCTGAATGCCAAGCGTCATGTCTGGAGGAAACCTGGCACTATCCCTACGGTGAAGCATGGTGCTGGCAGCATCATGCTGTAGGGACGTTTTTCAGCGGCTGGGACTGGGGAGACTAGTCAGAATCGAGGGAAAGATTAACAGAGCAAAGTGCAGAGAGATCCATGATGAAAACCTGCTCCATAGCACTTAAGACCCCAGACTGGGGCAAAGTTTCAACTTCCAACAAGACAATGCAGGAGTGGCTTCGGGACAAGTCTCTGAATGTCCTTGAGTGCCCCAGCCAGAGCCTGGACTTGAACCCGATCAGACAACTTTGGAGAGACCTGAAAATAGCTGTGCAGCGACGGTCCCCATCCAACCTGACAGAGCTTGAGGATCTACAGAGAAGAATGGGAGAAACTCCAAATACATGTGACAAGCTTGTAGCGTCATACTCCAAAAGACTCTAATCACTGCCAAAGTCGCTTCGACAAAGTACTGAGTAAAGGGTCTGAATAATTATGTAAATTTGATATTTTCCACAAGTCAAATTTATTCCACTCACCATCCTTCCTCTACCTCCTGAGCAACCAGTAAACATTCCTGCTTCGAGTTTGCAAAATTAAGGCAGAGAATGTGACAGTCACATGTGTTACGGTGTTCAGATTTTGTTATAACCAATTTATTGGTGTGATTATGATATGCTATAGGTCAGGCCCTATTGGTCACGTGCATGTGTCACACTTAAAGAGATATGGAGAAAGGGTTGAGGAAATCGGGAATGTTTTTCCTAAACAAATAATTTGGTAACAGAACTTTTCAGTCAGAAATGGCTGTAATTATGCTGCATCTTCAGCAACACAGACAGCGTGATACACTGTTGATGTTCTGTGGTGGTCGCTGCAGCAGGGATGAGAGCGAGACAACGGGTGCTAGTCACAGTTGCTTGCAGTCTATCTTATTTTTAAATTATTATATATTTTTTTACACAGCAAGTCTGAGTCCGGCCCAACACAATCAAATCAATTGCGGTCGGACTTCCTCTAGCCATGTGAGTCTTAAAGCATCAGCCAAGCTCGGTGTTTGAAATAGTTAAGCGCACTGCTAGTTGATTTGACCAAGACACCGGATGTATCTATATATGGATTGATGCGCATATAAATATGTTGACCAATCGATTGGTCGAAAGAACAGACGACTATCGGTTGACCAAGGTAAAAAAATATATATATTTTTAAAAAATGTCGGGGATAGCCGCGCTTGCAAAACGGTTTTCAAAACTGATATATGCTGATATTCCCCTTGTCTTTCATATCAGCAAGAAATAAACTTTCAAATAAAAAAAGATACACTTACTGTAGCAGATTAGCACAGATCCATATGCTTTGTGTGCCTCCAGTTGACAAACTGCACTTCCTCTCCATTTACGCTGACACACAGGTGTTCAGAGCATGCTAGATAGCCAATTAGCACAGGTGGCCATCTACATCTTCCTTA